>NW_026562388.1:9882500-10412500 GCF_027474105.1 Poeciliopsis prolifica
TGTTTTACTAATTCGGTGGGATGCTAAAGGTTACTGTCCCTAAAGCCCATATATGCACAAACTTTACCTTTCTAGCTGCTGTGTTGACATACTGCTTCAGTGATTCCATGATCACTCTCAGGAGCTTCAGCCAACAGCTTTGCAAGATTTTTTTTGCTGTTCTAGTAAAGGAGGTGTGCCTAAAACTACACCTACAGATGTGGCTCAGATTAGTTAAGATTGTCTGTATTAACCTAATGGGCAGTAGTCTTAGGGTATGTAAACTTCTGAGTTTGAGAATGAGATTCTGCCTCTCATTATTCTTGCACTTAGCGAATATTTATAAATCATAACTGACCTAGACTGGAAAGGTTTAGTTTGATTGTTCCTGTATCTTTTTATTAAGTGTATTCAGTTTCAGTTTATTTATGCAGCTCCAGTTCATGCTGAAGTGTGCTTGTGATCCCGTGCTTAACCCAGATATTACCCTGCGCACATGAGGTACCCCCGGCTGGGCTTTGAAATGCCACCCTTTCGCTGAACTCAGTTCCCCCTGGGTATGCAGAAACTCTGGAGCAGCTGCCGTGTCTCACTGTGAAACACACACTCACACTTAAAGGCTCTCAAGCAAGCTGCTCAAGTCAATACGCTGCAGAGCATGCAGATGATGCCTCACAACTGTACATATAAAGTGGGGGTCTGTGGATATAAAAGCAAAGCTAATGGGAGTTTCTAAATTTGTGGATGATTCTCTGGTTACCTGATGCAGAGTGCTGCTCTCCGATCATTCTGAGTTAATGTGGTCTAAAAGCCACAGAATTAAATTGGTGTTTTGTTGCCTTTATTCCAGGCCCACTAAGTCTGTCTCCCTTGTTTATCATGTGTGCTGAATCAGCACTTGACCAGTAGCCAAAACCTCAGTAATCTGGCACCTCCACGGTCCCTGCTTTCACATGGATATTGTTTACAAACCTTTTTCGATATTTTTCTGGACTTTCAGAAATGTGGCCAAACAATCCATGGTAATTTTGGAGAAACTGCAGTGATCTAAAACTTAGGGAAGATCTGTTTACGGGACATCTAGGAGTAGCGCACATTACAAAGCTGGTTGAAAGGAAGGCAAGAAGAAAGCTGTTGTTAAATAATACCACAAGAAGTCCTGCTGGTTTTCGCCAAAAACCTTTTAGAGGATGCAGCAAATTGGTTTTGGTTCACATTGCAGGAGTGGAAGAAATCTAACATTTCACATGGCTCTGAAAATAAAGAAAAAGCAAAGATGGTGACAGCAGCGTAATATCAGGATGCTTCTCTTCAGCAGGGACAGTAAACCACCCAGAGTTGATTACAGCTAAATGGACAACATAGGACAGGGATATCAGAAGAAAATCTGTTTGAGGCATCATCACATACAAAGACAAATCCACTCATTATATAGATAAAATAATCAACACTGAAATAAACCCAATATAAAATATAGAGTTCAGGAATAATAACAATACTGTCGAGCCACAAAAAAATGTCCTAAGTCCAATGGACCGGACTTAGGACATCCTTAATTTAGTCCCTTTGGAGTTAAAACCAAAATGGCGTCACATCGATTGAGGAACTTTATGAGGTCAACGCCTCGTAGCTGGAAGTGTGGCTTGTTCAGTATTACAAAATGGCAATGGAGAAATATCTAGATGATCATCTTTGAAATGCACTTTAACAGGATAATCTTGATCATTTCTGGAAATTCTGTCTTTATGGCCACTGATCCTTCATCGCGGCTTCCTTAGTTTTCTCAATGTATGCAAGTTCACAAGAGCAATGAATTATAAATGTCACAATAAAAGGGGCAGAAAAAGATTTTAGTAGAAAAACTCATGATGCATTTCAATTGATACAGCTCAACCCTACCATTAAAATATTTTGTATAGATTATGTATGGAAGTATCTCATGGGTGATTCAGATTATATGCCTCACAGCTTCTTTGAGAAAAGAAACAGACCGAGGGCACGTGAAGAGTGAGAGAGAAACAAAAGGGGGTGAGGAGGGCAGAGGAGGCTCTTACCAACCGTCCGTCTGCTTCCAGTCTCCGTTTTTCTTCGCTTTAAGTGGTCTTCTCTCCTCTGTCACTATTGTTTCTCCATTCCCAGCACTCAGAAAGGCCCGATTTGATCTAATTAACATTCAACTGCCCTCTCACTCTAAAAAGGCTCATTATGCTGCCAAAGAGACGGACCCCTGGCAGGTTTCCGGGAAATAGCCGGCGAGAAACAAGAGAATGTGGGGTAACAGGGAAAAAGAAGACGAAAAACACAGGTCATCCAATCTGTTGAAATGTTTAATAGCATGTCTTTGCAGTTCTTGCATGTAAATAAGTGTAACTATAAACTAATTACTTTGTCAGATATTCAGAAACATACAAACTCTTGGGGCACAATTTGATGCAGTGTTGACACCCCAGACTGTTTACTGCATGTCTTCCACTTCTCTCTGTCCATGTCCACGAGAGCTAAAAAGGTCAGGCAGGTTTTAATACCATCTCATCTCCGTACAAACTGCATTTTTCTGTGAAGACCCTTTTGCAGAGCAGATATTTTCAGTCTTGATTCTTTCGGTTGTTGCATTTTGAAACCACTGGAGGGCGATGTGAGACTCTTAAAGGATGAGTCACTGACCTACCTGGGTTTTATTTAGCTTTCTGGGGCAGCAGCAGAAACATGGCTCTTTGCAACAATGTTAAACTGCCTGACAACAAATTGCTATGTCATCCTGCGGTTGTTTCGCTTACATTTTACCTTCCTGTCTCTGCTCACTGCCAGGAGGACATTAAACAGGGGCCGATGAACGCAGAGGAGCAACACAAGGATACAGAGCAACGGCAGGTGAACTAATGACAGGACAGACTCTTATAAAAATGGTTATAGTCACTCCTTTTGGAAAACAGCAACATCTCAGATTTGAGAAAAGCTATGAGAGAGAGCAAGTACACGGAAATGCAAATGCACATTTGCACACTACCCTCATCTGAGCTACAACACATTGTTGAGAGGCTGCTGTCTTTTTCTTTTTCCCTGTGTTTTCTAACCCATCATCATGCATCCTAAATCAGGAGCTGGATAATACAGGCTGGTGAGGCAGACTGAATACTGTATGAACATTTACATTATCTTGTAAATGTTTTCATACCACTTTCCAAGTTCTTTAACTTTTAGGATTTTATGTGATAGAGCATAAAATCCTAAAACCTTTTGTATTAAACACAAAGTAGCTCATAAATGTGAAATAGAAGGAAAAGATCCCATAAATATTACATTTTCAATAAAAAAAAGTATAACCACACTGCAAACCTGCCAATAGTTAAATATCCAAATGACATTTGTCAAAATGACTCAAATGACAAATGACCCTCTGAGACTCTGGGGGAGCTGGAGAGATGTCAACCTGTTGGCATGGAAACTATTTATTGCATGGTCTTCAAACGAGGCTTTCATGGAAGAGCATCAAGAATCAAGCACTGGTCTCAGATCCTGAAAATGTACTTGGGAGGCCCTACGGAACAGAAAGAATTAGATTTAATTAATGGTTGGTGGCAGCCGGAGTCGACCTGTCTGAACATGAGAGAATGACCTCCCATGTGGACACAGAGCTTCTCTGAGGGCCGCAGATAAGGGAGGTGCAGAAACGATGGTAAACACAAGGATGAGCCAAGACAACATGTTTACTCTGCTGCAATTGGTCCAAACCGGAGCAAAAAATGGGGACAATGCTTACCAGCACTTGTTGTGTCTCTTGTTCAGTTTTTTTTTTTTGGTTGCAGATTTCTTTGTATTGCAGATTTTTCCCTTAACTTTTTCATATATTTCTCTGTAGAGTGCCATTTATTGTCCTGGTTTGCTCCAAGGCTTTATGACTTCATCGCATAAAAGTCTGTGTCTCTTTTGATGTATTAAGGTGCCTGCATCTGATCTACATTTAGCATGTAGTCGCCCCTGGAGGAAGGAGACCTGATTTTATTAAGTCTACTCTACCCATTTCTTGATTACTGTTCCTCAGTGTTCAGAATAAGACCATAGGAGCCTTCAAATAAAAGAAAAATGCATAAATATACAGAAATTTAAGAGTCTTTGCTGTTTCAACTTCACATTTTCTTGTTGCTACTTCAATAAAATGCTTTTTTTTGCGTTAAAATACATTGACGTGTTTTGTGTCCATGTAGGAGCCTGAGAGCCCGCAGCCCAGCACAGATCTCAACATCCCAACATCAAGGGAGGAGCAGGAGGAGTATCTACGGTGGAAGAAGGAACGTGAGCAGATCGACAGGGAGAGAGTGGCACGCCACAAAAATGCAAAGGGGCAGTGGAGACGTGCATGGGACATGGACAAAACCGAAAACATGTAAGAGCCCGTAAGACCAGTTTATTTTCTATATATATATATATTTTTTTATGTATGGGGTGTCAAACAGCAATTTATGTACACACTTATACATAAGAGCAGCTTAGAGAGATCAATTGGCCTGGCAGTCATGTTTTTGGACCATGGAAGGAAGTCAGTCTACCAGGGAGAACATGCAAACCAAGAACCTTCTTGTTCCAATGAGTCCTAGCAATTGTGCAATGTAGCCCCTACTTTAAATCATGTGTACCACAAATATGGGCAAATGTTATTTAACGATAACCTTTTTTTACAGGGCTGCCCTCACATAATCTTTAATCACTCCATGTTGGTTGCTCTCTCTTGTTTATCCCAACATATTTTCTAACAAATCAAATTAATTTAACAAAAAATCTGTCACAAGGCAGGAAGAATGGCTTCAGTGTTGGATCTTTTATAAAACCTGCAGCTTCATCTATTTCCACAGAAAACAACAAAGCAGCATCAACCTGGTGTTTAGAATTTGGTCTGTAATATCACACAACATGGAAATGCCACCTTTTCTTGAATAATTATTTCACTTTTTGCATTGGTGTGTGTCCTCCCTCACAGATTGAACACTAAGTGATCACAGTAATTTAACATGCAACCTCTAATGTCAGCAGCAAGTTTTTAGTTAAATTTCACTCCAAGAAAGAAAACTATATCCCTGTAACTTGATTTTTTTAATTGTTTTTGAAATTGATATGAGATACCCCCCTACATAAGAAATACACAACATGTTGTAATTTTTTTATTGCTTTTAAATCACTACTTGGTAAAACACTAAAAGCTCCTTCAGACCAAATGGGGGGAAAAAAAACAAAATTCTTAATTTTATTTGATTATTCGGTAAAATTATCCATTACTAAAGCTATTTGAAGTGCTTCAAAAAAGTCTCATCACTTGGTGAAATCACGCAGACTGAGCCCAACTGACTGGAAGCAGAAATGTAGCCCTTCATTTTGAAATGTTTTGTTGAATTTCAGACTAGCCGAGGTGTAGTGCAGAGAGCAAATTACTGGCGCTGTTTAAGGAAGCATCAAAATGTAAAGAGACAAGGGAGGACCTGCTATTTTTAGCCGAGGATAAGCGTCGGAATAGTTTGCCTTATTTGGCAAAGCTTAAACAAGGCCCCCGTGCAAGAGCACAGGCGGAAATGTGCTTTTTATCTGACGGTTTACGTTATTTCAGTGGTTACAAACTGTTTGGATGTGACTCTTGGTATAAAATTTTTAATGGGTAATCTAAAATATTCCAATTTAGTCCTATAATTCTGCGACTTATTAAAATTTCAAAGAACTGGGATGAACCAATTTTCCCTCGATCTGAATTATGCCTTTCCCTCTAGGTTTTCAGACAAATCTCTTCCTGGCAGAGACTGGGCAGCTTCAACTAGAGGTAATAAGATGATTTCTGTAAAAATAAGTGGATGAAAGCGTTCACATAACAGCACTATAATAAAAAGATACATTATTGATTTTACTGGTTCCAGGAGGACGGAATGCGAGAAGAGGTTCGAAAGCGGGTTCGAAAGGTATTTCACTGTTCATTGCTTCAGAATGTTCCTGAAGTATTCATACCCTGGGTCGCTTTCCAGACAGATTTGGTGACCCTAAACATACAGCCAGCGCTACAATAGCGCGGTTTAAATCGAAGCTTATTCATGCATTTAATTAGCCGAGACTCACATTTAATTAAGATCTTTTGGCAAGACTTAAACATTCATTTCCGAAAATAAAAGGCGCAATATTCAGAGCAAAGCTGGTAAAAAAAAAAAAAAAAAATCCCCAGAAAACAAAAAAAACTTGCAGAGGCAGCAAAAGGTCGCCGGTTTTAAATCTGGGTGGCAAAACTTTCAAGATTTATTGTGAATTATTAAGATTGAGAGCATTGTGTCATGTATGGTTTCTCACTTCACTGTAACTTAATACTTTGAAATCCTAATAAAATGAGGTTTATGGTTGTACTGTGAGAACATATTGAAAGGTTTAAGGGGTATGAACATCTCTGCAAAGTCCTGTATCTATTCAAAGAAATGATGAATGAAAATGTTCCTTTTCTGTACTCCTCTGTTTTAGGTCACGACAAGCGAGGCAAAGACAAGGCAGCTAAAAACGTGCTCGTGATGAGCAGCAAAGCAACAGGCAAAGATCGATTAACTGGGAGGGCCAGGAGGTCAGTGACAAACAGAACATATAATCTGCATCGGGATTTCTTCAACTGTGCCATCAGTTAATTGTCCTGAGAGAAATAACTATGACTAATGAAATGCGTAAATCGGATGTGGGAAGGCCATTTTGTTTCCCTGAACTGTGCCCTTGTGTACAAATTTCGCTGAATGTCATGAGACTTGATTTAGATGTTGCGGCAGCTGATTAAATAACCCAAAAGGCCTTGTTTGCATCTGCTGCAGTCAGCTTGTGTCCTCCAGCTTTTAAAACAAATGCTGTGTATGAGCACTGGGGAAAGAGCTGGTTTTACTTTAAATTCAAACCCAAGAGGATCTGGGCATGAAGGGAAGCAATGCACACCTCATACTTTGAATCTTAAATTATAAAACACCTTACATTTTTTTTAAAATCTTCTTTCCATATAGAGCAAATGTAGTGCATGGACAGATTAACACTCTGAGGTGTGACCTGAGAGGTTCCAACTGTGCTACTGACACAGTTTGCAACACATTTCTGATTGCTGCTTCCTCTTTCTGAGTCGGAAATGGAAGTACAGATTGCTCCCTGCAGCCTCATCATCACCACTAATGGATAATGGAGCAGTGGGCCGAGAATCAAATTATAAAGCACTTTGAATAAACACATTGTAGATATTACAAGCTTAGCTTCTTTCAGGAAAACGATTCAATTAATCAACAAATGTTTATACAGCTAAGCCCTCACCAAGGTTTAAAGACAGATAGAATCTCCACTTGTAATTTCAGAAGAGGACAACAGCAGATTCAGTTTTAAAACCGCTGAAATTGTCCTTTATGTCAATACTGTGGCTTAAAATCCTTTCAATGAGACGTAAGGTTTGCTACGACTATTCGGAAGATAAAATAATGCAGCATTCCCTCAGGTGTTGCTGTGCGCTGCTTGTCAGCTGGCTTAAAGAAAAGCCTCTAAAGCTGTGTGAGGTCTCTGCTGCCTGTGAGAGTGATGTGGAGAGGCAGGATTTGCTGATCATGGAGAAGTGTGACAGGGTTTCATAACTCTTCAAAAATCTTTAATAACTTTAATAAAAGTGCCTAGAGTTATTTACTTTTTGGGAGGGGAAAAAAAGTTGCTAAAGGGTATGAAAAGTAGCTAAATTTAGCAACAAAATTGCTAAGTTGGCATCCTGTAGCATACTGGTTGCTATAAACTGTAGACATAAAATTCAGAGAAGGTGCCAGATGTTCAATTGACAAGCAGAATTTAAGTCAGGAACATAATGGGCATTACATTTGTAAACATACTGAAATTGGGATGTTAGCTCTGAATCAATTTACATGCTGTTCTAATCTAAATATCAGATTGATATTTTGGACCCTTAGCCAAAATCTATGAAAAAATAAATGTTTGCAAACTCAGATATTTCAGCTGAAAAAAATCTGAAATACATTTATGTTTTTCAGATGGCAGGATAATGACGATGGAGAGAATACACAGGTTAGAAATAAAATTTAACAGAGAACAAACATAAGCTGCACAGATTGCAAAGACAATAGGCAATAAACACTTTGTTCTTTTTATTTCATCTTCCAGACTACTGAATCAACACTGGAGGAATTCCTTGAAGAACTTGATGCTCTAACAGATGCTAATGAAGGGAATCTGAAAGATCAAGACTCAAAAACAAAGCCAGATCCCTTAAGTGCACCTGAAGATTCTGATAGCTTGAAAGAGGATAAAGTTACTCAGAGGAAAGCGGCAACCTCATCCCCTCGAGGACAAGAGAAGAAAGTACGTTTCTCAGAGGAACTCATCCAGAAGGCTCCCGCTAAGCAAGCTACAACTTCTGCAGCTCTAGAATCTAAAGGCTCTCTGAAAGCCTCCTCACCAAAACACAGTGAGGTGCAGAGGCCACAGCTGGCTTGTGTAAGTGCAGAGCAGGATGGTAGTAGTTCCCAGGATAAAGGAGGAGGTCTTCTTTCTCCTCCTGTTGTCCAGCAGCAGGCATCTAAAACTGAAAGTGTTAAAAAAGTCACCAGCAGCCCAGAAGTTTGCAGCGTTACTTCTGATGAAAAAACCAGCACCTCTCCACATGAGAGCCCTGTCCAGCCTGTAGAAGTGTCCAAGTGCAACAGCAGCAGTACGAACACAGGTAACCGCTTTGATGGCAGAACGCATAAATGTTCTAGACCTTAAACCCTTGGAGAAAAAAAAAATGTTTTTTTTTTCTTTACAAATCAAACCCCAGAAATTTTGGTCTGTTTTTAGCCATATTTACTCTGATATATTTAAATACAATGTTGTCCAACTAACTGGCATCAGAAGTCATAAACAGATTTCACATGATAGTATTCAATGTGAAATTAGTAAACTCAAACAATTTACTACTTGTAAAACAGTACTCCACATTTTAAGCATCTCACTGAACTCTGTTCAGTCTGCTGTCTGAAAATACAAAGAATATTCCAAACCTACCAACACATTTCCAAGAGGACAACACTAACCGTATGTTGGAGCTACAATGGAATGGTTTCAAATCTAATTACTTATAGTCACCTCTTAGAATGGCCTAGTCAAAGTCCAGTGTGGGACAAATTTTAATTTGTCTATAAACAACAAATTAAAATTTGTTGTTTATAGAAACTCTCAATCCAGGCTGATTGAGAGTGCATGCATTTTACAAAAAAAACAAACAGCAGAGATTTGCAAAGCTGTTGGAAACTTACAGCTGTGGTTGGAATGACAGTTGGATCCAGACAGCGGTCTCTGGGGGTTGCTAAATACAAATAAACACCTCTCCGGCATGTATGCTACAATTATGTGCTACTTTAAATTGGTGTATCACTTAAAACCACTGCTTAAAAAGTGAATAATCACTTTTTTTTTCTATCACAGAAGAACTGAAAGACTCCACTCTGTCTGTCCTGAGAATAGATTCAGGAGAGTCACACCCAGCACACTCCACCAGCAATGACAAGGTCAGTACCAGGGACAGGAAGAAGGATGGGGGGATGTAATAGATGTGTAAATGGACTGATGTGAGGATGGAGGTATAAACGGATGAGTAGTTAAATGGATGAAGAGAGATGTGCAATATATCCGCACTGCAGCTTTGATCCCAGTATAGTCACCACCCCTGAGGGCCTGGTGGAGTGCAGATAATACCTCTTCATCTCATCATCCACTCGGACATGCACAAAAACCTCCCACTCTTATCATTCACATAGAGAAGTGGTACATTTGGGTTACATAAATTGTGAACTTAGAAAAAAAAAATGAATTTAGTCATTCATTTTGTGTGCATGTTTTCTCTTTTTGCAGGCAAGAGAGCACGGGAAGGTTGTTTGACATTTTTGGAGCATCAATCCTGAAACCAAATTGCTATGATTGGATGCTTTTTGCTTCAGTGGCCTCCAAGCTAAAAACCAACCTTTCATTTGCAGCGCCGAGACCCTCCAACCGAATCTAATTTCTGACACCAGAGTAGGAAGTGTTATTGAGCATTTCAAATGTTTTTACATCTAAGCACTTTATGAGTATACAGGACTGTTTACTGAGACATTCTTCAGTATGTTAGTAAGCTGCTTGAGTGCAATATCTTTGAATGTTTACATTTGTATGAAAAGTTAAAGGTACATATCCTGAGGCTATTTAGTCAGTTCAACTTAGGTAGTCTTTGACAGTAAATTAAGCCACAATAAAATAATAGTGCCTAATTAAGCCTTAGGAATTATTTTGACTAAAATATTATTTAACTTCAGACACAAACCAGAGTCTTAATATCTATGTTCAATAACTGATTGGATGTTATTTGTCGAGTCCTTTCAGAACAAAACCCACAACTCTCAGTGCATCTGCAAAGTGACCTGGTTTTACAGTTTTCTGACAAGAATGTTTTACCAAGAAAACTTGAAAATGGGACTTGCTGGTTATCAAAAAAAGTTTATTTTTGTGCTAGCTTGAGATTTCTAACCTAGGACAAATGTAAAAAACAAAACGAAAAAAAAAACAGGATCACCAAACTCTGACTCTCCCACCATGGCAGCTTTATAGGAACAGCTATGTTCTTGAAATGAGGTATTAGTAAAAGGTTGTAAGCAGTTAATGTTAGGCTATCGAGCATGGCACTGAGCATCTTCATTTGGCATAAATCTAGATGAGGTGGCCAGGAGACCAAAGGTAACAGCTAGTTCAAGAGGCAGCCAGAAGCGGCTCTTAACGAAGGCTTTTGGGAAGTTGTCCAGGGCAGGATTTGAAAAATAATAGTGATTTGTCTGTTGCCCGTGTTCACTGTTGAGAAAAAGAAGAGTATTTTATGTGTCTATAGCAAAGCACTTTTTTAACTCCCAAAATGTTCTTGATTTTTAAGAGTGGCAAACCCCACATCCTACTTCAACTTGTGTTTTATGTTTAAGTGGCAATGTCAGAACTATATGACAATGAACATTTGAAATTTCATCATGTTTGCCTTGGGTGTTTTATTTTATTTTATAAAGCCAAGCAATTATTTTTATTGGAATTTGATAAATTATGTAAAGAGAAGCTGTCTGATATAAAAGCAATGGAGTGTATAAATCAATTAAATGGCATGCACAGATTTGGAATGCCCCTTCATTCCCATCTCTTGGTGTAGTTGGAAAGTGAATGATGCCGGGGTGTGGAGGAAAAACAAGACAAAACATTGCCAAAAACTAAATGACAATGCAGAATGTGAAATGTGAAAAGTAATTACAGGCTTATTCAGTTTTATTAGACTGGACAGGACATTTTAATTCTGTTTCATTTTTCTTCTTGGCATCTTTTGGACTGGGTCAGTGTCTAAAGCTCTGGGAGCTTCCAGGGTTGAAGCCCTCAGTTGACATGCAACCATGTCCATATTTATAACCAGAAAGGAAAAGGAAGATATAATTTTCTTTACCTTGTTTAAACTCAGAAACAACAAGGAGAATGAAATGCAAACCAAACAGTAGATAAGACTCTGAGGGTGGAGCTGCTTTCCCATTCAAGGTCTCACACATGTACTCTGTCTTGATTGAATTGCTACAGAATAAAATAATTCAATTATTGTGGAAGTCCAGTAAACACATTTTCATTTTAATTAGAAGAGAGACATAAAAAGCATGTGCAATGTTAAATTGCAGGTATTCATTTGTACAATAAGACATCCAAAGCAAATGATCAAAGCTCTGAAATTTGGCTCAGCATTAACTGATTATAAGGTTTTGAGACTGGAGTTTTGTAAAAATGTTATATGTCTTTTTTTTTTTCAACTAACCTTGATTTATATGAAATAAAGATGCTTAGATAATTAAGTAAGATATTAACTGCTGACAACATTTTAAGGGAGTCACACTTTAAAAATATCAAAGAGTCCCTTTAAATGCATGTTTTAGTCTTGGTGTAATAAGACTGAGGCATTGTACCGTAAGTGCATTTTTTGCTAACTATTTTATTCAGCAAAGGTGAATGAAATTGTTTTTGAATGGTTTATTACAACCTTCTCTCCAACTTTGCACCAAATATGGTATTATTACAATAATATTTTCCCTTAAAGACAGAAGGATTTGCTACTCTGAGTGTTGCAGGAATTTTATTAACACTTTGTGAAACATAGACCTGGTAAAGCCATTAGTTATAAACATTAAAAGAAACCAAGGTGTTACACAATTTTACAAGTCAATCTCAATAATTAAGTGAGATTTATAATGCAGCATATGGCTGGCCATAATTCTGACCTAAATGAAACTGACTTTGGTCACTAAAACACATCTGTTTTTGATATGTTTGCTAAAACTGTTTCTTATAAAAAGTCAAAATTATACTACAATCAGAGCAACTAACTTCTGACCCTTTTTCTTGACTTGAGGTCTTGTGTGACAAACTTATTTCAGTCAGAGCACTGTGGTTCTGCAGACACACCACTTTAATATTGTTCCGCCATTTATTCTGTATTATAACTTTTATGGAAAGCTCACATTTTTCAGAAAGCTGATCTTAATGAAGAAATGACCCAGTTCTTGTGCCTTGCTCTTTGGATTCTTCAGACTGAAGGTGTATTTTAAATTCATGGTTTGCATCATAACTATCACATGCAGCTGCAGTTATTTTATTTATTTGCCTTATGTGCAGACATCCGAATGTTCATTGCAAATCAAAAAAACACTGTCTCCCCCTGTGACCAGCGTGTGCTTTTTTTGTTTGTGTTTATTGCCTGTCAGCTGTTATTTTTGGTATCACATGATAAGAAGCCTTACAAGAACACTGTTCTCAGAAATGTTTGCGGCTTCCATCAGAGCTGCAGTATAGTAAACAGTTATATAACCCTGAGTGGAGAATGCAGCGGACATGCTTTGTGAGGCTGGGAGACGAGCTCCCAGCCTCACACTAGCTTTGGATGAAGTTACGTAAAAAAAGCTAATATTCTGGAATCTGTTGTAACAGCAAGATGGATTCAATCCATTCATGAGGACACAACAGGAGGCCTTAATTTTCGTACTGAGAAGACGGTACTTTTCTTGCAAAGGAGCATCTGTTTGAAAAATAGGTGACCTTTGATGCCTTTAAAACTCCCTGTGGGATTCAGTGTAAAAAGACGTTTAGGGTATACAATCCTAGAGTAGTTAGGTGTTACATGTCCTTGTTAGGTGCTTTCAAGGTATTAATTCATGAAGTGACTAATGTAGGAGGTCATTATTCACTTTGTGTGTGCATCGCTGCCCTCTAAGTTTTCACATGCAAAAATAAAATGGTTGTGACTATTTTTAAGTATGAGTTGTTACCACAGCTTTTTGCAGTGTGAGTCCATGTGGGACAAGCCTTCATGTACTGTAGGGCAAACCTAAGAAGTAATAACATCAATAAAGTTTGTTTCTGTATGTCAAAACCTTTTTAATATGTGCGTTGTGTTGCACTTCACACTGACAGTTGAATATGTGTACATCTGATCTAATCTTTTGGTATTTTGCCTAAAGTAAGATAAATTTCAGCCTCAAATAAAGTTACCTTTAATTAGTTCAGCATTTATGGAGTTTATACACTTTACACTTTAGGACAATTAAATGTTGTCCTTCTGGAAAGTGAAGCTAGACTCCAATCTCAAGTATCTTTATATGTTTTATACATCTGTCTTTGGTATTTAAATGAATAATCTGGAACAATGATTACAGTTTTTCCAATGCAATGGTTCATCTCTAGAGTCCAGTAACTTCTTTTACCTTGTGACTCATCTGACACACCAAGACTTTTGATTTTAACGTCTTAATGACCTTCTGGTTTTAAGTCGTTGATTTTATCTGTA
Source organism: Poeciliopsis prolifica (assembly GCF_027474105.1). Lineage (NCBI taxonomy): Eukaryota > Metazoa > Chordata > Actinopteri > Cyprinodontiformes > Poeciliidae > Poeciliopsis > Poeciliopsis prolifica. The sequence continues at coordinate 9,896,329 of NW_026562388.1, forward strand.
CAGCACTTTGTTGCAGCTGTTGTTTTTAATGTGCTTCATAAATAAAGTAGCAGTAAAAAAATAAGCCATTGAGGAACTACAGCAAACTATAAGAGACATCTGCCTCTTTCAGTTTTGTCTTTTACTTACCCACCTAGTAGGAGCTTGCTGGACTCCCAATTTACTCTGTAAATTCCACAACAAGAGATGTTTCTGTTCAATAAGTACATAAAAATGTCTAGCAAGTTCAGCAGCTCCTTATTCTTTATTTTTGCCCACATCTGTGGATCAAAAATCCTAAGTAGTAAATATTTCAGATAACACATTTAATTCTATATTTTGTGAGCAATAGAGATAATTAATGAAGCGCGTTTTTATCATGGTTAAAAAAATAATAATTAAAGTGCTGTGGAGAAAATTGACAGGTAAAACAGAAAATGCAAGGCCTCAGTTTGCACAGTGATCCCTTCATACTGGATGTGATTAATTCACTTTGCTGCATTTGAAACACGTGGGACCTCCCATAGGTCCCAGTTTTTTAATTATCGCCTCCCCAGGCTATCTCCATGGCAGCCTTTTGGGTGTGTGACCTTCTGTTCATAACAGCAACCTCTCTCCTTTCAGAAGTGCATACCTCTTTTTCTTTTACACAATCTTGATTATTTCTAATTTCAGGAATGCAACGCCACTCATTTGTGTGTATGCTACTTTTAATGCAGTTTGAGGTTAAACTAAATAAGATTTTCACACATTACCCTACTGCATGGGGGTGTTGCTGTTATATGGAAATGATTCTTGTAGGCAGTTGTAGAGGTTTGAAATGCAGTGTAGGATTATGTCAGCTTTACATTGTGTGGAAGCTTCATAATCTTGATATCCAGGACAAAAAAAGTGTTTTTCTTTTAGTCCCTCTGTGACTATGTTAAAGCCGTGTTAGTGCAGTGCATCGTAGGTCACAAAGAATTCTTTCAGCTCTTTGAGCTGGTGTTGTGCGTTTTTAAATATTAACTGTATTGATGAAAAAATGGCTAATAATAAGAAATAACCCAAATGAAAACATATATGTAATCAAGGAAACATAAGAATTTAGTAATCTAACACATGAAAGCCTTTTTCTAAATGACATAATATATTTTAGCCATATATAGCATATAAAAGCCAGATCCTTCAGGTACCCGAGGTTGTTTGTGATTATAAAATGTACCAGCTAAAAATCCTTTCTTTCACGGCTCTTTACTCCTTGTTTATCCTCTGTCAACACAAACTGTCTGCTGACATACGTGTATCACATTACATCAATAAAGCCTCTCTCCAAACGGTCCTCCAGCATGTTTAGCCATGATAAATCATGATAATTAGTTTCAGATGTGATTCCTGTGTCTGAGCTTAATGAGGGAAAGAGTGTCTGTAGCTACAGCCTGATAATATGTCAGCATTTTAATTTCCCTTCCACCCAGACTCTATTCAACATTAGCTCACAGCGACTTTGTAGGACCAAAGAGAATGTTTTTATGTGTACGATATCTACAGACTGGCTTTTAGAGTTTGAGTGGCATGTCGGACTATGCACTTTGAGTAACATTTTTTTTTGACAAATTCATTACACCACAACAGACTTTGATCTGTAAATTATAGATTGATCATCTCAAATAACTAGACTTGCACAACCCTCACATGGGTAGCTAATGTCAAATAGTTTTTTGTGGTGACAGAATTGCTGGGAGAAACATGTACAGTATGTCTGTGCACTTTGAAGTACAATTGCTGGACAGAACAGCAGAGATTATAATTGGTCAAATACGGGACATATTCCGTGCTCTGGGCCTGAGCACAACTATACAGGAAAACCTGCAAAGCTGATGATAGAAGCTGCACTACAATTTTTTGAATTTATCTGTGGCACTGTTTCTGCTCAACACTTTCACAACGTCATGACTTTGTATATAAAAAAGCTTTTTAAATAACAAAATTAGCTCAATAAACAGTATTTTATGCATGTTCATGTTACAGTAAAAATTCTTCTGGTTCTAGCTTTTTAATTTGCTGTGCAGATACAATGTGTTTCCATTTGTTAGTCTTTAGAGACAGCAAAGAGAAGACGCTTTGAAGTGAAATACAAAGGGTGAATTTGGCTTCTTGTTTGGGTGTGTGGTGTATTTTAACAGCTAGATATTTAGAACAATGAGGTAAGAGCTGATGTCTATTATTAGAGCTGATAAATGGAGGTTACCTGGAAGCTAGTTCTGGCCTGGGTTTGCACTGCGACCCTGACAGAACCTGACAGGTCATCCATCCCCATTGGTGTGTGAGTCATCCATCCCCTCCATGTTTGGCTTCAAGATGTAACAACCACGCCTCTACAGACGCTCTGCTCAGGATGACTGTGCCTTCTCTGCCTCTTTTTTCTTCCTCTTCTCGAAACAGGAAGACTGAGAAAATGTCCCTGGACTTCCAACCTGCTCTGCGGTCAGCTAGCTTCAGTACCATTAATCAGATAAAAGAACTGTCTTTTAATTTATAATTTATTTTATTCACTTAGAAGTGTTTTCATTTTAAATGTACAGAAACACTTGAGGCATTGAAATTGAGGTCTGAATACTGTTGCATTTCATCAAGTTTTAAAGTTGCTATTTGGACCCCTCAATATCAACTTAATCAACATAATTTAGGCAATAGTTTGTGGCCAATAGAAATACATGTTTTTATCTAAAGATATTGTGTTTTTGTATTTTGTGGACAATCATGAATTAGTGAAGATAAAATCTTCCGTCAAAGATATAAGCTTCTGAATCCAAATGTCTCCAGTGACATCGTAAGACAATAGATCAACTGTATTCTTTTACTCTCAATTTGCATTATTAAAACAAATTCAGCCATCAGATTCTCTGTAATACCAGCCAGTAATATGATGGTAAGGCTTTGGTGATACCATCAACCAGGAAGACAAAACACAAATGCAGAACAAAAATTAACAGTTTCTATTTCAGTGCATTCTTTATTAAAAAATCTTTATTCTGAAATGTTGCAGTAGTAATCCAACCTTCATTTCCCAGCTGTGTTTTGATTGTTACTCCAAATTTGTTAGAGATGTGTGTATGACTCACACAGATTTTTACTTCATAAGGTAAAATTCTTTGCTTTTATCTTTTAATTGCGATAAAACTTTAAAATTTCAAATTTTCACTTTTATAACTGCTCCACAATCATGGACCACTCTACATTGACCTATCACATAAAGTCCCAATTAAATGTATTGCAATTTGTTGTTTTACTGTGACAAAAAGTAAATACTTTTGCAAGTATTTACATGACAATAAATAAATGCTTCTTCCAAGAGTTGATTGCGTGAATAGTTGTGACCCATTTTCTTCCTTTAGCTACTCAAACAAATCTCACATTAGACTCTTTTGAAACATATGACTGAGTTGACGTCAGATAATTGAGTCATCTGCTTGGTTGAATAGTTTTGAGAGGCATGAGGTCATACGCTGTGCGCTCTGACTCAGATGCAGCTTCCAGCAATAACTGTAACCACAGATAAACTCCTCCATCAAAAGAAGCCATAGGACCCATTGGCTATGCATATTTTAGGACCAAACGCGTAAACAGACACCAGTCAGTCGCTCTTGTAATTATTTCCTGCTGCCTCCTCTGATGAATGAACCTCCTGTTTAGCACACAACCTTGGCTTTGATTCTGCAAATCTGTCACGCTGACACAACAAGGCCTGTCCTCACTGTTTACATCAAAGTGAGGTGGTGACTGCTCAGCAGAAATCAAATGATTTAATTTGGATCGCGGTTTGTGAATAATGGCTGTCACTGACACCACAGAAGGCGAGCCTCTCATCCAAGCGATTCCCTCTTTAAGACAGAGCGGAGTCAAAATAGCAGCAAGCAGCATTGTGTAATGTGCCTCTCTGCTCTGTACTGAGCAACAACAAGAGAACTCAAATCGATACACCTCCCTCACACTGTGCTGAGAGAGCAGAGCAGGTGTTGGTGTTGTTTCCACTTTGTAGCTCATCACGTGTTTTTTTTTTATGAAGTGGAATTGTGGCCCAGTCTGTGGGATGAAAACATGTGAACCCTACTGATCATACAGCTGCGTAAACAGTGTAGAAGAGTCTCCTTAAATTTGATTAAACACTTAATATCACAGGGCTGGCTGTAAGCTGAGGTCCCGGTGCTGGCGTTGCTCTTACTTCTGTTGTACCTACGCCTTCACAAGAAACAACACTCATTGTTATGTTTTACACTGTGAACTGAGTCACTGTTCATTTAAATTCCTCTAGCCAGGTTTGAAAGAATATGGAAGATGTGAAATTAAATAAAACTAATTTGGATTTACTTTAACTTTATTTTTTTAGATTAATTGTTGTCAAACTTTTGTGCACTTTTGTGTACAACCATGCTCTCAAGAGACTCCTCAAACATTAACTTAAATTGATGTTAAATCACACAAGGAAATCAACACATCATTACCCATTTGCATGTTTGTAGTAAAAAAAAAAAAATCAGAGCACCTGATTGAAAAAGAGGCAGAAAATCTTTACTAGAAAACTTGAGGTTTCACATCAACGCTGACTTTCAGATCCAGTAGGGCTGCCATGCATTCAAATTGCTGTGACAACTCCAGAAATACACTTTATTTATTTTTCAGGGTTTCTGCCTTATCAACTCTTCCCAGAAATTAAAAAATGTGGAATTCAAAAAGGAAAAATCAATCTACTTTAAATAAAGAAACACTGCTTTATTTATTTATCAATTTTTTCTGGTAAAAATCAACCCCTTGTCCTTCGCTATTTGCCTCATAAAGACGATCTGGGCTCTCTGCTGTTGTGACACGATTGTTTCTTGGAGATGTGGACTGTGTTGAGATTTTAAATTTTACCCGCTTGCTACTGTTTGCCCTTGATGTTTGAAATGCACCAGTTAGATGCTAAGAAGCTTACAGCAAATCACCTGTACTGTAAAAAACCATGCTCCAATGCTAAGCGAGAAGTGCCGAGCTGAACGAGGCAGCTATCAATGTTAATATATTTGGAAGTGTGACCAACACTGACTGGATGGCATTGTTCACTTCCTGCACTGCCATTGCTAAAGCTATAAGCAGAATAAAATTCAAAAACATCACAGAAAATCAACATCATTATTCACAACTTCTCCTTCTGTTCGCTGATTGACCCAGTTAAAAATCAATTGGAGACAATCCAAGTCAATTGGAGAGAGCCCAGTCTATGCTGTAAGCAATATTTTTTTTAGCAGAATTACACAGGAATACAATGGCCAGGCTAATTTCAACCATTAACCTCTTGTACTTGTGAGGAGGCAAGGGTGGGTGTCCCGAAATTATGTTGGTTAAGAAGGGCTACAGAGCAGAAAATGGCTTTGTTACCCTTAATGAGAAAAACTTTTCAGTTACACTTGGAAGCTGCAAATCCTCAGACAAACATTCAGTATATTTTAGTGCCGCAATAACTACTGCCATTGTAATGTTAAGTAAAGTTTTTTGACATATCTTTGATATATTATTATTCATACCTTTTGTCCCAACAAGCAGAGAAAGATTGCTATACTGTAAGGGTTTGACATACACAGTTATATTTTCGATCAGATTATGCCTTAAGATTTTCTTTTTGACAACTTCTCCAAGTGACCGGAAATACCCACTGGCCCCAACATCTACAGTTCCTGCAAAGGTCTTAGGATTTTCCCAGTACTCTCCTAACTAGTCTAATCATGCAGTGCAAAAAGCGAAAAACAAAAAACAAATGAGCAAATCCTACTGCTTTTCAGACACAGTAAGGTTGGATTTGACATTATTTTCTCATCAAATCTACAATTTGAGAAGAAAATGAAGCGCAGCATGACAGCCAAAGGCACCTCTTCCCAGTTCACCTTCCTCTGTTTCTACAACAGAGCTCTCAAAATACTATCCTATCTTCCATGTTTTATTTTAATATATATTTATTTGTATACATGTATTCAAAAGGGGATAACGTACATCAATAAACATATAAACTTAAATGCAAATGTACCAAAAGGCTAGTTTTCATCAGTATTCCCAGTAGATGATCTAAATAGGCTTCCAGATCAATGTGCTTGAACAGCTTTAGCAATTTGGGCTTATTAGCTCTACATTACAGCTCATTTACATTACATTTACCTTGTAAATATTTGATACCATATGTTCCTCTGAGTACTACTACAGACACAAGTACCACCAGTAGTACCTGTGCCACAGTTCGAGAAACATGCTCTAAATAAACAAAGATATCATCGACGAACAGAATAATGACAGATAATTGATAGAAAACCATTGAAATTAATCATTTCCTACAGATGTTTATTTGTATGGTGGAATATAGTTATGCCTATTGTATATACTGTTACTTTCAATCAAAATCTGCTATATTTCCACGAAAAGTTCAAAGCCAAAATATGTATGCCTGTCTTATATGTACAGAATCAAATACACATAACATTTACATAGTTATATGCACATACTGTACCTGAGCATAACTTAATAATGCAGGCTCTTCTAATGGGATAGAATCCAGAGTTTAATTTATCAAAGAAAGCACAGTTTATAGGCTATATGTAAAAAAAAAATTAAAGTACCCAGCCAAGATGTGTGTAATGGCTCCATATAAATTTTGTTCAGCATGGCTGGATACTAATTTGGTTTAGCCCAACCAAATTATGCAGTACAGTTACAACCCATACGCTTCCCAATTTTTTCCTAATTTTACAATTCATAGACACAGGCTGGTTACTTGTGTGTAGGTACGAAACATAAAATAGTTATGGCTTGAAAAGCACAAAAATGGATAGTATTAATATATTTAAATGATTTTTTTATGACATCTGAAATAGTTTCCAGAATGACCAGTGTGTTCTCAGGCTGTGTACAGTGCAAAAAGAAAATGTGATCCAACTTTAAAAAAATAATAAGAATTTGTTACAAGTAGTCAAATTAGGCTTATCCAAGTAAATATACGTTTATTAAGATGTCATGTTAAACAAATATATATAAAGCAAGTTTGACAGACTTAATTTGATTACATGTAACAGATTAAATTTTATTATTTTTTTTACCTCTGATGGTCCTACCCCAAGTCTTGCAGTGCAGTGCTGATTCAGCTGGCTCAACGATGGCTGCTACATTCTCCCATGGTTACAAGAAAGACAAATTTAACTGTTCAGAATATTTCCAGACGCAATAGACATGGCGGGTCATGGTGTGGAAACTGAACTACAGGCGCACCACTTGTCACTGTTTTAAAATGACACCTAACATCCTATGACCTGAATGTCTGTAAAGCACCTGAGTGCAGGCAGGCTACTCGAGCAGCTGTATCTTGACTAATTAACCAGCTAATACCAGCTTGTTATTTTACAATATAAATGGAAGAACATCAAAAAGCATATATTCATATAAGCTCTTGAAATATACAAATTAAATTAACAAGCGTTCAATATCTATATGTATTAAATTTAAAGTAATAAATTAAATTCAGGATGTACATAGACATCATTCAGACATGAGTGAAATTGTGTGCGCTGATTTGCACATACGGATTTTGCTTTAATTTTTTTATACCTGGCATTCTTGGTCTAAACTTTGACCAAGAATTAAAAATTGGTAGAAAGAAACACCCAGGGAGAAAAAACAAAGAATTTCATCACTGCAATACTGAATTATTCAAGATTATGTCAACTGGACTGATGTAAATGTAAATACAGTAAAACTGTAGCATTTACCAGAATCTAACACCAGCCTATGTCTATGGTGAAATCTTCAGACAATCCCATTTGTGGCCCCTTTTGTAACACAAATGGGTCCCACACAAGTAAATGTTGGCCAAGTAATATTGATTTAAATTGATAAATTACACCTCAGTATGACAGAGTGTCCTACAAAACCGAAAACAAAATGCTGGCCATCGTTCTATATAATTTGGAAACACTTTTACCAGTTTTGTCCACACTTTCGGGCAGGTAATTGGCTTCAAAAGTGGATTTAAGGCATAGAGATGTCTCTAAAATAAAAAGTAAAGCATAGTACAGGGGAAAGTGATCTTTGAGGAAAATAGCGGTCCTCTGTTCTCAGGCATGAAATCAAGGTTACTGGTATGTGCAGTTCAGCATCCATACGGAGGCTCTGCAAAGTGAGCTCTCCAGCAAGAAGACCTTTGTGTTAATCCGACCTGCGGCTTTGAGAATGTAAAACTTTACGTTTTTTAAATAAGAGAGGAGGGTACAGTGGTGGGTTATGAGGGGCGGCCCGGTCAGTCTCCTCTCAGCTCCGGGTCTAAGTCGGAGGGACAGTGGCTCCGTCCGCGGCCGCCTGCTCGGGGCCGCTGTTCTCGGTCGCCGCGTCGCTCTCCTCCTCCGGGGTGAGAGGGACGCTCGTGTGCGTGTCACCGCGGGAAGACGCGTTCAGTTTTTCCGCGTGCGCACTTTCTGCTCCCTCTGCGCCGCGCACGTAGACGAACCCCCTTTCCGCATAAGTGCGCGGGGTCGTGGCCAGCCCGGTTCGGTTCACAGCCATGTCGGTCACCACCACTGTCTGTGTAGAGTTCCACTCTGAGACGCTGCTGTTCGGAGAAACTGCTGAGATGTTCGCGGTGGGGGAGACCCCTTCAGGCACCACAGGCTTCCCAGATGAGGAGGATGCGCTGGTTGGCTTCCAGATCAGACTGTAGTAAATAGCCAGGATAATGGCTGCTAAGGACACCGACAACACATATGCAAAAACAGTGGCAAGTCTCACCCACTTCTTGTTAGTCTTAGCAGCCATTTTAGCCTTTTTGTCCCCCGTGTAAGTGGCAGGTTTGCCTCTCTCCATGTTGGGCATGAAGTCCCGCTCTCTCATGTTGCCCCTGTTTTTCCCTCGATGCTCCACAACCCCCTCCGTCTTGAAGGTTTTCTCCTGATCCCCTCGTCCAAGGAAAAGAGGAACCAGCGGGCCGAGGAGCAGGGTTCTGCGCTGCAGGGAATATCTGGATTGTAGATGAATAGATTTCCCCTTCAATTTGTCTGATCTCGCTTCATTTCAGGTATCCGGTGCGGCGTTGCGTTTCATAACGCACATCGCGCGTCCACGGGGTGACTGCGCGTTTCAGCATCTGGAAAAAGAGATACTCCAAGGGAACATCTGGCTGCATGGGCCCACTGCGAATCCACAGGATGCGAACTGATGTCATGCATTAAAAACGATGAAGCCCATTCCAGTCCACGCTCAGAGATGTGCCTGTCTTATCCAGCAAATGAAGAAGCTGGCTCAGCTAAAAATATAGGCGAGGGGGCGGGCGGTGTCTCTTAAAGAAGTAGCAGCTGTGCGGCACCCCCAAGAGGAAGAGGGGGAAAAAAAAACCCATCATCTAGCATCACCTTTACATCAGGACGATGCATGGAGACCAGGATGTTGCGGAGGAGTCTTTCAAGAGTTTTAGATGCGCGCACCCAAGTGGATAGGATGCCTACAGTGTCAATAATAATAAGAAAAAAACAAAACATAAAAACAATTTATTCAGTTTAGTGAAGGAGTTATGTAATGTAGGTTTAAATATTACACTACAGCCAGAGGGCCCGTGTGTCACACGGTTATTTATTTTAACCTCACGTGAATATGTCCGTCCTTTTCCCCTCACTGCTCAAATATTTAAAGATTTATGCCTTCTGAAATATTTTCAAAAGATTCCTTTTTTCTTTTTTCTACAGCTTTACTGTAATTTGTAGGGGTTGAATGTGTCAGAGCCCACTGGCCCAAAGTTGGGGTCTTAAGCAGAATTTGATTTGAGGCCCTGCGCCTCCTTCTGTGTTCATGAAGATATTTGATGGAATCTGGGAAACAGAGGCCAGGTTTAATCAACCCCCTTTGTCTATCTCAGAATGAGACATAAATTGCTCAGATCCATTTGTAAACAAAGCAAAGTGAAACACGCACAAAGAAAATACTAAATAGCATCAGACAGTATGTCTGTCAGCACATATATCATACAAAGATTATTTGCAGTTTTACGAAGTAAACTTATCAATTTCTTGAGATCTCGACTGCAATTTCTTTAGAATAAATAATTATCTTTATTAATAATACACGAACAAATGTAAAATTTCAGCTCTCTGGTTTGTGTTAGAAAGTAAACATTCATGGTAGACTGTCATGGTTTACATTGACTTCGTTTGCTGTTGCCCTGGTTTGGCTGTAGTGTCAGATAAAGTAGTGCATCTTTGTGAAACAAATGAAATTACCACAGCCATATTGGTCCCTAGCTTTATTCCTGATGTAGATCCTGGTTTTATTTATCTTGTTTACTTTGGCGAACGTCTTTCCCTTTTGCAACAGTTTAGCAGCAAATATATCTTGTTCTCTAGTGCATCCTTTCACAAGACAGAAAATGCAAAGTGATTTCTCTACGTTTCAGCTGTGCAATTATCCACATGAGCCAACATTCAGGTTAAAGATGCAACACTTTGGAAGAGGTGATAGTTCTCACTACCTTGTTTCGTTAATGGTATCAGGAGGGACGAGGGGGCATGTACATTTTGGTCTCGTTAGGATAAACTGACCTTGCGGTGGTCCCTTCTGTGGTCCCTGTTCTGACGCACTGTTTGCACTAGCTATTGCACAGCCAGGAGCTTCATTTGAATGGTATCCAAATACCTGGGGATCCTTTGTCAAAACAGAAACCAGCATCCAACCTGCAGTAATAAATCAGGGAAATGATTCTAAATGGTTGTGGAGGGAAATTTTACAAAAAAAAAAAAAAAAATCTGATAAATGTTATTGAAATTAAGTTTGAAGCAAAACAACAATCAAAGTAGGTGAAGAGTTAAAAAGAATAATGTCACCAATGCAAATCTTCAAAAGATATAAAGTGAATAAAGAAATGTGAAGAAAACATGTTTTCATGTGTAAAAGTGTCTCTTCGGATTATTTATTTAGGGGTCAGTTGTCTCAAACTACATGAAAACCATTTTTCCACTTATTTCAGCTGCTGTCGCAAAAGTTGTTTAGAGTTTCACTCAAATAAAATAGTTTCAAACATGGTCTCTCTCACTGGTGAGGTGGCAGATGACAGCATCAGCACTTTTTCCATAGAGTTGTAGAATGGCAATACATTTTATTAATGTTCATGGACAAATTAGTGTTTTCATTTACATAAAAAAGACATATTGCTCTATAAAATTAAACTAAACTTTATACTTGAACTAAAGATTATTTAAAAGAGAACTATGAACTTAAATTCAGTGGTGATCTATCCATTAATAATTTTAGTCTTGTGTGTAATTCAAATACACACATTTAAATACATCTGTCTGAGGTTAAAGCTGGTCTACAAATTACTGGAAAAAGGAAAAATATTTTTTGGTAAAGAACTAAATGTTCAAAATGGTAATTAAAATAATACAATTTAACATTTGTCAACAGTTTGTCAGTCATAAGAAGCCTACAAAATAAAATGATCAATGTCGGTGTTGTTGCATTAGAAACATATTTTCTGATGAAACAATAAAATATTGTTTCAAAAATATTATGTTCAATCACTTGTTAACCACACCTTTTTGTTGGACTGTAAGTCACTAAATCACAGGATGTTTGGCTTCACCTTTCGCTTTGCTATGTGTCTTCCCTGACTAAATTTGCAATGCATATTGACTTAGGGTGTGTCCCGACTCTAGTCAGGTGGGATGAACTCCAGCAGTGCATCTTTTGGATGCAGATGGAGTGGTAAGATAGTTAGTGGGTATAAGTATGGTGGATATTCAGTTTTTATTTAAGCTTTAGTTTTGGGCTCGAGGGACAGAATGAATAAGAAAAGATACTTCCTTGACCATCCAGAGGTCAAAGACTATCTGGTGAAAGGAGAACGGTTTACCAAGTGGTCGGAGGTGAGTGAACATTTTAGTAAGGAAGGAAACTGGCTTACATCTGAAAATTAGTTCATCGCTTAACTCAAAGTCTGGTACAGGTGAATGTGCACTGCAACAAGTGGATTGTTTAAAATCGATACACATTTAATTTGTGTGAAAGCCAATTCCCCTGTCTCTTCCAAGGACACAACAAAGACTGTTCCCGTCACCATGAAGATGGATCCGAAAGGTTTTTATGTCTACTGGACAAACCAAAGCAAGGTAATCAATTTTTTAGTGACTGAAATGGCAAGCAAGATTCAGTCATTAAGCCTTTGAGATTAGTGTTATAGAAAAGGCTATTAATGCAATCCAAATGGCCGCATCTTAAAAAACCTTTCAGCTTAATTACACAGTATTTATTTACTCTTTTTGTATCCAAGCTTTAAAGTTGGCAAGCTGCGATTGCAAGCAGCTCACAGCTGGATCGCAGTGTTCAGAAAGCTGAGAATTATTTTAAAATGTGACCTTCATGTAGGTGGATTTTGTTGTAGAGCTGATGCATTGAATTGTATTAGACAGAGTATCTGCTCACATTTGAAAGGCAGGTGAGTGCATCCCAGATTCAGACGGTGAGTAAAATGTAAGTGATTCTGATCTGTGAAGGCTGTGAGATAACTCACAGCTCCTTTGGCCTCCTTCCCTCCTAGGCAGCTATTGATTAGTGCTGACGTGTGGCTGGACTGTGATCCCTTTGTTTTTTTTGTTGTTGTTTTTTTTACATCGTCAGTTTTTCTCATTAAGGTCAAAACATTAAGAAAAAAAACATGTGAGGCTTTAATATATGGCTCGACAGAATAACAACATGTTGTTTCATGTTACTTTAAGAAAGCACAAATAGATAATCTTCCCATAGACGAAGTAAATCCCATTGATTTTGTTGTAGTATCTAAATCTGTGTTTGGCCCAGTGCTGATATGAAGAGATCACAGCAAGATATGATTCTGACTCTTGTTTCTAGGAGACAACGTTCCTGGATGTAGCCACAATCAGGGACACAAGGACAGGAAAATATGCAAAACTTCCCAAGGTAAGTATTACTTAATTACTTTATTAAATTATTTAATAATCTGCAGTTTCTTTGGAATTTAGTCAAATAAAAGTTGTTTCTTGTATAGGAATCTCTGCATGCATGCAAATATGGTGTTAAGCCCTTAGTTTGCCCATTAATTTGAGAATCATATTTGCATTGCAAAAAACACCAGGGGACAAGCACACGAGGCTTTCTGCCCAACTCCAGACGAAACACACAGAGGCACCGGTGCACAAAGAGACGGAAGTACAATCTGACTAACTCATGATCTGTGTCCTCTGGGATTGGGCTTGTTTTTTTCTTTTCCTTTTTTTGAGCCGAAAGCTGCCAGTTAGTTGCAGTTCATTTCTAGTTCTCGAAGGCCCCCACTGAGTTGCAACATGCAGCCGTCCATCGTCATGCCTCACTGAGAGGGAAATGTGTTTCCCCTGAGAGCTGAGAGAGCTGCATAATTTCAGTCAGGGTGCAGACGGATGTACATCTTCCTATTTGGCCCCCAAGGAGCATTTGGGAAGCTGCTCCAAGGCTGACGTCATTTCTGCATCAGCAGGGAGAGGAACCAAAATGATTGATTGTGGAGAGGCCTTGGAAGGTCCCACCTAAAACATGGAATAGCTTTTTCCAGTGTGTTGTGACGTGTTGTGTGTGAGCCCCTATTTGAGATTGAGTCTCTGTCTGTGTGTGTGTGCTTGTAAGGATTTCAAAGTGCCTGTACATGTGTTTGCATATTCTGCTTACCACATTTGTTTGCAAAGGTGAGTCTTCCAGATATCCACTGTGTGCTGTTTCAAAATTGTCTTCATTTAAATGGGTAAAAAAAATAAATAAAAAATCTAATTTGAAATTCAAGCTCAACAGCTAACAACTAAATAAATGACATTAAGACCAATCAAATTTCGATGGCACTTTTGTCTTATTACAGCATCCAAAAGTGCGCAATGTCTTCAACCTGGACTTCCCCGACAGCAACCACCTTGCCAAAACACTGACAATCGTCTCAGGCCCAGACATGGTGAATCTGACCTACCATAACTTCTTTGCCTCAAAAGAAAAAGTGACTCAGGTAAAAATAAACCCCAGCATGAGTCTTTCTGTCGCTTGTTCCCTGAAATGACTTAAACACAGACGGAAGCCGTCTGCCATTATGCAATAATCCGCTGCTTTCCCTTTAATAAGGCACTCACAGCTTCCTTTTTAGCTTTATTAGACTTTGTGGCGCCATCATTTATATTTAATCAGCTAAAATAAAATTACAAATGTTCTTCATTCAAATACAACATTTACCATAATGTCCTGAACTGCTGCCATATTCACGCCATCTAGTGGTGAAAGTGTGTATTTTTATAATCCTGCCTACACTAATGGCAAAGCCTTGCTAAAGTACTCACAATTTTGCAAGGCAAAACATTTTCACATGTCACAAACATAAACTTCAATGTATTTCATTGGTTCTGTCTGGCATCCCAACACAAGATTGCAAGTGCTTTACTAGGAAGTAGAAACCAAATGATCCATGGTTTCCATTTAATATTTTTTTCTCTCCAAATGTTTGGTATGCATATTCTCAATGAAATACATGCAAGTTTTTTGTTCTTAGCATGATAAAATGTAAAAAAAAAAAACCAAACATCAATAAGCACTGTAACTCTCCTGTCTCAATTACTTTTAATATTATTCAATACTCTCTGTATTTTTCTGTTCAAAGAACTGGGCAGATGACATTCTTGCAATAGCATACAATGCAGCAAGAACTAATGCATGCAGACAAGTTTTCCTGGAGAAAATGTAAGTGAACTTAACGTGACAATGGTTAGATGTAAATAAAAATAGCTACTGCATAAGACTGAGCTTTATCTTTACTTGCACTGGGCATTCTAATCAAAATTTCATTAAATCAATTTCAGATACATCCGCATTTCTCTTCAGACCAACAAGGATGGCAAAATCCCAGTGAAGAAGTAGGTTATGGTATAACTATCTCACAGTTTGCACTGTGTGTGCATGTCTATAATATTGCCTAATATATTGGTTGTGCTTCCCAAAGCATCTACAAAATGTTCCCTGCTGATAAGAAGAGAGTTGAGAGTGCTTTAGCTTCAGCTCACCTCCCCAAAGGAAAGGTCAGAAATCAAAAAATACCTTGTTTAATCCATCCAAGTTTCAGTCTATGTCCAACTCTTTTTCTTTTTAAACAAAATGTGACATGAAAATCTAATTTGTTTCAGTATGACACCATCAAACCTGATGTATTTACCGAAGCTGCCTTCAAGACCTTCCTGACAAATCTCTGTCCCAGACCAGAAATCTTTGAGATCTTCACTTCATAGTAGGTCATGTCATTGATTTTTGAAGAAAAAAGATAAAATTATTCTGGTCTGGCTTTTGGCTTTTCTCAGTACTGTCCAGCCTAACAACTGGGGGATAGTGGACTGTGAAAAGGTTGAGCACCATGAGGTTCATTGTTTCACTCTGCACTCCAGCTCCACCAAACCTACCATGACAAAGGAAAATTTCACCAAGTTCCTGAATGAAAAGCAGCGGGACTCTCGGTTTAATGAGGAACTGTTTCCACGTCTACGGCAAGACCAGATCAAGGCCTTGATTGACAAGTATGAACCCCTCACCACCAACTCCAACAGAGGTAAAAGCTCACAGAGGATCAACTTCTTGCTTCATCGATACAATTGAATTTTTGCTGTAATTGTTTTTCTATCAATCCGCAGGTCTGATCTCTCCAGAAGGTTTTCTGTTCTTCCTGATGGGCCCAGAGACATCAGTAGTCATGCAGGACAAGCTGGCAAAGTGTCAGGACATGACCCAACCGATACCCCACTACTTCATCAAGTCCTCCCACAACACATACCTAACAGGTAAAACACTGACCTGACTTCAGCCCTAAAATCAATGGAGCAAATCTTTAATTCTACTACTTGGTCCTCACATTTTTTTCATTAATAGATTTCCTTCCCTATGTTCCATTTAAACTCTAAATAAGTGAATGCATTTGCAAACTTTAACATATGATTTTTTTCCCTCTTTCTGCTTAGCTGGTCAGTTCTCTGGCGTATCGTCTCCAGAGATGTACCGTCAGTGTCTGCTGTCTGGATGCAGATGTCTGGAGCTGGACTGCTGGAAAGGAAAGCCTCCTGATGAAGAGCCCATCATCACCCATGGCTTCACCATGTGCACCGAGATCCTTTTCAAGGTAATTTCAGATGTTGCTGGCATCATTTGGGCGATGGACGGTCTTTGCACTAAACGTGAATTCTCAAAAATGTGCAACAAAAACAATATTCTCTTAAAACACATAAGAAATGTGGTCTTTAATTCATGCTGACTCGCTTCTTTAAAATGAGCTAAATGGCAGAAACCCTTTCAGAGTTCACAGTAAAAGACAAACACATAAAGGAAGGCAGGCGATATCCTCTTAACTCAACACTTCCTTTTAAGGACAGCTGCAGAGACTGAGGGGCCCAAGTGTGGCTTGGTTTAGTTTATTTAAGTTTAAGAGTGGTGCTCAGCATTGAAACAACTTCAGCATTCATTGTGTTTTTGAAGACTTTGAGACCGTTGTTCGACAAACCGAGATTCATACTATTTGGAAATAACATGAGGCTTCTAACACTGAATTTATGCTTTTACATAAATCAAGAACAATACATAATACAACCTCTTAAATCAGGTAACTTCCATTTTTCTGAATTAACCCATAAATTCCAAGAAGGTTACATGGAAATTTTGGGTAGAAATGAGAAAAGGCTTACTTTTCCTCATTTCTATAAAATGAGAAAAAAGGAATATAAATTAGACATTCTGGAAATCACCAGAAAGTAGCCAATAAATTCTGTGTAGGTTCGAGGAAAGTAGAGTTATTTCAAGATAATTACAGATGTCGTGTCGAGCAAGAAGACTTCTGATAAATACATACATAGATCAATACTTATTTATACTTTGTGTCATCCACAGGATGTGATAGAGGCCATTGCTGAGAGTGCATTCAAAACCTCAAAATATCCTGTCGTTCTCTCATTTGAGAACCATGTTGACTCGTAAGCTTTCTTTTAAGATCTTTTTTATTGTTAATAATTTGCCTTTCTTATTTTATTTTTTATTTTTTTAAG
Organism: Poeciliopsis prolifica; assembly: GCF_027474105.1. Lineage (NCBI taxonomy): Eukaryota > Metazoa > Chordata > Actinopteri > Cyprinodontiformes > Poeciliidae > Poeciliopsis > Poeciliopsis prolifica. The sequence goes on from NW_026562388.1 coordinate 9,913,383, forward strand.
AAAAAAAGGCAAATTATGGAACATAATAGCAGCATATTTGGACCTTTATATCCAGATTTGTGTGTTTTTCTGGTTTGTTTTTAGGGTTAAACAGCAAGAGAAAATGGCGAACTACTGCAAAACCCTGTTTGGTGATGCTCTGCTGTCAGAGCCTCTGGAAAAATACCCTGTAAGCTTTATGTCAAATAGTAGATTAAGTTGTGATTTATTCTATAAGACATTTTTAAACAAACCCTCTTTGATATATTAGATGCAAAAATGTGTTATCATACAGAAACTCTGTGTAATTAAAAGAAGAAATATCCGTATAATTATGTAATTATCTTGAAAAAGACAAATATTTTAATATTTCAACTTGAAAAGTTTTCTTGAAGTTGTTTGCTCCCTATGTCTTGTATCAAGCTGAAGCCAGGCCAGCAGATCCCCAGCCCATCTGAACTCATGGGCAAGATCCTCATCAAGAACAAGAAGGGCAGCCACGAAAAACCAGCCCAGACCAAGAAAACCAGTGCAGTCGCCGCAGACCAGACTGCTGCTGTCGTCACCGAAGAGACTGCTGCAGCCGAACCCACCCAGGATCCAAACCCCTCCTCCCAGGACGCAAGCAACCCAGCAGCTCCCACCCAGGAAAACCAAGGTCCACTCTAAAAATCCAGTGTAACAAAATACTGAATACAGTCCAGGTTCAGATGTTCACAATGTATTGATATTATAATTGTGTATTTGAAGCTGAAGGAGAGGTTGCTACAGAAGACAACGAGGAGCAAGAAGATACTGAAGAACAGGATGAGGAGAAAATGAAGACATCAGATGAGGTGAAGTACTAAATTTCTCCTTGTAGAATCCAGACATCAGTTAACTTCCTGTCAACTCCCCAACAGGGCACGGCTGGACAGGAAGTGACTGCATATGAGGCGATGTCATCCATAGTCAACTACATCCAGCCCAACAAATTCATCTCTTTTGAAAATGCCAAAAGTATTACATCAGCTCATCATATGACACAAATGCATTTTTGTCGGTTCTTTCAAAGTCAGATTTTTTTTTCTCCTGCTATTTTCTTTTTTCTTCAGAGAAAAACAAGAGCTATGCCATCTCATCTTTTGTGGAAACCAAAGGCGAGGCAATGATTTCCAAGTCTGCTGTTGAATTTGTTGAGTATCCTTTAAAAAGAACTCCTGCACTTAAAAAATAATAATCTGGGAAAAAAAACAGGTTTATTACAAAAAGAACGAATTAAGAAACTTGAACATGTACTTCCTAAACCTTATTTCGTAGATACAACAAGAGACAGATGAGCAGAATTTACCCCAAAGGAACAAGAATGGATTCTTCCAACTACAGCCCTCAGCCTTTTTGGAATGTAGGCTGTCAAATGGTGGCCCTCAACTATCAAACAATGGGTAGATTTACATAGTTTTTTACGTTACCGATAAACTCACAGATTTTCATTTATTCACCACTGGAGGTCAGTGTTGTACCTCTTTTGAGCTATACTGACCTCTGCTGTTATCTGCATCCCCAGTGCGGCTCACTGTTGCTCCTGAAGCTGAAGCGAGGTGGCGTAATTGGGTCTTGCTTCTGTGTATTTTCAGATTTCCCCATGCAGCTGAACATGGCCTTGTTTGAATTCAATGGCAGAACGGGTTACCTCCTCAAACACGATGTAATGCGCCGCAGTGACAAAAAGTTTGACCCTTTCTGTGACAGGATTGACACAGTAGTGGCAAGCACATTAACCATAAAGGCAGGTTCAAAACTTCTTAAATTTCTCTTTATGCCTGGCTTAAAGAGAAAAACAAACAATGGTTGTTTTTGTGTACTCTGATTTGAGCACCAAATTAGCCTCTGTAGTTCTGGGAAGAGTGCTCATGTTTTGTTTGGTTTCAGAGGACAATATCTGCTTCCAGCTGATATTGTTTTCCTGGTATTTTATCAGACCCTGCATGACAGAAAGCCTCACCTGGTTTTATATCCACTCGCTCATCAGCATGCATGGGCACAGCATCAATCATCAATCCCATAATTCAGATTGTACCTGTGTTTTATTGGATCTCATGCACCTGTCCCAACAGATCTATTCAGGACAGTTTCTTTCTGAAAAGAGTGTGAAAACCGGGGTTGAAGTGGAAGTGATTGGGTTGCCAGGAGATCCCAAGAAGAAATATCGCACCAAGTGGTCCACCACGCCCAACGCCATTAACCCGGTGTGGAATGAGGAGCCTTTTGTTTTTGAGAAGGTAGGAACAGCAAGATGGCTCCAAAGAGTAAAACGTGCAGCTCAGCTCTCAGACTGAATGTGTGTTATTTATAGATCTTGCTTCCAGAAATGGCTTCTTTAAGAATCGTTGTTCATGAAGAGAATGGGAAATTTGTGGGACACAGAATAATCCCCATCGATGCCATCCAGTCAGGTCAGTGAACATGAGCTGCTGAGGCTGCTCTTAGTTCAAAAGGGGTTGCTGTGTTTTTTTTTTTAAATCACAATTTTTATTTGTGCCCTGCAGGCTTCCATCACATCTGTCTGCGCAGTGAGAGCAACATGCCTCTCACTCTGCCTGCTCTCTTTGTATACATAGAGGTCAAGGACTACATCCCCGCTGCCTTTGCAGGTACTTGGCTTTTTGTTCTGTTTCCAAATTAGAATGTTAAAATCTGACATCAATGTAACTGCGAACAACGAGAAACACAATAGAGAATACTGCATGTCAATAAACTGTCATATCATGGAAAATGTTTTTATAAAATAATTCATTAGGCCTGTATATTTTTCATATTCAAAGTAATACATCTGAAGCTTACATTTTGTAGTAATTTTGATTATCAGCTTCTAAAAAAATTTAACACGTTTTTCTAAAAAATTATAAGTACAGAATTATGCTGTTATAGGAATGTTGTGGTCCATACAATTATAGGAAATATAACTAGCAGACAATCTCTAAAACTCAGGTCATTGTTAAAGGTGAAAAGAAATTTTGCATTTTATTTGTAAATTAGGATCCTAGAGTCTAGAGGAAGTGCTGAGGTTCAGTGCAAAGTTTGCATCATCAGTGACGACATGGGCAGTCATGTTAGAAACTTGAAAAGCTTTGAAAATGCTGATTTTATTTTCCAGTAGAACTTGGAGCTGGCAAACGCATGCTAAAAATACCAACACCCACTTTAATCACAATAATTCATTGCCATTCCTAGAATCACAGAGAATCAAAAGGGTTAAATGGACAGTGGGATACTTCCTTCGCCCCTCCACAAAGACACAGGCTGATCATTTCCATGGCAGCTTGTGATGATGGAGGAACTTTTGCATAATTATTTCTAACAAAGAATGTAGTGCATATAACAATAAGCTAACAATTCTATATCAAAGCCTCTTTTTTTTATCTGTATAATGTTTCACTTTTTAAACTTTTCGATTATATTCTCATTCACTGGGGCATAGCATATCCCAGTGAATAAGAACATTGGTGTTTCATTCCTTCCTCAGATTTCACAGAAGACTTATTTAACCCAACAAAGGGAGCAGACAAGACCTCAAAGACCCCTAAAACGGTAAGATTATCTTATTTGATTTACTATGAAAACATCCAACAGCAGAGATTCTGTTCCTCTGCTGGTTTGTTCACGTTCTGTTTTCTAACCCCTGCAGTCATCATCTGACTACATCTCCCCCTATGAGTTGCCTCTTGCGGCTCAACCCCCTGCAGAAAAGGCAAAGGAAAATGAGGCCCCTGCTGAAGGTAATAGCCTCTGATTTTGATCATTCTATGACCACTTTCTGATTTATGATTCTTTCACTTTTTCAGAAAAGGCTGCATCCAATGAAAGTACCAGTCAATCTCCTTCTGAAACCGGTGGAGAAGAAACTAAAGCACAGCCTGAGCAGTCTCAAACCCCTGATGCCACTCCTGCTAAAGATGATGAGCCAGATGCAGGAAATCCTGAATCTCAATCTCCTCCTGGAGCTCCTGCAACCACTGAGGAGGTTAAAGCTGAGAAAGAAGTGGACCCAAAGTCAGAGGCAGCATGTGATGCAAACCCTAAGAATGACGATAAAGAAGATTCATCTGCATCGGCTCCTGGAGAAGATGCTCCTGCAGAGGACACATCTGTGTCCCTGTCCAGCTTGCCGTCAGAATCGGCAGGATCAAGTGACTCATCTCAGTCGCCCTCTAGTAGTGAAGGTAACAAAGTTTCATGTGCTGCATCAATCACATGTTCCCTCCTCTTACCACGCTGTTAATAAAGCTTTCGGAAACACAAAACATAAATGTTGAATACATTTTATTATGCTCTGAAAAGATTCCTGCGCCTTTTTGCTCTCTCGTTCTGCTGCAGAGCCTTGCACTGTGACTGTTGAGCAACTCACACAGCACAAGAACTATTTGAAGGTCATCAAGCGTCAGGAAAAAGAGATGAAAGACGCTGAAAAGAAATATCAGAAAAAAGCAGAAGATCTGATCCAGAAATACTCCGACTCATTCAAGGCTATCAAGAAGAAGGGTTCACTGAAGAAGAAAGAGTATGTGGATATTTTATTTTATTTTTTTCAAATGAAAAACAACAGAATGTTTGAGAAAAGCAAATGTTGATGATGCCTATGTGTTCAGGGATCGATTGGTTCACTAATTTGTGTTGTCCAAGCACCAAAACTGTTCCCCTTCCTGAATATTGAATCATATTTGCACTGACCTACTAAGGAAGGTGTTGCTGTTGTTTTTTTGTCAAGGTCATTAGCAAGATTATTTTTGGATGGGTGCATAATGTTCTGCAACTAACATCGCTTCCGAGCTGAATATTAAATGATGCATAATGTCACCAAATGAGTTTTGCCTGCAGTACTTTTTACGCCCAAAGAATCAGCCTTGGCAAGCTGTGCTCTTATTAACTCCTTCTTCACAAATATGCTTTGCTTTGTTGTGTTCCACCAGGGGAGGAGACAACTCTTCTGACAACAGTGTGAAGAAAGAACGAGTTCAGGAGCAGAAGGACAAAATGCAAACTGAGCTACAAGCTCTGTGGACGGAACAATGTGATCAGACGAAGAAAAAGAAAGAGCAGTGTGCTACTGAGGCGAGTCAGAGTTTATACCATCCTCTGCAAAAGCGGTCATGTGTTTTATAATTATTATTTATTTGGAATGGAAAATAACAAAGCAATGTATAATTATGAGGTGGAAAAAGATGCATAGTTTTATAAATCATTTTTCTCAATAAGACACAATTGAAATAAAATACATTGAGATTTGTGATTGTAATGTGAAAAATTCTGAAACACTTCAAGGGTGTGAAAACTTTACTAAGGGACTGCAGTTTGAGAATTACATTTAAAATGAAGCAAACAGTGTCTCAGTCTTAGTGCTTGCAGCCTGCGGCACGTGAAAGCTTTGAAAGATTTTTTTTTATTATCGTTTTTATCTTCTGCTTGTACAAGAGCATGCGCATGCAGCGGAGGGATTTCTGTTAGCCAAGATGGACACCAAGCTTTTTATTTATATGGCATCAGAAAGGCTTTGGAAGTGCTTTTAAGGTGACTCACCCTGTACCAAACCGAGCACTCTGAGACAGTGGTTTTAAAAACAGAAGCACACGTGACAAACATGAGAACTCACGAGATGTAAGTTCAGAGTGGAATAAAAAAGACGTTAGCACGAGAAGAACAAAGAAAATCTCAATTCAGGCTCAACAGTTAGTAGACAAAGATAGCTACTCCACTGTGTACACATCAAAAGTTTCCAAAGTTGTCATGAATAAATAATTTGTAAAAAAAAAAAAAAAAAAAAAAAGGATAATGATATATAAGGAAACTTACGTCAAATTTCCATGTTAGAAAAAAAATATGCTAAAATGGCAGCAGCTGTTAAATTTATTAATAATAATATGTCACTGCCCAACAATTTGATGCCCTCTTTATTGATTTCTTGAAGTACTGGACTCATGAACCATATATTGCTAATATATAGCTTAGTATTTGATTGACAGAACCCAACTTCTAAATACCTCAAGGTTCAGTACCAGCATCACTTCATTTTATTCTATTTTTTAAATTAATACTGTCCAAAGTTTTATCTTTATGCTGATGACACCTAGAAGTATTGCAATCCCCACCCCATGACAGGAACTCACTCAATTATGGTTTTAACACAGTTTATCAAAGTCATGATGTAAAGCTTTAAATAAATACAATCTGTTTTTCAAACTCTATAATGCAATTCTCCATCAATTGTTGTTTAAAAAGATTCTATATAGATTTTGTGTCATACTACAGACACAATATTTTAGCTGATGTTTCTCTCTCTTTTACCTCACATGCTTATCATCTGGTCAAAAGGCCAAAATGAAAGCAAGGTTTTCATTTCAGGGTAAAACTGGTCTTTTATTCAAATTCAAAAAGACTGATTGCTACAACCTTTCGATGAGCCATGGACATTTTGGATCTGGATGCTTCATTTCAGTGCCTGTGTGCTCTTAGCTCTGTATCACGCTCATTTGAGGCTCATTACTAATTTTACCTCATTAACCCTTCCTTGTTCATTACATCAGTGGATGGTGATTGAAAGGAAAAATGAGCAATCTCCTTTTAAAGACGTATTTACATATCAACCTGAAATGAATTATTAAATGGAAGATATTCTAAGCATGATTGCATTTAAACTGAAGACAGCCTGATATAGCCATGCAAAGTAATATTACTTTATTGTTCAACTTTGTGCTTCTTTATTTGTCCCAAAAAGCACAAAGCTGTCCATTAGCCATTTTAGACCATAGACATAAGGGGGTTATTTTTGCTCTATTAGATTATATCAAGACATTTGAACCAATTATTCTGTTATTCAATTATTATAGGGAGGCTCTTAAAATTAGACTCTGAATAAGTTTCTATTAAAGCTCCTCTCATATCTAACAACCTCTCACTCATTTCCTCGCCCTGAACAGCTAATTTTACCTCTCTTTGTTGTTTCTGGGATCATGAGAAAAGGTATTAAAAAGGACTTTTGTTATGTATCAGGCTAAGGTTCTCTTTCCAAATCGTCAGTCTATCTAAGGGCACAGTGGCTCAGTCAGACAATATTATGACTCTGTTAAAGCTCATTTTTCATAAGTAACCAGTTTAAACATCAGAACTTTGTTATTTAAAGCCACTTATGTCTCATTTAGGCCTACATACTGACAAAGACTGTACCACTTCTTTGTTCTGCTGCAACAGAGACTTGCTAAGCTTTTGGAGATGGCCATGGAGAGACACACCGTTGAGCTGAAGACCCTGGAGAGGTACGGTCACACATGCAAAACTGCTGTGACATGATGCACACATCAAGAAGGCTTTGCTGAGTCTCTTTGAGTCTAATCCTTATCCTGAGGCTTCAGTGTGACTGTCTGCGTGTGCATGTGTCATCTGAGGTGAAAAACTTGACATTTGGCAAAGAGAATATGTTGAATGCTGAATGAATCACCTCAGCAGGCGGGTCTTCCAATGTCCTTGGCTGGCTTATGGTGTTAGGTGTGTGTTGTCCAAAGTCCCCAATGGGCAGATGGTTAGTTCAGGACAGTTACAATCCAACAGGTATTTAAACAACAGCAGGGACGCAAAAGCAACTCTGATAAGGTCACACCAGAAACACTCAGACCTGCAACTCTTGTTTAAAGATTGCTTAGAAAGTTACTTTTTCACATTCCTTCTTTTTATTTTTGTCCATAGTGAAGCCAAAGAAAAGAAGAAAGCTCAAAAATGTTCCTCCACAGAAAAGTCAAAGTAAGTTCATGGTCTTAATTGCTTTTTCTTTTTCTTCATAGTGTATTAGTTTTGGCATGTAAAAATGAAAAGAAATGAGAACTTAAGCAATAACAAACAACTCATTCCTAGAAACTGGATTATATAAAGTGCAGTTTCTTTTTGATTGCAGAGGTAATCTCTTTTATTTTATCCTCATTTAGGCTGAAAAGGGCCATGAGCACTGAGATGCTGGATGAGACCAGCCAGTCTGATGCTGCTGTAAGTAATCAGCTATGTAACAGTTTTACTGTAAATGCATTGTAATATGTATACTAATCTGCAAATTTATTAGGTACATCATGCTAGTACTGCATTTGACACCTTTTTACCTTGAGAAATGACCTCATTTTGTTGTGGAATATATTCAACCAGGTGTTAAATATACCATGTTAAATATATACGTATATTGACATGATGATTTTACGTAGTTGATGCAGATTTTCTTGACTGCACATCCATGATGTAAATCCCAAAGATGCTCCGTTCTGAGGCAGTGGCGGCTACAGATGCTTAATCTGCACTAAATGCCCAAAGAGGGCAAAGAAAACAAACCTCACAGCATTACACCACCATCGCTGTACTTTTTCTAATTTGTCCAATTTGGGACAAACCTTTTGGTTTACTAGACCTTCGATAAGGTTGAAGCACTTCAGTCTAAGACCTCATTTGATGTCTGGACTATTAAACATTTAAAATAACTATTTTCTGCTCATCTATATTGGTGCATTGAACAGATTATTATTTTCCAATTTGTGACTATGAAGTGCTTGCATATTTGAATCAAACATGGAAGAAATTTTACCCGAGGCATGTTGAAGCAAACATGTTCACATTCCATACTCCCACATGTTGCTTTCAGGAACACATGCACACATTTCTGCGTAAATACTCCCACGCATGAAAGAATCTGTGTATCTTGTCAATCCACAGTAAGATCTTATTCTCCAGCAGACTCTTTTCACCTTTTGAATAAAGTGCAGCAGACCCCAACCATAGGCCAGGCTTGGCCATTACTCAGAAGCTGCTCACAGGGAATGAGTTAATGCATGTGTGGTCAATGAGTCACACAGCTCTGCTCTTGTTCCTCTATCAGCTCACCAGGATTTAGATCTGATGCATCTAGGTTAATGACCAGGTCCTTTTACTGGGCGCTCCAACAATTGACTCAATTGAAAACCCTCGCTCAACCTCCCACACCTTCTGGTCACATTGCAGTTGAAGCTGATCAACGTAATCAGGATTTATCCGTTAATTACCACGACTATTTACATCACTATCGCTTGTCTAATCAGCAGTGGCACAGTATTGAGTGCTGGAGTGCAAGGGCTGAGCAATCTTACTGAGCAGTACCAAACCGGCGACTTAACTGTATCGATCCTCTCTCTCAGGTTACATCCCGTGGGGATGTGCACATACACTCTCAGGAAGAAACATGAGCAGATAAACTACTTGCAGACAAAACAACTATTCTGTATATCCCTCACACTACATACACAAACATACTCAAACCTGTCCATGCAGTGTGAAAACCACAAATCAATGGAAGACGTTTTGTGCTTTGCTGTTTTACAGTCTCCAGACTTCAGTCCACAACAAGAGGCTCTGATGAAGAAACAAGCTGCTACCCTGGAGGAAGTCAAGGGAATGACTAATCAGGTACACACACTGACATCAAGAGGCTCAGGATTTTCCACAGAACAATGGAACTGAACTAGGGATGACTACTTCCTTTCAGAAAAGTATCCATGCCTTATCAAGTTTTTTTCACATTTTATCATGCTGCAAGCACAAGCTTCTATTTTATTAGAATTTTATGTTCTAGAACAATGCCTATAATATGAATTGGAAAGAAGAGACTAAAGGAAGAAACAGAAGAACAGACTGAAATTTTTGCCCATTATCACTGAGCAAATACTCCAAACATTAGATAGGTGCTGTCAGTGGACATCAATTGACTATTCATGTGACAGATTTCATGTTGCGTTTAGGTTTGGACTGACAGGGTATTATAAATGTACTGTGATATAATCTCTGGTTGTATGTTTTGGGATGCTAACCTGGGAAAGGAACCTTCACTCCAGTCTTAAATCTGTTTAATATAAACACTTAAGTTAGGTACTTTATGAAGTTTTTAATGGTGAACTTATAGTTGTAAATTGTCCTGACTATTTCTAAACTTGTTAGCACGGATTGAACTCAGGTTGTGTCTTGGCATTATTTAGTTTTCATTTCGAACTTGACATGTTTTACAGTGTTGTAGCCTGGGGTTTTAAAAAAACTTGTATTACCTCTGATTTTATGGCAAATACCTCTGATTTTAATTTTATTTTATCTAGACCTCACAATAATTTCGTATTTTGTTTTGATAAAAATCCTCATACAATGGAGTGGTGTCTGTGGTTGCTATGGTAGCACATAGAAATACTCAAGAGATATGAATACTTTTCAATAACTTTAGGTGACTTCTGAAGGAAATTGTCTGCAATTTTTATTTAGGGGTATAGGGACCAACATGGACCACTACTTAGATATCTATTTCTTAAAAAAAAAACAAATAATCCATGTTGCTCACTGTATTTTATTATTTCCTAAAGTTCAGCCACAGTTAAACACCTACCATAAATTGTGTGCTTTTACCTACAGATCCTAATGGTTCCTTAAAAAAATCCATAAAATATGCTATTACTAATCTGTACTTAGTGCTTCTAGTGAATGTGTCAGTTTGACACATCCAGAATAAGTGACAAAATAAAAACAGCTGAGCAAACTCCCACAGCTGCAAATGATGTCAAACCTCTTCTTGTTGCAATGGTTCCCTTTGAATGGGAGGAATTTTGGCAGCCAATGTTGAGAAAAGAGGTGCGAGATTTTAGACATTGACGTATAAAGGCCAGATGGATGGTGGGTCTCAACAATAGTATTAGCCTACAAATGTAAATTCTGATGTTATGAGAAGCGGTGGGTGGAAGTGAAAGTGCAAATAAACAAAGGGAGGATTAGAGTGCGCTCCATGAGAGTTTATCCTTTTATTACAGCTGTGTTATTTTTCATTTTAATGGAGTCAAAATTCTTTTTATAATCAGTTCTTGACACATTTTTATTACCATTATCAATGCAAAAAAAAAATCGAATAGGAAGAGTAAAAACAAAAATCCCTCCCCAAAATTCTGTAAGATGTAATTTTCAGTGCGTATAAAATGACCAAACCTAATTTATTTGTACTCGGAGTGGGCATGAGTCGGCATGTCAAATCAGGTTCACAGGATTACAAAATATTGTCAAAAACTGATCAAGACTCACAGAAAAAAAGGCCTGTAGCAACTTGAGTCCGACATGGGATCTAAAAATGTCTCAGAAGAATTTGAGACATTCCACTGGAGAGAATAGCCCTCATCTCACAACGCAAACAAATAAGATTATGCTACAAGAAGTCTCCAATAACTCTGAAAGGTCATTACGGAACCTACAGCAAACCTTTGCTTGTGTTTATATGGAAATGCATCCTTCTAAAAATAAGTAATGAATGAATCTTAAATTTCATGGGTAATATGCAAAGAGCAAAAACAAGCAGGCAAAAATAAAGTTTGTTAAAGGCAAAGACTTTTTAACTGGACATCATAACATTGACAGAGCATTAGGCCAACTGTGAAGCACAGAGTTGGAAGTGTCATGTATGATTTTCTGCAGCAGGGTCAGGTCAGCTCACCCACATACAATTCCCATGTTTCAGAGGCTGCTTGAAGAAAATGGGATAAAACCTGTCAAAAAAAAGTAAATAAAGCTTATCTGCTAAATAAAGAACAGCCTGGTTGATTTTGTTTCTTAAAATAATTGATTTAAAACATCCACGTTGGTTCCTCTCGGGCTATCTTTAGTGCCCCATTTTAAATTTACACTAACTGAAGATAATTTGTTTCTGCAGAAACTTTTAGCACAACCCCATGTCAAGGTCCTGAACTATTCTTTCAATGCAATTTAATAATCACCGTTTGAATGTGTTTGCAGCTAATCCAGGAGGCTCTGAAAGAGCATGCTCAAAAAACTAGGTCCCTGTCTGCAGAGGTGAGGAATGCTGTCAATGTCTGCATTGGGGCACACTTCCCAGAATACGTTGACGAAGGAGGAGACAAAAAGCCTCCATGTGAGAGCTTCTATGGAAATGTCTTTGTAGGATAGATGTACTTTGTGACTATTCATCTCTCTGCTTTTTGCCACTTCTGTTATCAGTCTGTTATATAACCTAAAACTGGAACATTGCTATAAAGCAGACAATGATTTTTAGCCAAGCTCAGAGTGAATTTAAAATATTAGATGTGATATTTGTAGCAAAAGTATCTTTTTGGAAGTGAAGAGTCAGTAATGTCCTTTTGTCTGTATTTTATGCCAGAGGTGGATGGTTTTGTTATTTTTCTTCTTTCTTGTAACTTTAGAGATTACAGTGAAAGATCTGCTTCAATAAAAAACAAAAGGGCTGCAGTTTCAGTCTCCTTTTGATAAGGAAATGTAGCCTTTAAAGTAGTTTAGAGCTGTCTTCAGGTTGAGTGCCTCCCTTTGTCATTGTTGATTTTACATGTGTGATTTCACTTACTGCTGGAACATTATAGACAGTTTTTAAGAGCTTTGTTATAATGTATGGTTACTAATTAGAAAAAGGTTCTTATCCATTTTAAATGAAAATATTTCAATATTTATGTTGAAAAACTAGGAGTTTTTTCAATTTATTTGTTTGAGGATTTAAGTATTTGAAGAACTTATAAATAAGATGAAATATTTGGCACCTGACTATAAAAAAAAGTAATTTATTGGTTAAACCATCTTCTAATTGATGTACAATGATGTAAATCCCTTTATTTTATTTGATCTAAGGTGGCATGTGCTTACTTGCCAAAGTTTAACAGAAATTAATTCATAATTCTAAAAGTAACATTTGCATCAATGGCAAAAATCAGATCAATTTCAGTTTTCTGAACGTCTTCTGATTTACTTTGCAATGACTCTGGCTGATTGTATAATTGCAATGAATTTTACTTTTTCTGCTCTCTGAATTAATAAACATACATTTTCACTTAATGCAGTTTTTTGTTTTATTTACATATATTAATTTCTGAAAAAATATATACACAGTGTACTAATTATCAAAACTAGCGGGTTCGAATCTGGTTTGAATACAACCGGAATGAAATTTTAGATAGATCAGACGACAGTAATGATGTACTGCCAGACACATCCAGAATACAGATCACTGATAAAATCCTTACATCAGTGTTGCATGCTACATAATAATGTCCAAATCTAGTTCAAAATGGGGGAATATTTTTTTTAACCATACCAGAAAAAACAACCTATTACAACGCAAAATGTTTAGCTTTTCAGATTTCACTTTTTATAGGTTTATCTTTGAGTAAAATGAAATTTTTATCCCTCAGTACTAAGGTATTATGGTTTGTGTATGACAGAATGAAGTGGCATTTTCCTGGAAATCTCAGGTGTCCTTCAGAGTCAGCTTTGTCACTCTGTGCATAAGCATTCACACTTTTTCTTTTTTTTTTTCTTTTCCTTCTCCGAAGAGTTTTTGCGGCGCTAGTGGCTCAGACAGGAAAGAGGGTGAGAAGAGGGGTAAAGGTCGCCGGGAATCGAACCCGCGTCGAGGACTAAGGCCTCCAAACGTGGGGCGTGCTGTGGTGGCGCAGGGGGTTTGCACGCCCCATGCACATGCATACTTAATGCAGATTTCAAACACTCTGTCCACAACCATGTTCCTCACCAACCAACAAACAAAAATCAAGATAAATTCTAAACTATTTCATATATTCAGGAAAAAAAGAAAAAGAAATCACAATAATCAATTAGGTTTATCTACAATAAAGGCCTTTCCGGCTCCTGCATGTCTAACACAGATTGTGACGGCTTGGGAGGAAGACCAATTCATTAATATGTAATTATGAGTCATATTTATACAAATTAGCCTTTTATTTAGACCTCATGGGAAACAACACGCACTTGCAATGATGACTGTTCTGCGTGGTTTGAGTGATTCCCTCTGGTTTGAAAGTTTTATAGATGAGTAAAACTCAGAAAAAGAAAAGCTAAGATTACATTTGGAATTACTTGTTATTGTGCCCTTATGTGGTCCTAAAATGGTAGATGTAGTACGCAATCAGGTGTGCATCTTCCAGTTACACACATTTACACTCTGAACAACAGATAACTGCTGTACTTATGAGGTCGGTTCAATCAGAAGTAGAAATCTGTGGATTGTGGTCCATTAAGTCCGTTCACTTAAGGCTGAAGACTCCAGGTTTTGTGTCTTTTTCCCAGCCCTTCATACCTCTAAGTTTGTAGGCGCATTTGGAACATTATGGCACGACTGAATCGGAGTAACACATAATTATGATGTTTTTTCTCTCCAACAAATGCAAGATGATCAATGAACCAGTGGATCAAGTGCCGCAATAAAAGGCATGAGGATTACAGCGAATGCAGGTAAAAACCTCTCAAACACAGAAACATGTTCCAGTTTAATGTCAGCTCCAGTAAAAGTGCATGTCTCTTAGTGAGAGGCACTTGTTTCCACTCACATGCATGCATTCATTACTGAGCCGAGACTTTTTCAACTATGTACAACAATCTTTCCATTTAATTTCTTTCAGTTTTTTCTATCCTCTGTCTCTCCTTTCTTCTAAATTAAGTGACATGAATGACTTTTTACTTTTTTTTTCTTAAGAGGAGGAATGGGACAAATCACCAGGGAAAACATCTTGTGCTTGAGAGTCCTGCCTCCTCATGCGCTGCACAGATGAACAGTTTGGAGTGTGAATCCAGTCAGCCCTGAATCACTCTGGCTGATCTTATATAAGGCAAACGCACGTCGGGTGACTGTCTCCCTCAAGCTGGAGAGGAACGGCCTGTGATCTTTATCCATCTTGATTGGAAGGAAGTCCAAAGAAAATGAGGAAAACACCTCAACACAAACAGTGTTACTCGGTGGAGTGTTCTACACAGATTCTAGCAGATGTCAAAAATTATAGTTACTTGCATTATTAATTATCCTGTAGCATTACAACTAGAAACATACAAACACATGAACTGAGAAACCTTGTGAAATATGGGGGAGCTGCAGAGAATGTACATTTCTTTTTTTTCATCAAACATGTGGCTTGATTAAATAAAAAGATTACTTTAGCACAACTTCCAATTTAAGTTGTTTGACCTTAAGTAATGTAACAAAAAATGTCAGACTTTTCATGTGAAAAGTCTCATAACAATTTGTAGTTGTATCATTAAATCTCATCAAATCCAGATAAGAAACAGATTGTAGTTTTAACTTGACAAAATGTGGATAATCTTGAAAGGGTATAAATATTTTTGTGCATCACAGAATGAGTGAGAAAAGCAAAAGCTTTAGTTTTTTTGTTCTCATGGTTCAACAGAGATCAAAAATATGCAACCAAAACTTGTGAATAAAAGATTTAGAATACTCAGTTGCTGTGAACATGCAAATTGTAAATCTAAAACAAGGCTTCTATTATAAGCTTTGAGTTGCGAAATAATTTGATGCATGGATAAACTATATATCTCAGACTGATGTTTCCTGTCTGAGGAAGCTGACGCAAAACACAGTCATGATCCAGAATCATGGTTTGAAGTGGATGCCATCCTGAATGAATACTAAGTACCCACACCACCCACATAAACACCACCTGCTGGGGCTTCGCTGTCACAGGCTACATCAATCTGTTGATAATTTTTTGTCCCTCAGAAGACAACAAGAAATGTCAGTCGGACTTTCAGACATGATTGGAATTTCATTTAAGAAGCTTCTTCTTTCTGGGCTGCTCTGTAATCCTGTTAAAAATTATAATCATGCTGTAGACGCGTGCTCCCTGCACTTTCCATCTTTTCTGTGACATGAGAGGCTGTGAGAGGTGCCTTCACCTTCTCATGGATGCAAATCTTCCCATTTATGGTGGTTACACTTAAAAACACAGGCATGGCTCCCACACACTTCACAGTAATGATAGAAAAGCTCAGTAATGACATCAGGATCAATTTTCAAACTTCTTTGGACTTTTTATAAAAGTTGGTGTGTGTGTATGTGTGTGTTGTCTGGTTGTTGTTATAATTAGACTATTTTGTTGCATAATAATGTCTTCATGGTTTTTATCTCTCTTGAGTTAGAAGCATCTGTGTAACCATTAGTTTAAATGACAGAGACACGAGAGAGGCATCAAGAGACTGCCAGCTGCCTTCACAGTTATATAATCGTGAAGATGCTTGATTGAGGTGCAGTTATAGTGCATTCAGTCAATTTCTGCAGTGTCGTTTACAGTTTGTGGTGTAGGTTCCTTAAAGGTGTCAAATGACACAGTCTAAACTTGAATAATTAAGATTATTCAAAATATAAGTACAAAATGTTTGTACTTGTTAAAAATCATTTCTTGGAATCAAACATCGAGGAATACACTGATGATGTATTTTAGAGAGAATACTTACTAACTCATTTGGTATGTAAATTCAACTCATATTAATTTCACATCTGTGTCAACGTAACATGCTTAAGAACCATGAAAACAATACATTTAAAAACGTCTCAATTTCTACAGTCAGTCTATTGAAATAAAGAAAACAAAAACAAAATGTGTAGAAAAACAAATATAAAAATATTTTTGTTTTATCTTCTAATTTTAAATTAAACGTTTGGTGCAGTCTGTTCAAACAATTCCACAAACTTTGGATTTAAGGAGAAAGGTGTTCATTATTTGTGAGGTTTTGGGTTTTCGGTGTGTTTATTTAGGGTTCTGTGTTCAGTTGATTGAGGCCTGCTGTTTCCTTGATTACTCCCTTGTGTATTTAATCCCACCTGTGTGCGTTTCCTACTGTGTTCTGTTGAAAGTTGAGTCATTTGTCTTCTCTGATGCCAGTTGTTAGCAGTGTGATAGTTGTTGACGTTGCTCGCCTGTGCTGCCCAGTTTGTGTATATTTGTATTTCATCATTAAAAACATCATCATCTGCTCAACAAACCTGGGTCCACCGCGTCTCCCTCACCAACAACTACTGCAAACATTGTAAGCAAATTTTGTTGAAATGAAAAACCTGCAAGTTGGTAAATGGTAACTATTAATTTGGTTCTATTTGATAAAATGTCCAGTGTTTCCTTGTAAATCTATATAATTTCTTCTGATAATTACATTGTTTTTAAAGGCTCTGAATTCAAATATCTTTATTCTTAAGATATTTTTTATGGTAATGGTGTCATCATATGATCAGGTGCACTGAAAGGTTGCCACAGAGATTCGAGGATTTCTCATGAAAGCAATGTATTATAATACGATATAAAGATAAAAGCTAAATTCACATAATACCCCACTTTAAGAAACTCTGTGATACATCAGCAAATAGAAATTTGGACTTATACAAGACAGGAATGTAACTTAAAGATAATTTTGCTGCTTTCTTGTCTTTTTATGCTTTATTTTTCTTCAATAGTTACTTATTTATGTGTCATTCTACCTTATTTTGCGGTATTCAAATTATGGATCAATTTGTTATGAATGTTTTGAATGTGTGGAGTATTTTGCTTGCTACAAACATCTGGAATGAATTTGTTGTGAGTGAAATATTCACAGAGAAAAACATAGACATATTTGGTGCTTATTTTCCTTGCTGTAAGTGGAGCAGATGACTCAGTAAGGTCTAGTTGAATCCTGCAACCTCTAAAAGTACAAGGACTCTCTATTTGACAATGAACAATGATAAAAGACAAGCACATGTGCAAAAGCTCTCTGTTCATATTAAAAATGAAATTACTTCAACAGAAATAGACAAACTATTTTTTAAAAAGCCAGCTGCTTTATTCTTATACTGACATGTCACTGATGTCAGTCCACACACGTGCCTCTTGGCAAGGACATGAAAAGGCATGTCTGCAAAAAAAAAGATATTTCTGTTAAAGTGTGAAAAAGCAAAGGTACTTCTAAATAATATTTTGAGATATGTCAGATGTATTGAATTTCGGACAAAATTAATAAAAAGTAAAAATAAAAAACATAATGTAAATAAAACAAACAATTTTCAAGATAATCACAAAATAAAAAGCCTTTGTGGACACAGAAAAACAAACTTTGAAATGACAGTAGCACTGTATGGACACATTCGATGTAAAGTTTTATGCTTCATAGCTCAGCAGCCGGAGTTTTACACCCACCATGTGAAGACGACGCGCATTTCATATGAAGCACTTAAGGCCGCTGAGTCATCAAGTGGCTCCTTAAAAAAAAAAAAAAAGCAGGCATATTGAGAGTTTATTAGAAAAATACACTTTTTTGCTGCTCCTCTGCTCACTGAGCAATGTGAGTGGCTGAGCATGTGGGAGCGAGAACAGAAATGGCCTCGAGGCCGTTAGGTCATCTAAGAAGAAATGAAGTTCCTCCAGGGAGCTGCAGTGGGCTGCCATTTACAAAACATTTGTGTCTTGAAGAGTTTTTGATATTGTCTTACTTCACTGTTCATGTGGCTGTGTAGTTATGTGTTCATAGTCATTATGAGGTGGAAGAAAGTGGAAAAAATGTGAAATCATTACATATGTATCATCTCAAGTTTTTTTGACTTGAGATGATAAAATGATACACTACAATGTTGGTATTTGAGCTTCCATTTTAAATGAAACATGGCATCTAATATCGTCTTAAAGCCTGCATGCACTTGTTCCTCAGTTTATTTTCTCCACTTTGAAATAGCCAAAGCTGTCATTTGCTGTTACCACTGTGACAGTGCAGCACACATTTACTCCAGGTGCGTCTTGAGTGTTGCCCATCTCTGCTCGCTGTTGACATGAAACAAATACATTGGTTGTCCATTTGTTCAATTTATTGAGCTGTCAGACTGCAAGCGGGCCTGCGAGACCACAAATAGCTCCTGTCAGGCGGGAGATGGAGAAGGAGCTCCGCTGCGCTTCATCTCTTCCTCATCACTGCAGGGAAGGAGTTTCCATCAGACCTGAGAGATTAAAGGGAGCTACAAGTGGCTCTTTGGAAAGAGGGCTGAGGAAAAATGTGTAAAAAAAAAAAAAAAAAAAGTGTTGCGGATAAGGATTGACTTTTATTACTTGACACCTTGCCACTGCAGGACCTTAGATCATTAGTCAAGGTAAGATGCAGAAGGTTTTCACGATAGCTTGAAGGTTTCTAGCGGACAGTGGATAATTATTTCTCTCATTGGACCTGGAGTGAACGACATCATTTATCAAAGTCTGGATGCATTTTAGCTGTAAACCTAAAAGAAAAGGGAAAATAACAGAAATGCAACAAGTATATAAACTATTAATATTTCTGATTCAAAACTGGGGAACGGTCTGGGATTCAGATTATTTGTGTTTGATCAGAGTTGGAGTTCCTGACTGCATTTTCCCAATATTTATCCTGCCACTATTATGATTCTCTTATGGATGTTTAGGTCTTTGAGATTTTTAAATGCAAAGTGTATTAAAAACAAAAAAAATATTCTTATTAGGATTAATCAGCAAGATTGCCTTACAACTTCTTACCAGTTGGCGGTATATTTTCTGTTTTAGCACCCCTATCTGTGCTAAAACAGAACAGAAAGGTCTATGTTAGTGTTAATTTACAGTTGTCCACCATGTCTGCTTGGGGGTTGATATTAAAGACCTCTAAGCTGAAAGGCTGAGAGAACAGCCTGCTGTTTACCATCTGGTTGAGGCAGCCAGACAAGCACGATTCAAGGCAATAATTGCTGAGAGCGGAGGCAGCAGAGATAGTCCGGGGTTGGCCTCATAGCCAATAACATATCAGTGGCCTTGCTGATTGTTCCCTGTCACTTGCTTTTTTTATTTGCAGCCCTGTTACATCTCTATAATTGTCTTCCTCCGTCCTTGTCTGTTCGGTTGTTTTTCATCTTGTCGCACAAATAAAAAAAGTCAAACAAATCCCTCGTCGTTATTTATCATTCCATGTAATCTGTAATTACATTTGAAGAGCTTTTATTCAGATTTGAAATTTATTTTGGAGCTTTTGTTTTTATAAAATGTGACAAGTGCGTTTGTGATGTGAAACAGCAGTGACCTCACGTCAACTGTAGAGGTGATGCTCGCACCATGGTTACACAGTGACAGCAGGCCAGCTGCTGCTTCTTTCCAGGAACAGGAAGCGTGTGAAATCTCAATTCTTCCAAGACTGCTGTGTCCTTGTATCAAATCAAAGGGGCATTAGAGGTACTGGGCAGACACACAGACACATTATTTTCCTGGTTGAATGCGAATTCATAATTTCTGTGCTTTTGTCCCTGCGGGAGATTTTATCCTCGACTGATCAAACAACAGAGTTACCTGAGGTACACAACTGTGAGGACACAAAGGTCTGTCTGCATTTTGTTTTGAATTTGAAGTGTTCAATGATAACATATTCTGAGAAGATAACTACGTTTAGCTGAAAAAAAATATCCTCATAGCAAATTGGTTCAGGGAATGGAAACAGAAATGTTGCATCCTGTTTGTGACTGTCCAACCCAGGTGATAGTCTTGCCAACATCATTATAAGTTGGGCTCAATTAGCATGCAGAGGATAAGGATGGCCCTGGAGACTGTGGGCATGTTGAGTCATTGGTAAGAAAACATTTTCAGCAACTAAACTTGATTGTTATTGACTTTGTTTTCAAGTGAACTCAGTTCCCTTCCTTGTGCCCCACATTAATTTAATCCCAAACGCTACTTTCATAGTTGCATCAGCAAATGTAGAGTTTCCATTTCGACATATTTTGTGATTAACTTATTGTTGCTCGCGCAGTTATGAGACAGCAATCTCCCTGGTGGCTTATCAAGACATTTGGAGTTGAGGATAACACCTTAATTGACTCAGACTTTAATTTCAAATCACAGATTCAGAGTGGCTTCGGCGCCGGCTGGCCTGGCAGTGAATGGGAGATCAGGTATTTACCACGATATCTCTGTTTTATTGCATGCATTTGTCCAATTATGAAGTCTCATAGCAGAGACTCATTACCATTTTGAATATTTCATTCACATTTCATTCTTTTCAGTCTTTGTTTTTATTCTTATTTAACACACGGAGTGGTAAAACGTCATATGTGGAGGAGAGAATGACTTGCTTGTTACACCCATAAGGTGAGAGCTAAAATCTGAAAGAAGCTGAACACCATTATATTAGTGTAGCTTAGCTAATAATGTATTTTTAATGGCATCTTTCTGTCCTTTACCTTCTTTCAGCAACACTCTCTGGCTTATTCTTGGAGATCCCCAGGGCTTCCCCGGGTGGAAACGTTATATAACTCAGACAAGTTCAGGGTTCCCCTTTGGGCCATCTCCCAATTTAACATTCAAAGAAAATCTCCAAAGAGAAGCCCCCAGGGGGCTTCCTTCTCAGATGCCCTCAATCAGCCCTTTCTATGGAGCAACAGCTCAACACCTTATATCTAAGCCAGAGCCCAGTCACCCTGTAAACTCTAATTATATTTAAAATATTTTGGCAGCTCAAAGTTTGCTCACAAATGTTTCCCAGGGAAAAACATTAAAAGCTAATTGGTTGGGGTTACAAAGCCACCATAACTTTCTTTTAATATATAATTATATTTCCAGCAATTTCAACTTTTCTCTCACTCCATCTCCATTTCTCACATCGGTGTTGCAGGCACACTCTAAAAAAACCTTCAACAAATTCTGCTTTTAAAGTTACATTAAAAGTAAAAGACATGCATAAATTACGTTCATATGTACAAATATATACGTTTCCTTCGCAATCCACATTTTGCTGGCAGGCTGCACACAATCACATTTGATTTAACAGGGACACTGAACCATGAGGATGATTTTTAACAACTGTCTACAGATTGTGAAGTTCTTTCACTGGAACTACTAGACCCTAACAGAAAATGGCACTTCACACACAGATAATAGGAAGGAGCCAAAACTCTTCCAGCTTGCACAATAACTCAAGCACAGCTTGAAGCCTGCCTGAAGATGCCCTCAGTCAGAGCAGATCACTTCTATTTCTGCCTTTAAAAAAGCTGCCAAATGCTGAGTGTGAACGGCTGATAAGAAGTCTCTGTTTTTCTTCGTCTTGCTCTGGGCATCATTAAATGTAAGCTCAGATTTACACCATGACTCCTGTTTGTAATGGTGATACTGCAGCTTTTGATTTGTAATTCTCCTGGAACAGCCTTGGAGGGCATTAATGGTGCCATCAGAATAATGTGGGGAAATGAGCAACATGTTCCAATGAGACCCCCTCTGTAGGAGGCAGAGAGAAGGTTTTGTCATCATCACCATCTCACTGGAATATAAATTTGCCTGTCTGTTCATATATTGACACATTTGTCAGATGTGATTTCCAGAGTCTTCAACATTTTAACTCTTGGGTTAAGGTGATAATCTGCGACTGGCTGAACTTTAAGAAATCAACAAAAGAAAAAAAGCCTTAAAAATAGTTTACTAACTGGAAAGTCCTTAGTGCATGAAGAGAGACAGTTGAAAAAATAAATGCATATCATTCGTGAGCTTTTTCTGACAGTGATGTCGTGACGCACGCTCATTAATGCAAGTTCACCTCGGGGACTATGAGTTCACTTAAACAAGTTGTCGTTTCTTTACCAGCTTTGCAGATATATTTTTGCTCATTGTTCTTTGCAAAATAACTCTAGTTCAAATTAGATAAAGAGCATCTGTGAACCTCAAGTTTCAAATCTAATGTCAAAAACTTAGAGCAGATGCTTTGACTTGGCCGACCTGACCCTCAATCTAAAGCCTTTGATCTAATCACACAGTTCCTATGGAGAAAGTCTCAGAGTGACCAGTTTTCTCTGACCGTATAAGAGCACGAAGAACTGCAGTGCTGCTTTTCCTCCCCCACCTGTTGCTGTGCACTGCCAAACTTAGCAATAGCTCCTGTAGTGCAATTTGCTGTTAAGACTTTTTGTACATTTTAACCGCTACTGCTTGCGGTTGTGACTGACTCTATACAGAGACATCAAAGATTAAAGAAGCATTAAGACGATTGTTTCAAGATAAACACAAAACTAAAATATTTCACAAATGCTTCCAATGTTTTAGTAGATATCAAAAATCCTCACACAAAGGCGACATTGAAGAGAAAGAACCTTTTTATCCCCATTTTCGATTCTTGCTTGCCTGAAAAGTTTTCATTGCCTTTTTTATTGTTGCTTCATTGCTGCATCTCTGTACCATGACAAAATGAATGGAAAGAAAAAAACATCCTTCAGGCAATGTTTCCATTATGGAACCTTGAAAAACTCAGAGCGCAAGAGAAGAGCATAATTTGATTTGCAGCTGAAGTGAACTACAGACACAAACACAAGGCTGTTTCTTCTTTCTTATCACTTTTAATCTTTGAAATTTATTTATTTTAAATGAACACAAAAAGCAGGTTTTTGGAAGGTTATTTGCTCCAAACAAAAATAAAAAAGATAAACTTTTCATTTTACAAACTTGACATGAAAAACACTGGGCATGTTTTTCTCCTGGAGTAATTATTCTGTTCAAATAGCATATATTTCTCTCCAGGCAGAGAGTGCCCGGGCTGAATGGATGCTGCCACTGCATAATGGTCCTCAGACGTTTGTTGCCAAGGAAACGTTGGGAGGGCATGTGGAGAGGGAGGTATAAAAACACAGGCAGCTCCACTCTGACTCTTACTCTGTGGTGAATGCACGCTGTCATCACAGAGTGGTGTTGGACAAGTCGCCACACTTTCCTTTTCTTCGTTCGTCGACTCATCTCCACAAGTACGTGAAAGATGATGAGGCCAAAAGATCTACGCCAGGGCTCTGGCACCAAAACCTTTCTGGATGCAATGCACAGCGGCAAAATCCACCTCGCACGTTTCATCCTGGACGCCTTGGACGGGCGCATAATTAACTCTAAGACCGAGAACAGTCGCACGCCACTCATGTACGCTGTGTGTCTGCAAGACCCCGGGACCAGAACCAAGTTCACACGGCTGCTGTTGGAGAAAGGGGCAAATGTCAACTGTCAGGATGAGGACGGCCGCACAGCTCTGAGCCACGCCTGTGAGATGGGCCACTTGGACGTTGTCAAACTTCTGGTGCAGTTCAATGCCGACCCGGAGGTCTCTGATGCCTGGGGAAACAGTGCCCTCATGTACGCTGCCTTTTCTGGGCACAGCCAGGTCCTGGACTTCCTGGTGAGAGCTTTTAAAAGACTGGGACTGAGGTTAGACCGAACCAACAATGCTGGTCACTCAGCTAAAGAGATTGCCAATTTTTTTGGGCACAACCAGTGCGCCCAGATTTTAAATTTTC
The DNA here is from genome assembly GCF_027474105.1 of Poeciliopsis prolifica. Taxonomy (NCBI): domain Eukaryota; kingdom Metazoa; phylum Chordata; class Actinopteri; order Cyprinodontiformes; family Poeciliidae; genus Poeciliopsis; species Poeciliopsis prolifica. The sequence continues at coordinate 9,937,459 of NW_026562388.1, forward strand.
CTTGCAGAAAGAGTGCTTGCAAAGCCGATCCACTTGTTGATGTGATGACGGCTGTTGAAGTAGAACGTCGGCTGCCCAACAAGCTCCCCAGGCATATTCTTGAGAAGTTTTCCAAGCAATCAGCGGATGAAGAGCAACTGCCAGATGTGTTTCAGAGACAGACGAAAATAGGAGAAAGCAGCGGACCATGGAACCGTTTCAGGTGTCCCAGGAGTCAGTCTCAAGAGGACAATCATCAAAGCAGCTGGGCTCTGCCTTCTCAGATGGAGAAAAGCCAGGCTGAGGAGGATCACAGCATTCTCTTCACAGCCAAACAGCTGCAAAACTGCCAGCTTAGAGAGCTGAAGGGGTCAAAAATGAACTCTGTTGGTGAGCCGAGCCAGAAAGACATCAGCCGAGACATTGGATTTCCAGAGCAAAAACAGGACAGTTTTCCGCTCTGGGGAAAGGCAAAGTCATTTAACCTGGACCTTCTGAGTAGCAGAAAGCAGTCCTATCAGGGTGATATGCATGACATGAGGCTGTCAGCCAGCAAATTAAAGAGAGCCTCACTACAGGATGACCGATGCTTAATAGACAAGACCGAATGTCAAGGGAAACCCAGGGCAGTGACAAATGATGGCAGCCAAATCACTTCATTTCCAAAACCTCTTTTTAAAAGCAAGACCCAGTCTGGAAAAGCACTCCAGGAGAAAGTCAAGTCACACACCGAGGAAGCGAGCGACATGGCCCCGTTCAGCCGAAGAGGGCAACAGAAGAGGGGAAGCCTCGGCTCAGTTTCCAGACACAACAAACTCCATTTCCCAAGAGAGGAAATGGAGACGGAGAGGATCCCGGGTCGCACCCCGGGGTTCGTGGGCCTGGGAACCAGACTGCTGCGTCGCTTCACCGCTCCAGAGTTCATGAGGATGGTGATCGACTGTTCGTCCGGCTCCTCGAACGGAAGAGGTCGGATGTCCCGCTCCGAAACCTACCCTCTGTCACACACACACCAGCAGGTCAACAGCCAGCCGAGCGTTGACAGCATTAGTGCTGTAAAGTGTGAGTTTGAAAGCTACTCGTCTCAGTCTACCCTTGATTAGATAGAGGACAATTTCCAACAAACAGAAAAGCCTTGTTGTGCTGTTTTTTTAATTGCACTTTAAATCTGAGTCTCAATTCTTTGATAGCTTGTTTTTTCTTAAGAAAAATATGTGCGTTTTTGTTGCCAGTTGTTTTTGCAAGATTTCTATTGGAGTATAAAGAAGTTTAATGCTGATTACTTATTTCCAACACATTTTATGCTACAAAATATTAAAAGTTAATTATTTATTTATAGATTTTATGCTGTGATTTTTTTTCTTTTTGGATTCATATCACACGGACCTAAATACATAAAAAAATTGCTTTTGTGTTTAAAAAAATTATTTTGCTTTAGATTTTGTGACTGTGAAAATGCTTGAATGGCTAATGCCTAATAAAACTGTAAACTCTTGTACTTTTGTCCCATTCACTTGCATTTTTCTTTTTGTGTACAAAAGAGTAAACCGAGTTGCATTTATGGTTCAGTACGCATCATTTATTGATTTATACAAAATTAAAATGCATTGCTCTCTTTGCCACACTGGAGTAGAAATACATGAAACTAGTGTATCCGTGTGGAATTACAAAGACTATGTGCAAAGTGTTTTCTGGGCAGGAGGGTGTCCTGCAGCACTACATGCCAGGCCTGTGTGCTTTGTCTAGGCAAACAAATGCAAAAACAGTCCCTCATATTCACACACACGTGCGCACAGTCACACACACACGCCAACACGCACACGCACACACTTCGTATTCTGGATCAGCACACATCTTGTGGTTTTTCTTTTTTGTCACATCTGTCACAGTACAAAGAGGGTTGTATCAACAATGACATTGCGTAACACACACCTGCTCTTCACACATACGTACCCTACACTCACATTTTATGAAATAAAAGTAAGATTCAAACTTATCAGTGGTAAGGACCCTAATATTCAGGATTTCTATTTACATTGTTAATGTGTCTGAGTATGTTTTGAGTCCATATTTATTAATTATATAACCACATTTGCAATTTCACATCATACAAACAACAAACACCTTTTTTTTTTTTTTTTAGAAATAAATAAATATGTAAAAGTGGAGTAAAAGAGGAGAGAGGCGCTGGCTTTTTTCCCCCAGTGGTCCAATCATAGCAGCTGGGCTTTTATTTACCCATTTATTATGCTAATGTAGGAGAATTGTCTTTCTCATCCCCAGTACGTATTCAAGCATTCACATCAGGCCAGGTGTGCCTCCATTTGGCCATGCAAAGAGTGCATCGTTGTCCAATTTCCTCAACAGAATGGATGTGCAGAGGTACCTTTATACTGTCACAATGAGCTACTGTGGTTTGAGCCTAATGAGTTTGCACAGCTTGCATTAATACCCACTAAAAACACCACAAAGGGTTTTTAGAGTACCACTTATTTGGAACCTGTGTGAAAGACAGATTTCTGCTGTCAGTGCATCAGGCTGCATATTGTGTCGATCCACACTGAAATTTGCAGGAAGCCAATTGAGTTGAGAGGTGAGGACTTGCATGCTGCCTTTAGCTCACTCCTTCAGTGTTTCTCACATGCCCAAGACCAGGTCGCGTTTGACAAACTATGTAGCCACCATGACGGCGGCAGCAGAATGCTCCCTGGGTCTGCTTCTGGGACAACGTCGGCCCCGTAAGGAGAGCTGGGTCCTGGCGCTAGTCCTCTTCTGGAGGCGTACAGTACAGGGAGGCTGAAGTTGGCCCATTTGGGGACTTTGAGCTGAAATGGGTCAGCAGCGAGACATGCGTTTCCGATACTGTTCCACCAGTGGGACCAGGCACTGAGGTGAACCGCTCTGCAGCAGGAAGGGGTGCTCCAGCAAGTCGGTAGCGCTAGCCCGCTCCAGAGGGTCACGGGTCAGCATGCGATCCAAGAAGTCTTTGAGAACTGGAGAGATCTGGATTGGATAGAAAGATGAAGAATAATAAAGAAAATGACTCTGTCAGAATGCAATAGCTTGCTGTTACTGGAGATATGACATATAAAATATGCAGCACATTAGCCCTGGGAGACTGGAGTTTTATCTCCAGATGCATATTAAGGATTATTGACCTGCTAAATGGGGATCTTTAATCCAAGTCTCAGGTTTTTTACAAGATCTAGCAGGTTTTCTTCCAACAATGCTTTAAATTTAGTCTATTTTATTATTTGTTCAACTCTGAAATATTTGTTTCCTGTCCTTGCTGAGGAAACGCATCCTGCAGCACAATGCTGCCACCACCATGGCTCATTAAAGAATATGTGCAGATCATTGCCCACCAAATATTGTGCTTTGCATTTAGGCCAATGACCAGAGAACATCTCTTCCCCATATTCCCATTGAGGTTTAACATTTTCACAATGAATGAAAGTTCAGAAAGCCTGAAAAAAATCTGATCAAAATTCATTAAAAAGAAGAGAAGAAAAGCATGAAGAAAGTAGGACTGGTTTTAAATGTATCAACTGTACCTGTATATGAAGTATTAATCTTTAAGTAAATAGCAACCTCCATGTAAGTGTTTGTCTCTTCTAATACCTGGCTGACATTTCGAACGGTTGGAGCCGGCTCATCTCTAAGCCTCTTCATTGCTGCTACGGGCGTTTCACTGAAGTATGGGGGCTCTCCGTCAACCATCTCCACTACCATGATACCCATTGACCACACATCAACCTGGTGGACACAAAAATGTATAGTGTAACAGCTCTGACAGCACAGGTTCGTCGTCAGTGGTTTTCTCCTCACCTCTGTGCCATATGGTGATTTGGATATGACCTCAGGAGCCATCCAATAAGGCGTTCCTACAAGAGACTTTCTCTTAGGGATGTCCTTACTGATCTGGGCACAGAAACCGAAGTCTGACAGCTTCACCTGGGGAGAGTCCAACAAAATGACACATTCACAAAACTGAGAAATCAAAAGGAAGGGGACAGGCGGGAGGTGGGGATGAGTATGTGTCATACCCGTCCATCTAATGTGAGTAGGATCGAGTCACTCTTGATGTCTCTGTGAATGACGCCCTGTGAATGGAGATAAGCCAGGGCTTGCAGAACAGCTTCACACACTGTGGCAATCTGCTCCTCATTCAGTCTGCAGGATGACAAGTTTTACACACATCGAGTCTGACTTTACATAGGCATTTCACACGTTCCCATTACCGGCTACAACAACCCGAAAGAGCTAAAAATTTATGAATCACCGTGCGTTAAAAGCAATGATAAAAGGTGCAAGGTTCAGAAAAACAACTCCCACACAAGCAGAGTGACGAATGAACATGCTTCCTCCTCATCGGATATAGTCTGGCTTGGATATTTCACAAGGGCAACTTAAACATGTTCAGAGTCTGCAATAGTAACTGTGCGCCAGGAAGTTTTGCACATTTGATCCAAAAATGTATGTATTTTGCTGGAATTTGGGGTGATTGTTCAACACACATAAAGTCACATAAAGTCAAACAGGAATAAAATATGGCTTTAAATATTTTTTTTTTTAGAAACAAAAGGCCCTATAGTATTTATAATTTTATTTTACTATGTCAGCCCTGAATAAATGGGGCACAGCAAATTCTAATGCACCTTCTGAGGCCTTCCTGTGAAGGCACTGGGGAACAAACAAGTTCATGAAGACTAAGAGACACATCAGACTTGTCAGGGATAAAGTTGTGGCGGAAAATAAAGCAGATTATAAAACAATTTCCCAAGCTTTAAAATTTGCAGAGTTCTGCACAATTGTCTGAAAAATTTAACAGATAAGGGAGGTGAAACACTAATAGTGGAATTCACCCTGAAGATACCAGCTTCTTATCTAACGACAACAAAGTATTATACTTCATTCTACTAATGTGTAGTAACTTTTCTTTTTGATTGCTCTGCCAATACACCTACTCAACCTGGCGTCAGTTTTAATGTCATGTGACCTGAGACAACCACCCCTACCAAAAATAAACAAAAAACGCATATCTTTATTAAACTGAACTAATCTAGGGTTCATCACCTGAAATGAAAAAAAGAAAGACTACTGCTCAAAACACATTTTCACAATTTAATTTCCTGGTGTGTGGGTGTTATAAAATAAAAGGAGTAACAGATGTCTCAAATGTCTTCCTAGAACAGACTGAAGACAGTATTCAAAAATTAAAAAAATACTTTACTATCTTTTTTTTTCTCTGGAGGGAGCAAAGAGCAGACTAAATGCTGTTTGGATGAACACTGGTCACTCTCCAGTTGATACTACACCACCCCCTTGTGGCTGTTCATGTCATTGACTATGGGTTGTGAAGCGGAACCCAAAGGTTTGCTGATATTTTTTTGTACCTAGTTTCAGATACGATGTTGGTGAGGGCTCCTCCTTGCAGGTACTCCATGATGACCCACAGCTCCTCCTCCACGAGGGCAGACTTGAACATCTCCACCACATTCTTGTGCTGATAGTCCCTCATGATCACAACCTGCAGCAAAAATATGTGTACAATTGTCATAAAGCTACAACAACATAATGTCCCCTTATATTTTATTAGCATAAAGACCTTAGTGCCCAGCAATTCTGAGTTAGTCCAATAAATGCTTTGGCGTACTTGAACGAAATAGGTCAATGAAAGTGGTCAACATGAAAAATACTGCAGGTCTCATTTCCCTATCTCTCAAATGAGAAATGTTTTACTATTACTATTATTATTATTATTATTATTATTGTTTCTTGTCCTCCACTTACTGACTTTCCCTATTTGAGTAAATCTACATACTTAACAGAAGTGAAATAACAGGAAGAAGTTCAGAGAAAAACTTTGTGCAGTGGTAAGTCAAAAGAACCATTGATCAAAATAATTTTTAAACATAACAAAAATGATGGTGCTTTAGAGAAATGTGATTTCCTGTCAGTATAAAATAGTGTCATTTGTCTTAGTATTTTGAACTTTGTCACAGTTTGTCAGGTTGCAAATCAAACCTCAGAATATTTTATAATAATTTTATGATAGACCAACACAAAACAGGTCTAAAATAGAAAGCTGAACTACAATGATTCATGCATTTTATATTGTCGAGCTCCTGTTTTCCTAAAACCACCTTTCACTGCCATGTATTGTCTTTTTGAGGTTGTTTCTCCTAAATTTGAACCCTTAGTCTAAATAGAGCTCAGCCAGACTGAATGAAGATGATCAGTGAACATGAATTGATTAAAACCAGTCAGTTGTAGCTCTGGGTGCATGGTTTCTTCTTCTCATAGCTCAAGACATTTGAAACTCCTAATAGATTTTCTTCTGAAATTATCCTGTCTTTAGATCTGTCATCAGTTTATTAACTTTGACAAGCTTCCCAGTTCCTGCTGCAGAAAAATGATTGTGACAACTTGCTGCTGCATGGTGCATGGTTCATGGTGCAGCCTTAGTTTTCCTCCACATATTACACCCTGCATGGCTGTCGGCATAAAAGTTTGATCAAGGTCTCAGTTGACCCTCCAGGGTTCATGTGGCCCTGCTGGCTGCTTTTGCGGTTAATGCTTTCCTTGCTTAGTCCCTAAGATTAGGTAAAAAAACCTTGTCTCATAGGTTTGCACTTATGCCACACTTCTATTTTCAGATTAAGGACAGTGCTCTATTTGATGTTTGGCATGTTATCTATACCCCCTCCTAGAATTTTTCCTAAATTTTATCCCTGACACCCATGGTGTGCTTTGTGATACATACAAATGGACTCTAAGTAGTAATTCTTAAGGTAATTGCTTACATTGGCCTTTATATATGGGTTTTCAGACTAGGTCTATTTTACCAATAGACTTTTACAGGTCAAATATTTTGAAATTCCACCCTTCCCCTTTCTCTTTAAAATTATGCACCAATTTGGGTCTGTCATGTAAGAAAAACTTGTTGGAATTGTTGAAATTTGGTTTGTAACATGACAAAATGTGAAAAGGTTTAAGGTATCAATACCTGCACATGTAGATCCCCTTGTGAGATCTATCTTGATCTCTGTACCTCATTAAAGAGCAGCTCCCTCCTCTGCTGCCGCCGCAGGTCCATCATCTTCACAGCAACTTGTCTTCCAGTGTGCTTTTCTGTAGCAATACACACCACCCCTGTGGAGCCCTCCCCGATCTTCACAAAGTTCTCCAGATAAGTCCGTGGGTCGCCCTTATCCACCACCATCTGCAGGGCTGCTTTGAATTGTTCATGCGTCACCTTAGGAGGGTCAGGGGGCGGTCGAGGTGCAGGATGCTGAGGTGGTCTGAAAGCAGGGGAGCAGGTTCCTGGAGGGCTGGTGGCTAAAGAGCCTGTGGGTGAAGGTCGAGGTTGAGATGGGCTGTCCTGCCGGGGGTAAGGGGAATTCGGGCATCCAGAGTGCCTGAGGAAGGGGTCTGGTACACCAGGCCGCAGTCCCATATTAGGAGACAAGCCTAGTGTGTAGCTTGCAGAGGAGCGCACCATACGCTGAGGTCTAATGCCTCCAACAAGAGGACTGCTGGTGCCGGTCGGCAGGAAACCGGAGTGGTATCTCACCGATGACTCTGCCTGCATGACAAGAGAAGAGAGGCAGCTGAAAGGGTGTTGGCTGCCTGCCGGGGAATCACTGTCCACTTTAAACCTGGATGTAAATCAGGTCCGCCATTTTCACTCTGCATCCACTGCACCGATATTAATCATGTTAAGATGCTACAATATGGCTTTAAGAGTCTCAAGGAAGCATTTACAACCTCACAAGCACTTAAGCCCACATTTAATTTCTTAACACTGGACTCAATAAAATACCCAAAGTCACAATCATATTTAGTAAAAGGGACTAAGTCGCAGGTGTTTTTGACATGGATCTCAACCTCTTCATCTTCTGTATGGAAATGCCAATACATGAAAAAAGCGATAGAGTTTCAAAATTTGTAATTATTCCTGAGTAAGTATCTTTTTAGTTAGGAAATAATGACTTAAGTGACTTTATGAGGCATTTAGAAAAAAAGAAAAACACAAGATATTGTTCTTTTGCTGTTTTTTTTTTTTTAACAACCAATAAAAATATCTTTACAAAATATGAATGTGGTTATTATTTGATATACAGGCTGAATAAGCTAGCTGGTTAAAGTTCTACAAATTAACCAGTAAAATGGCTCTTATTTAATTCAAGAAATATCTCTTAATACATTCAAGCCACATGCATAATATTTTGATATATACTCACTATCTAAAATATGCATAAATTATGTGATCCATGAATAATTTATAGTCTTTGCAAAGATGTGCTTACTTTTAGGTCATAGGAGGAGAATGGCCTCCCAGGGCTGTTCTGTGCGTGCATGTACATGGGTAGATTAGGTCGGAGCTCCGGTCCGATGTTCCCTTGATCTCCGTGGAGCTGCTGGACAGCCACAGCAGGGCTGTAAAAACATGCTACAGGTCTCAGATTTGGTGGCATTCCTCTGGGAAGCTGGAAATCTCTTTTCCATATCAGCCTTTCCTGCGGACTTCCCAGCTCTCCACTCAGATATGGTCCATGACTTGGAGCTGGGATGTTCTGAGGTGGAGGAGGCTGTGAGGGCCCCTCCACTGAGTTGACACCGACCTCATAGGTCGACTTGGCTTTTGGCAAGATTCCATTGGGCTGCAGAGTGATGCTCTTCTTCATCCCTAGGTAGGGGGTGTTGGTTTCACTGTGAATGTTCCTGCCCTTGTCTCTCCAGTGATCCTGACCCTCATCCATGTCGTCCTCGTCGTCCTGGGTCAAGCCCTCATATTGGTAACCATCCCCTTCGTTTACCTCTCCCAGCCTTCCCAGGGACTGGGCCCTCTTCCTGGCTGAGGGGCTGCTTTTCCGCAAAGAGTTGGAGCTGGTCACAGACAGGCGGCTCATGTCGTTGATCATGGCAGAGATGTATTCTCCGTGACCGACCATGCTCCCGCGCACAATGGTCTGGAAGGGAAAAGGTAGTTATCTTCATCACAATCTGCGTGACATGATTGCATTACCAAGAGATTTCAGAGCAAAAGGGATGATAAAAGTGGCATAATAATTGCTCTGAGGCAAGTTAAATTTAGACATGGGAATGTGTAAAGGACATCTCTGTCATTTTTCAAAGACAGTGACTTCAGTTCCTTTCCCTGGTGGTTTATTCTGACAGTCTGCTGACAAATATAACAAGCAGAGAAACAGATTTTACGGCTGCTCCTCCTGTATATTGAAAACACATTCATACCTATTTTACGTTTTCGCATATTGTCTTATTGATAAATACAGACAGAAATTGATTTCAGGAAGAGACCAGTATAAAGTAGTGCATAATTATGAAGTGTAAGAAAAATTATTCACAGTTTTCCATATTTTGAATAAGTAAAAATTAAGTTCCACACTTAAAATCAGCACCCTGAGGCATGCACTTTTCATTTTCAAATCATCGATTTCCCAGAGAGGCGTTCACATCTTTTGATATTGTTACAACCTTCCCTACCTTTAAACTTCTCCACAAGAGCTGGAAAGTGGATTTTCCTGCAATTTAAATACACTGAGAAGTATTTACTGATTAGGAGATTTTGAAAAGAAACCGAAAGCACTGAATTTTATTCAGGGGTATGAGCGTTGTAAAGAAAATATGGGAAACATACGTAATTTTCATCCTCACTCCACAGTTATAAACAGCTATAATAGAGTCCCCCTAAAATACATGGAAGCTTTTGGCCATGTTACAAAATCTGAGCCACTTTAAGATGTAAGAATACATTATGTTCAATACATTCAATAAAGTCAAACTAGAGTCATTGTGAATTGCACTGTGTTTTGATAAATGAGAGATTCCTGCTCTAATTCTTAAAGAGGTATGAATAATTGGTAGGCTTGCAAAAGGGCCAAATTGCCTCCACATAAAATCATCAGGTAAACCTCAGCTGATTTGCCAGAAACATGCATTCAGTGTGCATGGTGGCTTGTCAGCCATAGTAGAGTCATGTTCAGTCTACAGTCAGTCAACAACCTCTTCTGTTTCTCTGGCTAAAAGCTATTATATTCACACAAATGGAGTAGAGGTTAGTCCTCATCTCACCTTTTGTCTCTATCATAGGCTGGGGATAATTGCCTGATGAGATATTATAATTTTTCATATCTATTTACTATTAAAACATGGGGAAAAACATGAACAGTATTATGCAATATTTTGTTTATCACAGTGGATTTGCAGAAAATATTATCACATTTTGTCACATTATTAACCCAAACTTCAAAGTGTTTCATTTTGTTCTAGATCAAAATAAAGTAGCACATAATTGGGATGTTGAAGGGGAACAACGCATAATTACCTTCAGTCATGTTGAATAAATGAGAATATTATCAAAATGTAATTTCTTAATTCACTAGATAAAACATTAACTAGTTTAAGTACACACAAACCGGAGTTTTCAAGCTGTTGTGCTGTTATTTATGATAATTATTTACTTAAATCTAATAAAGACACACCTTTTACAATTAGAAAATCACATATTTAGTGTTTTCATAACAGATATTATTTTTCAAAAGATACTTTTAATCTGAGAACAAAGCTCATCGGAACAAAGATTCTAATTTTATGAACATGGCTGTATCTCCTTATACCAGTAAAAATCAGAAAGTGTGGTTTGCATAATTTCAGTATCCACCTTCCTCTAGTGTTCTACCCCTAAATTAAATCTACTGCAAAAGCTGACTTCATGAGTTACCTAATCAGTAAACAGATTTCACCTGTGCATAGTTGAATATCGGTATAAATCCAGTTGTTCTGTCAGAGGTGAGAACAATAGAGAATAGTTTATGAAATATTGTGCAAAATTATTTAAGAGATTATGATTCTTTACCTTCACCTTCGGTTCTACTGTGTGGTGAACTCAAATGAAGCTACTTTAATTTGTGGTTTGTGTTGTTTACAGGTTTCCTCATTCGAAGGAGTCTTGCACTGATATCGGTGAGGAAGGTATAAAAAAAAAAATCTACGTTTCCGACCCAAATGCTGACACAGTGGCTCTCATGTTGCACAGCACTAATCGTCACCACATCGCAGTGCTTTTTACTTTTTAGGAGGCCCATAAAACTATCAACCCGAACACTTTGTGAAGCACAGAAATCCTGAGAGTTGCAGACTGGATCACTCACAGGCATTTCCTTTGCAGTACCTGCACTTTTTATTCCTTCTTTATTTGATGACGTTTGTGGGAAAGCACCTTATACTGTTATTAATTGCCTGCATGCGGTAATAAATCTTGTGTTCCCCCCTGAGGATTTCAACATTGTGCAGCCAGTGTACGCAGCAGGGTCATTAGCGCAGCCTTGTGATAGATAAGGAAGCAAAAACAAGGGAAGGGGAGCAGTCATTCCACGATGTCATCAGAGTATTATGGGATTGTCTGAGACAGCAGAATACCTCTGCAGCGCAGAAAATACTCCCCTGCAGTGATGCAGCTAGTAACAGAACTCTTCAATGAACATTTGTGTGGATAAAACAGTGAAAAGTAGATTCAAATAAACTTTACTGAAAGTGAAGGTGTGGCATACCTTTTTTGGCCTCAGCTCCACCTCTGTGATCCGAGAGGGGTCCACCATAGGTCTGGGCCTCCGCAGGTTTTCTATCAGGCTTTGCCATTGCGTCGGCAGGCCCACGAAGCAGCCCCGCTTGGCATCAAACGAGGTGTGAACACGGTGCTCGAAGTTTTTCGGCGCTGATATCTCAGGCCTCTTCTTTTTCTTCTTGCGGAACATCCTCAGGTCCAAAAGAGAGGCAGGCTGCCTGCTTCAGTATGTCCCTGAAGAGAAACAAGCAATACGTAGTGAAGAAACTACTCAGCTGTGTGCAGGAAGCACACAATCAAATAACTGTAATCTTGTCCTTTGAATATAAGCAAATCTCTCCAACCTGTATGGTTAAAAACATGTTTCCACTCTCCTTTTTTCTCAGTTTTCTGCTCAGATGTATTCAAATAAAATCTCCAGAGGTAATTCAAATGACTCCCCTGCACCTCTGTTTTGTGAACGTCTTGCGTCTGAGACATGTGAATGTCCTATATTCCCATTGCCTTGAAGGCTGTCACAAGCTTCTTCGAGTGAAAACAGCTTCAGGGAGCGTGGATGGATTTGTGAGCCCATGTTTAATGAAGGATATCTGGTCAATTAGGGCTTATTCATTCTTCCTGCCCTTTTACAGATGAACACGCGGCCAGGCTGGCCGGTGCCCACAGGCTTTCGGTGCATTAAGGAGGCAACACACAAGCTCACACTCATTCACACACACACATGCTCATACAAATACAAACATACTATATAAGGATATCTTTATACTCCTTTTTAAGCCTTTCATATCCTATCCTAATTAGTAGCCCGTGTTGCCCTTGATTGCGGCGAGGTAGCCAGTTAATCTGTGGATGAACATGCTGAGCAGCTAACTCAGGTTTGCTGGGTGTTCAGCTTTATTTTATTTCTAAATGGAGGGAACTAATTGAATTACATTGCAACACACTTCCCAGCCTTTGCAGGCTTCCCTGTTCAGGGAGATAATTACTCATGCTTTAGTCCTATGTAAATATTAATGCAGATCATATTGTAGAGGACGTCCCAGTCAGCGATGCAGGCAGATGTCCTTCGCAGACTATTAGCTGGAAAAATCCCTTCTTTAACAGATTAGTAATACTTATGAAACATGTTTTCTTGATTTCAATTTATGATTTCTCTGAATATTTTAGTTATAAACTTAAAGGGGCTAGTAATACTATCTAGACAATAAAGTTGTGAGCTTCTGTGTCAGAAAAAACAAACCACACAGATGAATAAGATCACTACAATGAGAGATTTTATGTATACAGTTTTTACTTGTCACTGACAAGTGCATCTCAGTCAATTAGAATTAGCCACAAAAGGTTATTACAAAAAAAATAAATAAAAATAAAATCCAACTGCTCAGTGCTGTCTCCAGTTATACTGATGAAGGGAAAAACAACATGGACAACTGCAGCTTTGAGAGGATTTTGAAGCAGAACTCAAATTCCTATAGTATAAGATGTGCATCACAGCTGACATCAGTGCTTCAACAGCCAACACAAACAGATGAATTCATGTCATGGAATACAACTGTTGCATTCCTTAAAGGTCATCAGAAGTATCTTACTTTGAGTCATTTCTGTCTGCAATCACCATTACATCAAACTATGAAATATTTAGAAGTGAACAAGAACAAAAACGATCCCTCCTGTGGAACAGAAACATTCCAGCACAATAACCTTGTGTCAATATGACCTGGAGACAGAAACTTATTCTATGTCCACGTAGAATTTAACCAGCAATAATGAGGCAAAAACAGAGGCCTTCAAGGTGCCCTGAGTTTATCTGATAATCTCCCACCATGCACTGTGAAGTGGTGGGAGCTGAGAAAATGAGTTTTGCAACCTTCTGTGACCCAGCGGGCAATCACGCTGGCCAGCCTTTCCTCCCTGCACCTCCATCCCTGAGACCAGCATGGCTCTAAACGATATCAACGCCGCCTGTTAGGAGATGTGCCGGTGACTAACCCGTGCTGCTCGGCTTGCCGTGTCGCAATGAGGTCAGGTCCACTGGTCACATGAGCGCAGTGCAGAAAGGGGGTTCTTGGAAGTATGTGTCCCTCTCCAAGGATAATTCAATCACTCGACTAATATGCTAAGTGTTGCATAAATGTATCACTCTCTCCTTGTGTATATACCGTGGCGCTGGGAAAGACCCTAATCCTATCTGACAGGGACATTATGGTGTAGGGAGAGAACAGTTGGGACTGAAATTACTGGCAGACCTGAAAGAATTCTGCAGCCACAGACAGTTGTGGCCCTTTTTACAATAACAAGCTGCAAAACTGAAAATTACTTTATCTCATCTCCAAAAATGCATCAGGCCATCTACTTAAAATTTACATCACCATCTGTATATATGTGATGAACATGACAAACATAATTTAATGATTGTGACCAAACAGTTCACTGATTGCCTTTTTGACCATAAAACTTTACTGTTTAGAATCTCCAAATGGACAGCTGCACATTACGAATGACGGGTGGATATAAACATCTGATCAGCACTGCAGATAGCTGTTCAGATTTTGGCACTGACCTAACTGATATTTAGTTATTCATGAATTGCCCTAAAAGCCGATCAATCATGATTTACTTGGAAGCGAAATGCAGCGCAAAGTTTTTCCTTGCCAGCAAAAATGATGACACAGAAGCAAATGGGGGGTGGGGTCTTTATGGTCCCTCACCAAGTAATCATCAGTTCAAACTGGAAGTGAATTGGGCACAATCAAAGTGTCTAATCTCTGAAAAGTGAGTAGAAACCTAACAACCTAGGGAACAGACTCACACATACACACATTTATTGCCAACAGGGCAAAATCACTCCAAAAGGTGATGCACTTATTGATTTACAAGGTTTAATCACATGCAGCTAGCCTTATTATGACCTCAGACTCTGCTGAGCCCATGATGGTCTTGATAAGAGTTTCCTATTGATTTCCAGGATAATATGTATGCGCAGGGGCAAATGTACACAGAGCACGATCAGGTTTTCTGGTCACATCTCCTGTAAAACTGCTGGGATTTGACCCTATGCCTTAGTGGCTTGTCTTGGAGCAATCAAAGTGCAGAGGCAATAGTCAGCTGGCTGCTGTCAGGGATGTGAGGAGGCAGTGAGGATGAGGTCATTTCAAAAATGTTGCTATGTTAGGATTGTTTGAAACAAAAAATGAGAAACAGAGAAATGTCTTGTGGTCTGAGGAAATTACCATCTTGCATTCTTGCTTTCATCCCTGAAAATACCATCCCAAATGTGAAGTTGTGGGATGTTTTGCTCCATGAGAAAAACAGTTGCCAGCACCAGAATAACAGAATGAGGAAACAAAAGAGACAAGATTTCAATAAATCAGACAGGAAGTTTAAGCTTGGCCCAAATGGATGTTTTCAAATGAACAAAGTGCTAAAGCATATCGCCAGATTTGGTTCAAATAGGCTTAATGAAACAAAGCAAAAGTTTTGAAGCCACATTACAAATTTATAATTTCAGTTGCACAGATAATTTTTGGCAGTCCTGGAAAAGTGTGCGCTAGTGAGGCTGTTTACAAATCTGACTCAGGTATAGTAGTTCTGTCAGGAGGAATGGGCCAAAATTCAAGCAACTATTGTGAGAAGTATGTTGAATAATGGTTAAAGACATGACCCATTTCATACAGTTTGAAAGTCAAAAGTAAGAAACTGTATGCAACGGTCTGAATTTGAAGATAATGAAAAAACTGACCTACGAGAGAAAATACAGAGTGAAAAGGGTTAAGTCTTTTTCTTCAAACGTTTGATTCCAACTAATGGAAAAGAGCAAAACTTAATGAAACAAAATGTGTTTGACAAACCATAAACTATTGAAATTATGGGGAAAAACATGCAGCCAGACAATTTTCCTCTCCAGAGAGTCATTACTTAATTCCATCCAAATCTCAGAGCTCAGAGGAGCTGAGGTTGCAGTCACAACCTTACCCGAGACTAGATGGAGCTTCTTCATCCAAAACAGCAGCTCGGCCTTTCATGGTATGCAGAAATTCAGCCATGCAATTCATATGCTTCCTGCTTACATCACGAGAAAAGAGCAGGGGCCACACTTGCTTTCCTCTCATGTTCAAATCACCCCGAGCGGGAGTTGTGGTTGAGTGGGAGGGGATTGAGAGATAAGAGAGATATTGGATTTACTCGACGTTAGTGCTCCCAGCTCAGTTAAATGATTTTTTTCCCCCCCACTCCCTATTTGCCCTGATTTCTGCTTTTTTACTTCATGCTGGCATGCATGTAGAGAAATGTGCAGGTGACTGTGCTTGCGGGCTTGGTATTTTTGGTTTGGTTTTTCAGTGATCTAATTTTAGTACTGATCGCCCCTCTGCCCCCCCCCTCACTCCCTACCCCTCCTCTCCAGCATCAGACACGTGTTTATTTCGTGCAGGATTCATGTCAAATAGTGAGGGTGAGCGACGGTGGGAGATGAGGTAATCCTCTTTTTTGTTTCTCTAAATTCATCTATAAGAATAATCCAGCTGCTATACAGACTCACAGAGGGTTGCAGCTACAGTATTTCACAGGAAAAGTCCTGAACTGCTGTTTCTGGACTGTGTGATGCAGTGTGGAGGGCTCTTCTATCAGCTTCATTACGATGACCGTTTTACCCTTTGAGTGTAATAAGCCTGCCTCTAAAGAAGAGGATTGGGGGGGAGGGAGGACTTCAATGGTCATCTATTTCTTGAGCACACAGATTCATGTGAGGACATAAAAAGGTACAGAATGCAGGACGTGACCGGTCAAAGCAATGGGACTGTTTTATGATTTACGTCTCATATCTCTTTGAAGTCTCCTCTAGAGAGAAATGGGATGACTATTGAAGGACAACAGACTGCTCGTGATGAAAAACACTCCATTCAGCGACATAAAATAACATGATGTTGCCATTTATATTTCACGTTAGTGGGCTGATGTTGCATGTCGTGCACGATGAAGTGTGAGGAACGTGAAATGCCGGAGACTGGCATGCATTCTCTGACTTGCATGGCTCAGGGGAAAGCAGGTCAAGGCATTTCGGTTAGGTGCTGAACTTTGATGTTTGTTGCCTGGCAAATACCCATTGACATCATCCATCATGAAAGCTCTCTGCTAAAGACACTGGCTGTTCACAAAGCTCTGCATCAGAACATTTAGTGAATGGAAAGTTGAGTGGGAGGAAAAAGAATGACAGAAAAAGGTGCGAGCAAGACTTAAGAACTGTCTATACTGCAAATACTACTCATACCTGATTTAAAAACCATCTTGTCCCTTTGGCTAAATGACTAAAATTCTGACCTGACCCAGGTGAGCTGCAGAGGAGAGGAACGCTGTTATTAAAATCACCCAAGTTTCTCCAACTTGGGTGACTTGGTTGATACCCACAGACTGACCATCTCCATGCCACAACACATTAATTCAGAAATGTATGCCAAAGGAGCCCTGGCCAGGTTTTGAGTAGGTATATCTACATATGCATGTTCATTTTTCCTAAGAACAAATTTGGCTAAACCTTTAATGTCTCCACAGCATGTCCATGCTAATCTGAGGTCCCTTTATGTCAGCCAGGGGCTCATTTCTTCTTGAGTAATTCTCATTTTCTTAAACAGAGCAAATTTTGTTTATGGAATTTAAAGGGAAAAGGGAAAACACTACACAACCAAATGCCAAAGAAAAAACAAACAAAAGCAAATCCTCCTGTGTAATTCATGTACAGATATTGCATAAAACACACCAAAGAACCCCTAAAACCTGCCTTTTCATGATTACATCTAAACACACTGCTCAGTTTAAGTGTGGCTCTTGAATGGAAACAAAGTCATGCTTTCCACAGATATAGATTTACTTTTGGTGTTGAAAACAACTTTGGGTCAAGCCCCACTCGCTGCTTATTTGACTCATCCAATTTTATCATTTTAACTAAATGATAGGATTTCATCTCCCACCAACATTTGTGTCCTTTTATAATTTGTCAACAAAGTGAGTTTGATTGTGTTTGCTCATATAAACTATGCAGAAATAGTAAAGATAAAATGAAATGGAAAAGAGGGAAATTCTGACAATATTTGGCTGGAGTTCAGGTTGGCTTTCTAAGTAAGTAGGACAAGTCGGAACCTTTGTAATGGTAGGGAAAACACAATATTACTTGAAGGTGAGAGGGGAGGAGGAGTGTGTGAGGATTCCACATGTGTAAGTTGTGGAATGAGAAGCATTCATACTAAGGTGTGCAGTTGGAGGGGAGTGATTTAGGTGTTTTTCTTCCAGAATATCATTTCACATTTTGTCTATTTTTCTCCTTTGAAAAAAGTTAATTGAAAATAAAAAAACTATCCCAAAAAATTTAGATCACTCAAATTAGACTTGTAAGACGCTTCGAATTAACAAATAACATCCTGGTCATTGGAAAAATTTTGGAGACTCCAACATTTCTTTCCATCTCAAACTGTTTTTGGGCTACTATTGACAAAAGCATAAGGAGTGGCATAATGAGAAAAGATAGTTGTTTGAAATGTTCTTTTTGTATCAGTGCATATCCTCCTTTCGAGGATATAACCATTTTCATCAGCTCCTCTGCAGTAAACAGGCCACAGTGGGGGGAAAAAAGGGGATTTCAGGACAATACAGAGGCATCCGCACAGAGTGCATACATCATTCTGTCATCTGACATAATGGTACTGATTCCCCTAGATGAGGATATGGACAAGAAAACATGTTTGCTCCTCTCTGCAGCGAACATTGTGGACATAAATGGGCCGTGAAAGCAGCAGCTCCCATCTCAGCAACACTTTTAGTGTCACAAGGTGTTTGTAAGATCTTCTTTGGATGCTGATAAATTACAAAACAAAATGCACTGCTAAATCAGTTCTCCATGTAAAGTAATAACATATACACCACAGCACAGACCCACACTCTTTGACTGAAGATGCTCTTGGCTCTTTCTCGTGTTTTGAACGGTTGACACTGTGTTGATAGAGATGTATGATCACTCCGGGCCAATAGCACAAGCTCCACTCTTCTCTCCGGGGTCTAATTTATTGATGCACTGGGACTTGGTGCAAGCTTTACTGTACGTGCAGGAGATTTTGAAAGCTTTGATTTATGTTTTTTTTTTCAGTCATGGCTTCAGCAAGTCTCTTCAAGAGATGAAGCTGGGAGCAGTTTTTAAGCTTTATGGCATTAATCTGCACCAAGGCTGCTGTCCTTCTCTGTTGAACATCATGGGTGCTAATTTAATGGAAAGAGGAAAGTTAAATCATGCAGGACTAATTTGGGCTAACGGCATTCTTTTTTTTAATTATCCCAGTTGTATCATCACCGGTTGTGATGTTAAGCTACTAGTGCTCCCTGTCAAGAAGTTGACAAAAAACATTTTTGAAAAACATCTTAAGTGCTGCAAGTCCACTTCCTATCCCTTCCGGTTATGTCAGTGTCCCGCTTCAAGTGCAGCAGTTTGCTTTTCCTGTCTTTTTTACTGTGGGCCACAAGAAAAATAAAGCAAAAGGAGAAGTGTGACGCAACTCTGCCAAGAAAATCAGAGGATGTTGGAGGGTTCACACCACCCTCAGAGGCAGATGCAAAGTTGTGTGCAGGCATGCAACAGGCCTTCTTTGTCTCCTCCTCTACCCTTTTCCCTTCTCCTTCTTGCATATCAATGAGACACCTGAGACACAACTGCATAGCTTTTTCTTCAAGTTTCATCATCACCAGACATGGCACAATCCAGTCGCTCAATTTGATCTTTGTGTCACAAAGAAAATCCTGCCTTATGTTTCGGGGTTTGTGCATGCAAAGATAACAGCAGGCTTATAAACCTTTACAGCATATATAGGAGCTATGTGCCTTGAACTATTTGACCACAACCTTCATTGTAATGGGATTTCATGAGCTAAACCAACACAAAGAGAACTGTAATAATGAAGTGGAATAAAGGCATGACATTCTTTCCTACATTTTTTTTATTATGTTTTTTTTTTTACATTTTTTATTCTGTTGACCCTCAATCCAGTTCAAGTAAAATGCACCTAGCTCCAGCTCTTTGTGATTTCAGTATAAATCCATCTGTTCTTTTAGAGAACAGTAGTGAACAAAGAGCGTCAAGAAGACTGAAACATAACAGGCAAGCTTGTGGAAAATAGGGCATATAGAGGTTTGAAGTTTGGTAAGAATACAAAACAATATATCAAGCTTGGAACATCTTACTGAACCATAATCATGTGAAAGTGAAAAAAACCATAACATGGCCAACTTCTTGAATTGGGTAGGGACAGCATTAATTAGAGAAGCAGCCAAGAGGCCCATAGTAGCTCTGGAGGAGCTGCAGAGATGATGGCAGGATGGATTTTAGTTGTGCATGCTACAAATCGCATCCTTATGGAAGAGTTAAAAGGAAACAGTGACAAGATTTCCTGTATGCACATCAATTTTGCTTGATGCTGACATATAGCAGTGTCATATTTGATGGAAAGCTGGCAGTAAATTTTGATAATATTAATATTGACTTAGGTTTCCATTTCACTTTCTTTCAATTCTATCAAGTAAAATTGCAATAAACTGAATTTGTGTTTGTGATGAGAGAAAATCTGAAAAGTTTCAGCATCGGTGTGAACTTTTTTGAAGGTCCAACAGTAACTTGAGGCTGTGACTGTCAGGAAGAGTGAGTAGCCTGTGTGGGTCTTGGAGCTCTGAACTGAAACTAAAATCCATACTCTTCCTTAAAACATCTTAGCCTTAGATTGATTTCTGCTCAACACTTAGCATCTAATAAAGACGATGATAGAGAGACTCTGCTACTTTCTACAGCTCTGAAAACTGCTCTTGTTTCTTCTGTCTGCATTCGAACAAAGCACAGTTCAAACATTGCCTCCCACGTTTATGCAAGCTCTTGTACAACAGGTTTTCTAAATGTTCTGAACACATGTAACACGTCCGCTTCCTTTTTGTTCCAGATTTCAGAAAGTGACAACATTTTTTTGGAAAAGCTTTAACTGTAAAGTTCAGGTATGCTCAGAAATCCATCCCACTGTTTTACATCCTAATTCTTTGAGTTAGAGGCTGAGAGCAGAGGGAGAAGGAGAAAGAGGATGTTGGGGTTTTGAGGAGGAGGGGTGAGCAGAAGGTGAAGGCTCCTCTTTTAGATCCATCACTGGATGCATCAAACAACCTCCTCAGTTGTCCTCTTTTTTTTTTGCTCATCGGCACCTGGCTGCGATACATTCTGCTCACAGCCTCTCCATCTCTTTCTCCCTTCCCCACGGCTGATGCTTCAGCGATGCCATCCATGCACAAGCTTGCTCCTTCTCAATGACGTTAACTCTCATTTCCCTTTTTCTCCCTCCCCCTCCTCTCTCTTTACCACCTTTACCCTCCTCTCTCCTTGTTGTGGGGAGACAGGGTAACCAGCTCTCTGGAGGGGATGAATTGTCAGAGGAGAACATAAAGGGAAATCACTAATTTCTTCTTACCTTGCTGTCCAGTGAAGACGAGAGCCTCACTCCTCCAGGAAGGATTGGAAGCACGATTATGCACTTGCTCCCTTACAATCACACTCATATGCACACACACAGCAGATCCATCCTTCTTTCTCCCTCACTCACACACACAGCGACGAGGAAGGACTGGGTCTCAAGCCAGAGCCCGCTGCAGGCTGCCGCTTGCCTGGGAAAGCCTGATGCGTTCCTTCCTCCAGGCAGAAGCACACGTTGCCATCTCAAAGGCTCTTTGTTGGGGCTGATTCATCTCCAGCTCCCTGGCTGAGTGCTGCCCCGTGCGCCGGCGGTTCCTCCCGGGGACGCTGCACAAAGCTGGGACAAAGCCATGGTAGAGAAAAAAGCAGCGTTCGTTAGGAGAGAATATCACGGCCCCATCATGAAGCTCCTTCCATCCATCCTCCCTCCTCCTCCTTTTCTTCTTTTCCTCTCCCTCTCAAGCTTGCTGGCTTTCCACACACCCTCCCACCTCCCTCTCTCTTTATCACTTCCCTCCTTCTTTCCCTCCTCCCACTCCCTCATTGGTCTGCAAAAGAACTGATAGCTCTGTTTGTGTGTGTGTGTGTGTGTGTGTGTGTGTGTGTGTGTGTGTGTGTGTGTGTGTGTGTGTGTGTGTGTGTGTGTGTGTGTGTGTGTGTGTATTTTTGGTTTCCGGTAACAGTGAGGAAAGGAGAGCTCTTCTACACCTCATCACCTGGGATACCTTTCGTCCTCCTCCCCCACCCTTCCATCTCCGTCCCTCTGTCCCCTTCACACGTAACATGAGTGACATGAGAACAAGAGGGTGATGATTTCACCCAGTAAGCTTGGGTGCATTATCCCTAGGATGGCAGGGTCAGGGATGGCAGATGGCATCGGAGTCAAATGTTTCGGATGCATGTTATTGGTCAAACCTCTTTCCATCATTAAAATAACTTGCAGCTTCTTGTATATCCAGTGTTCCCAAGTGGATAAAGACACAACAGACTGTCAAAGTCCTACATACAATCATCTCTGAAGTAAAACATTCTCTCTTGCTCGCATTTTCTCCTCTATTAATTCTTGAATAATTTATACAGGAGCAAGAACAAACCTCAAAGCAGGAAAATGTATTAGGGTCAAGTCATGCAGAAACTGCCTTCAAGACTGATTTGGATTTGGGTCATACGTGTAGTGCGTGGCATTTTGATATTAAGGGGCCCTGTAAAGGAACTAAAATAACGATGGTTCTCCTTAGGAATGGAAAAGTCAACTGAGAAAGCCTATGGTGCAGCAATCTGCATAACAATGACAGATTTGCCTCTGGGGGGTACGAGAGTCTCCGTCACTCTGTCTCTTTTACCCCTAATGTGTCAACTATGCTGCCACAGAGACGTACCTTACAAAATAATTTAACACTCTTGGAATAGTTTGGTGTTAAGCAATGTCAAGACCACAAACATCAATGTATTTTACTGGGTTAAAAAAATTGCACATAAGGAAACCATTGTTGAAAGCAAAACTATATTAGGTCTCATTTGCTGTTTGCCACAAACCTTAAGGAACACAGCAGATATGTAGAAGAAGGTGCACTGATCAAAACTGAACTTTTGGCTTGCATTCAAAACTCTTAGAGATGGAAACTAACACTGTACATCATCATGAACATCCATGGTGCAACATGGTGGTAGCAGCTTTATTAGCTGTGGATGTGTTTCTTCAACAGTGTCAAATGTGTAGTAATGGAGGAGAATGTGTGAAAAGCTGTGGTGGAGGTTCACCTTTTAAACAGGCAAAAATATTAGAGTGAATGACTAGAAAATTCCTTGAATGGTGAAATTCAAGTGCATGAGTAGTAAGGTGGTAGACAAATCAAAATAAGATTTTAAAAGATTGCACAAAGCTACAATAAAATTGTTTAGACCTAATCTTATTTATGTGCTACAATGATGGAGCTAAAGTCCAGACTGAAGCCTAATTGAGACTCTGTGGCAAGACTAGAATGTGTCACTACAGATGCTTTCCATTTGAACTGACTGAACCTGAGAATATTTATTAAGAGAAATGAGCAAAAATGTATGGAAGACTAAGGGAGTCTGAACAAAGATGCATAACACACGTTTGTTTTAAAAAATATATATGTATAAAAAATATAATCTTTCTAACACATCACAATTATGTAAAATCTCGATAGAATATGTAAATCTATAAATACTTATGCAACCAAGTTAATTTTCTTGGTGGATTTATTATTTTTAATTAAAAATAACTTTCCAGCAAAATCTGTATGGGTGTGTATATTTAAAGATGGATTTGACAGAGAAAAATATGGATTCATTAACACATGTTGATAGTGTGTAATCAAATTATTCAGGTCAGATGCAGGACAATAAAAGAAGACATTGTCTCTAAAAATACTCCTGACCATGCAGAGGTATTTAAAAGACTTGCTTTATTAGCTGGATGCTCCAGGAAACAGTGACCTAATTTGGATAAACAGAATGATGCTAGTCTTAAATGTAATGTAATTATCATTAAAAAGAAACCTGAAACTTGAAACTGCCCAAAGGATGTTTTGAATATTTGCATTTAAATCCACTCTATTGTTTAGGAAAAATGTATAAGGATGACCTCAATCCCCGCATTCCTTGTGTCAACCTCATTTTGTCTTTCAATTCTATTTACCTCTTAGGTAAATCCGAAAGGTATTTGTTTCTACCAGATTTTATTAAAGGGAATTAGATTAAAGAGAGGGAAATTTGACTCATCTTTTTCCTTCATAATTATGCCCTTCTTTGTGTTTGTCAGACTATTCCAATAACATACACTGAAGTTTGTAGTTATGAGAACTATGCTGACTTGAAACATGTCAGCAATGAGCTGCTCCTTCATGCCCACTGCAACCCTGAATGAGTACATCAGAAACTCATCAATCAGAGGCATGCAGCGGGCAGGGCTGGCTTCAGCACATGCTTCCTCTCCAAGTTTCTGTGCTCTGGTCCAGTACACCAGGCATGATGCAGAGGGTGCAATGGACTCCCAGAAGATCTGGAACACATTCAGATGGAAATTTGGTGTAGAACCGGATCTGATCATAAGAGGCACAGTAGTAGTAAAAAGTGTGGCAGACAAATCCACTTTTTGAAGTCTGGCCTCCAACTCCATATTATAACCCAGAGCTTCATCAAGTGCACCTTTAAAACCACAAAATAAAATAGCAAAACATACGGTTAGCAATAAGTTTTAATTATATACTTGAAACATTACTTCTGTGAAGATCAATACATGTTGGGAGTCGAAGCATCTATGTATACACTACAGCCATTGACTTAATCTCTCCACAAAATACATAACCACATAATCTCATAATTTCATTATTATGTGATCATAATAATAATGATATTATTATAGCAACAGTTATATTTTACTGAAATTATCTTACATGGAAAATATTGTCGTGCTTTTTGACCTCCGCCGTTAAGGAGGCGTGTCGGCACTTGAAGACACACGACAAAAAACGAAGGGTCTCTTGCAGAAACTTTACTCCTTCCAGCACACGGAGGAATTACAACAAAAACTGAGCTGTTGCCACAATGAACTGTGTGGCTTCTGGCCTCTAGCTCTGGCACGGACAGCGTTCAGCGATGTCCGGGCAGCGAGCGGTGAGTGCCATATCCAACAACAGTAAA
Organism: Poeciliopsis prolifica; assembly: GCF_027474105.1. Taxonomy (NCBI): domain Eukaryota; kingdom Metazoa; phylum Chordata; class Actinopteri; order Cyprinodontiformes; family Poeciliidae; genus Poeciliopsis; species Poeciliopsis prolifica. The sequence goes on from NW_026562388.1 coordinate 9,962,178, forward strand.
AACACAACGGATCAGCTGCTAGAACTGGTTGCCAAGGCAACCCCAGCTGTCAAGAACAGAATAAACAGACTTAAAACAACAAATCTCGCGATGCGACCTTCCTTACACTATCCCCCCTTTAGGAATACTGAGTCCCTTCAGTACAGCTTATACAGCCAAAATTTAGAAAAAAGTAGTAGTTATAAGAACTTAACTACTGAAACATGTGCCATAAGGGCAAGAAAACAGAACTAAGTTATTTAAATTATCTAATTGTAACATTCAATTAACTCTCTAAATTAACTAGTGCCTAAATCTCTGTGGTCTTTTGACTAAACGACCACTAGCTGTTTTAACAGTCTTTTCAGACGCGTGTGAATCCCCCAGTCGTCCATCTGGATGGCATCCTGGGTCCTTGGGATGGAGGTCTTCATCCTGATCATCTGACAGCGGTAGCAGAGGAACCAGGGGGACATCCTCTTCTTTTGGTTGGAATTCTTGGTCTTGGCAATTTTGCAGGAGCTTGCAGACATTCTGGCAATGAAGTCGTAGACTAGCTTCCTTGCAGTTGTTTCAGCACTTTGATCAGGAATAGGAAAAGCTTCAACCCATCTTGTGAACTGGTCAATAATAACAAGAATGTATTTGTTCCCAGTGCTGGACATGGGGAATGGCCAAGGATCAAGATGTAGGCGGTCCAGTGGTGCTCCAACTTGGTAGCTTTGCAGTTTTGCTCTCTTTGCCGGACCTGTGACCTTGCATGCACTACAATGTGGGCATCTCTTGACAAACAGGTGAACATCTCCACCCATGCCAAACCAATGGTAGCTCTGACGCACACGCTCCAGGGTTTTGGCTTCTCCTAGATGGCCAGAGTATGGAGGGTTATGGCATGATTCCAAGACTTCCTTCTGCATGGACGAGGAACTAATAACAGCAAGTTTGGACGCTGATCTCCAATTCTCTCCCAGGAGTAATAGAGCACTCCTTGCCTCAGTGTGACTTGAGGCCAACAGAGCCAGAACTTCCTCACTGCAGGGCTCTCCAGCGCCACTTCATCTTTGGTAGGGAGTGTCCCTGTCTTTCCATTTGTGAAGAACAGCGAGAACAAGATCTGCTTTCTGGAGTGTTGACAGTTGCTCAGGACTAAGGGATTCAAGCCAATTGACTTCCGGCCTCTCTGATAGGGACACAGATGTCTGATCCCCTAATGTGTGCGATTCATTAATGGTGCTGCTTCTGGGCTGGATGCACCTTACGGCTAAAGGCAAACATCATCCACGTCATCTTCAAACTTGGCCCACTGGATGTGAATTTTTTGGCAGTACCTGCACCCTTTACATGGCAGGTCTGACAGGTTAATCCCTGCCTGGTAACAGTCACAATTATCCACCTTTTCTCCTGGCATCCTCGACATGGATCTGCATTACCATGTTTGCCAGCTCGATGTTCAATCTGAAAGTCATACTGGCTTAATTCTTCAAGCCAACGGGCTAGTTGTCCTTCAGGACATTTGAACCTAAAAAGCCAGGTCAGACTGCCATGGTCAGTCCTAAGTAGAAACTTTCTACCTAGTAGGTAATGCCGAAATTGCCGTGTGAAACGAACAACAGCAAGTAATTCACGACGAGTGACACAATACCTCTGCTGGGCCGGTGAAAGGCGGCTACTAGCATAGCTCAGAACTCGTTCCTCTCCCCATTGTACTTGTGACAAAACTGCACCAACACTGTTGTTTGAGGCATCCGTATCCAGAATGAACTTCCCTTCAGCTTGGGATACCCCAACACTGGTGCAGTGGTCAGTCTCTCTTTGAGCCTCATAAATGCAGACTGCTGCTCATCAGTCCATAGAAACACTGTCCCTTTTTTGAGCAGAGTATGGAGGGGGCTTGCCAGCTCTGCAAAATTGGGAACAAACTTCCGGTAATAGTTACACAGTCCAAGAAAGGTTTGTAGCTCCTGTAAGTTATTGGGGGAGTTCCACTGCTGAACATTCTTTATGAGGGCTGGATTTGGACTGATTCCTTTTGCCACTCACAACGTGACCCAAGAAGAGAACTTCTTCTTGCAGCAGGTGACATTTTGATGGTTTTAGTTTTAATCCATAGCTTTGGAACCTCTGAAAAACCTGCTCGAGCCGATCTAAACTTTGATCTACTCCATTTCCGATGACAATGACATCATCCAGGTAGATGAGAAGAGTTTCCCACTGAAGGCCCCCGAGAACGAGCTCCATTGCTCTCTGAAATGTACTTGGAGCGTTACATAGTCCAAATGGCATTCGAGTGTATTCATAAAGGCCCCATTTGGTGATAAATGCTGTCTTTTCTCGATCTTTACTATCCACTGCAATCTGCCAATAGCCAGATTGAAGGTCGAGAGTAGAGAACATGATGGCTCCACCCACAACATCAAGACATTCTTCAATCTGGGGTAATGGATAAGCATCCTTGATTGTTAGGTTGTTCAGACAGCGGTAATCTACGCACCATCTTACTCCTCCATCCTTTTTTCGAACTAGGACCACTGGAGAAGCCCACTCAGATGCTGAGGGTGTGATTATGCCCTCCGCCAGCATTTTTTTTAGATGTGCTTCCTCCTCGTCCTGAAATCCAAGAGGGGTTCTTCTCACAGGTTGACGCACAGGTCTGGCAGACCCAGTGTCAATTTTGTGTGTAACAGCAGACAAGTAGCCATGGTCAGAGTCACTTTTAGCAAAGATGGATTGGTATTTGAGGAGTAGCTGAATGAATCGCTGTTGCTGTTCCTCACTGAGGGTCTCACTTATGGTAGCCACCAAACTTTGAAGGTGCTCAGGAATGTCAGAGATTGTTGCTACTCTCCCAACCACCAGTGATGGTGCAGGCATTGCATCTGGTTTTGGTGCAAATGGGGGCAGAGGATAAACTTCAACTAAGAGTCCAAGACACACTCCTCTCTGTAGAGCCACTCTCTTGGTTGAAAAATTGCACACTCTGATTGGTACCTTTGGCTTCATGGTGACAACAACACTTCCAGAGGCTACATTGTTTGCAATGTTCAAGTGTGTTGGGCCTCAGGTTCACTGTCCCTGATGTCTCTGTGTCTTGGGTCAGGTCCAGGGGTGGTGGTTCGTCTCACTGGGCCTGAGCTTCGTGATCTTTCATTTATAACCTCCAGCTCAGCTGCAAAAGGAGCGTGAATACGTGGTCTAGTTGTCACATCCAAAGGGGCATGTGTTTCACATGTATGCCTTTCTCTTGTAGAATGAATTGGAATTACATCATCACTCCTCTCAGGAACAGTACCTGATGCTTGGGTTTGCTGTACAGCTGATTGTCCAGTTATATGTGAAAGGACAGGAGCCAACATCATTTGAAAGTGTCTTGTTTGTTGATTTTGGTTTCCAGCAAAGCCTGTAACCACTTTGGAGCTGTGTCTGCCTCTCCAGGGCCAGCTGTAGCACCTTGTAAATCCTGTGTCATTTTATTTTATTTATTTTTTCCGTTGGTAAGTTTGCTCATGCTCTTATATTGACAGAATACGACCAAAAACAACCTTCTTCAACGCTGTGCCAACTTTGTTGCTGTTACCGTTATTGTGAAGGGCTGGACCGGAAGTGCCACGCGGTAGCACCGCAGCAGCTCCACCACTGTCTCAGCGCGATTTCTTCTCCTGCTCCAGTCGTAGCTTGTCTCCAAGTTGTAATTAGTTCAGGATGGCTTGGACATTTTCTTTACGATTGGATTCACTCACAAATGTCTTGTAGATGATCCCACTTCTGACACCAGTTGTCATGCTTTTTGACCTCCGCCGTTAAGGAGGCGTGTCGGCACTTGAAGACACACGACAAAAAACGAAGGGTCTCTTGCAGAAACTTTACTCCTTCCAGCACACGGAGGAATTACAACAACAAAAACTGAGCTGTTGCCACAATGAACTGTGTGGCTTCTGGCCTCTAGCTCTGGCACGGACAGCGTTCAGCGATGTCCGGGCAGCGAGCGGTGAGTGCCATATCCAACAACAGTAAAAAAACAACGGATCAGCTGCTAGAACTGGTTGCCAAGGCAACCCCAGCTGTCAAGAACAGAATAAACAGACTTAAAACAACAAATCTCGCGATGCGACCTTCCTTACAATATATACAATGTACTATCTTTATTAAACGTTTACCTGCGGGTGGATGTGCCATGTTGTCATGGTCCGCAGTAGCATCTTCAGCCTGGCTAGCTTTTTGAGAGAGGACAAACTGCCGTTTCTTCGCCTTCTCGAAAGCAGACATTGCCGGTGCAGTGAAGTTATTCCAGGCAAACAGAAAAGGAACAGCTCTACTTTTAAGGCGGCTGGTGGTGGATCCGCCAACAAAATCCTCCGGTGTGAAGTGGGGCTACATACGAAAGTGCTCCCCGTCTTTATGCAAAAGTCCGGACCTTCATCTCTTCGGATCGCCTGGATCCACTGCCTTCGTTGGTCCGGGTCCGTCTGGAACGCATGATAAGGCTGCTTTCTTGCCCCACATGAACAACCAGGGACTGAACAAAAACAACTGCGCCAAGACTGAGCCATTTTCCTAGCCTTTTAATGCTAACGCTATAGCCACCGGAAGTTGTCCAACTCCACATTCGCCCCCGACCCACGCATGCGCACATCCGCCCCGGACCCGCGCATGCGCACATCCGCCCCCGACCCGCGCATGCGCACATCCGCCCCGGACCCGCGCATGCGCACATCCGCCCCGTCTAGGTGGGCGACCTGGGCGGGGGTATTACACAGAGTACATCTGGTTGAGAAGCGCATTCCAATCTTTGGTTGAAATGGCGCATTTGATTTCATTCTGCAGTCATAATACAATTTTAAACAATACAATAAGTTTCAATTAAAGGAGCTGGAATACGTTAAGCTTGGGGGGGAAAGGATAACTGCCATCTGATTTTCTAATAACGAATATGCAGGAAATGCTTTCTTCTACTTTAAGCTGCTCTGATGTTTCAGTCATTCCGTCATATGCATATATTCTACAACAACATAAACACAGCGAAAAATTATGAAATTATACGTAAACGGTTAATTAAACGACCAAACCGAAAACATTAAAAACAGTATTTTTTATGAAAAAAAGAAAAAACCTCACTTCCATGTTGCGATGCAATAAATATAATCTTTGCTCGCGATGTCTCCAGTTCTTAATCCAAAGCTTTGATTTTTGGTTACGTCTTTTTGGGGTTAACATAAGTCCGCAAACTAAAGTTGCCACTTCAACGTCGTTGTCCATGTTGGTTTGTTTACTCTAAATTCAGCTGAGGTAGCGCAGAATTTTAATTTGAAGGGATTTCGTATCTGGAATTGGAATGTGTTCGAGTGAAACCTCACACTCTACGATCGAACCTTTTCCCTGTCCCTCGCTATTTTTGTTCTTAGTTAAAACTTATTTCTCACCTTGATATCTCGTTGTGATGTAGAAAGTTCATAGCAAAATACCGAATCCCTTTTTAGATGAGCTTACGTTTCATTCTGGCAGGAAAATGGGGGCGTGGGTGACGTCATGCTGTGAGGGTTCTATAGTTTAAAATAACATTGGATCTCATTTAAGAATATCGTAATATATATTGTGCATCGTGAAATAGCAAACATATATCAGAATATTAAATTTTCCTCATGTCTCCCAGCCCTAATGTGAAGGATCTTCAGGTCACTCAAAGAAAATAAATTATATCATTAGTTAGCAGCAGTGCATTGAGCACTAATTTTGTCACAATCTAGTCGTGAGATGGTAATTAATAGCAGTAAAACATGCAAATACACATGAGTAGGATTATGTGTCTAACATTTCTCAACTATCTTGATGAACGGACATTTTGTTCATCTGAAAGCATCAGAGATTTAGCTTTAAACTGCAGAAGTCTCTATTTCAGCAACACAAACTTACACATGAGGTTTCAAACAAGGGGTTTTAATCTAAATTTGAGTGTCATAGAAAAGTATTAAAATAAAACTATTAAGAAATACTGAAACAGACAAAAAAAAATGATCTGCACATGTAAAAGTCACTGCTCTAAAGAACATAGAAAAACTGATACGGAGCATTTCCATATTTATAAAGAAGAGCATGAGAAAAAAGCAGAAAAACTAGTATTCAAGAGGCAGGACACCAACGTGTTATGCTCAACAGCTGCATGTCAAACGACTTTTCGTTTTTCGTTTCACCGTAATGTTTAGTCTGCATTTTCTTGAGCAAAATTTTGACAAACCCTACACATCTTAAGTGACATGCTTTGAAATTAGAAGTATTTCAAAAAGCCTCTTCAATAAAAAAAAAACAATATTAACAACAGGAAAGCAAACTATACATGAGCAACTACAACATGATAGTGAAATTTTGCCAAAATTCTGGCGAATTTTTTAAGGTGCGAGTGTCACTTGGCAGGATTGGCAGCAGCTTGACAGCGGTCTTCCTTGGCTTCCTGGGACTTTTGTGCCATCTTTTTGAAGAAGTGTTCAGCTCGCAGTTCCTCGAAGCAGAATTCGGTGGCCCCGCTGAGCAGCAGTTCTTTACAGTACATGCTCCGCTCCTGCAGTTTTCCTGCTTCTGCCTCCTTATGCTGCTGCTGATGCTCTTGCAGTCTTTTCAGGGGAGTTTCTTCTTTACTCGGCTTCCGCGCTGAAAGAACAGAGTTCACCGTCGGGTTTATCTTACACGGCGTCCTAAAGGAGAGGAAAGACATTAATATTTATCTTACAGTGATCTAGAAAAGAAACAAGTCTGAAAACAAGGAATTAACTATTAAAAATGTTTAGTGTGAATAAATAATTAAAGATTTTGATGATCAAATTCTTGTAATTTACATTAAAGATTTAGGAGTGAAATGCTTCAGCAAACACTTCAGCAAACCTTTATGTAGATTCGGGGATGATATCCTAAAAAAATTTCTTTCATCTGAAAGAAGGTTTATGGAATAGTGGTAGCCGATGTCCTAGATAAATCTGAGTGAATCATTGATTCCAACTGCTGTGTCTATTGAAATTTGACCACACTTTTTCCTTCCACTTAACTTTCAGTGTATATGCTTAGATAAAGCATTTTGTAAACATGCAGCCATGACCTTTTGCAGCGAATGTCAGTGACTATATTTAAGATAGTTTTTCCATCAAAATACAACATTTCTGAATCAGAAATCCAGTGGCAGAGTTTTAATTTCCCAAAACTCATCCGTGATTTTGTCTTTCAAACTATTTATATCCTTATTTGGTTGAGATAAAAGACAAATAACCTCTAGACCTCCACATTCATGTATTCCACTCTTTTTTTTCTTTCTTATTTTAAATGTAAATTTGTCTCCAATTACCAATATTACTTCTCATGTTGATCTAGTCTGTTCTTATCCTAAATATGATTCCTGGAGGAACTCACATTGTTGGAGGCTGGTCAGACTCCTCAACAAATGGTTGGAAGGTGGGTTTCGGAGGTGGTGGAGGCATGACTACATGTCCAAATTTTGTTTTCTGGGGCATCTATGACATTTATAAGCAAGAGAAAAAAAATAAGAATTTTCTTTACTGGACATCGATATACAAATTTGCATGAGAAAAAAAAAAAAAAAGACATGTTTTCTCATACCTTTACATCGCACCATTTCTCCGGCTTCTGTTCGTTTTCTTTTGCCCTTGATGTGGGAGGAGCCATCCAGGATTCCAGCAAAGGTTCTGATGGACCCGGAGTTTCAGCTTTGTTCTCATCGAAAATCACCAGCTTACTGTTTAAGACGTTGCCAAGGACCGGGGCACCGCGTGACGGCAGGCCTCCACTAATACCTGCCAAGGGAACGTATCAAGAATAAAGAATGCTATAACGATAAGGTAACATCAGCTAAAAATTTCCCTTACTTCTGATTGCTGACCCAGTCCTGTTGACAGGAGCAATGGCCTTCTTCTTCCCTCTATGTTTGAGGTCGGCTAGTGAAACTCTTTCAGGTTGTTTTGGCTCCTCGTCACTGCTGTCATTTTCCAATTTTAATAACGCCTGCCGGGACGCACGAGCCTGCAGAGCCCTGAGAATGACCATTCAAATGTTGTAATTCTTATAGAACGGTTCAAAGAGGAGGAAGTTAAACTGGGAGGTGTAATCATAATTAAACAGATTTTTACTTGTGAAACTGAAGAAGCTTGTCATGTGGCTCAGCAAACCTCTTGAATGCCTCTTGATAGACAAGATCTGCTTTTCGATAACTGCCCTGATTCTCGTACTCCTCTGACCAAGCGATGTAGAGCGCCGCCTGTGTCACTCCAATTCCTTGTGCTTGCATATACCTGTAGATATCGAGGGGCTCTGAGCAGTTCTCTGCCTGGTGACATACAACACAAACATTTGGCAAATTTTACCACCACAAAACTTATCAGAATAGCTAAATAAATCCAAAATGAAAAGAGTACATACAAATTTGATCCAAAGATCAACATAGCGAGGGTCATTGTGATACATCTTTTCATCTGTAAATCTGGTCACAGCCCGCTCCAACAGTGTTGCAATGTTGCTTTCTTTGCCCCCCTGAGGAAAGGTTTGTTCTGTCCATTTAATATACCTGTTAAACCACACAATTATGTTAACAGAGGTTTTGAGATAGAAAGGCAACATCTACTAAAACCTGTCATTCATGCTGTACAATTTACTTACCTATCCCAAACACTCAGTGGATCCTCTCCTTCATACAGTCGAAGTTCAGACTCAAACATCCTGAAGAAACAGAACAAATTATGAGACCAGAGTTTGATCATTTTCCACTTCAAGTCTAAAGTTAGAAAGATGATCCCTACTGTTTCTGCTGGTTGATTGCAGAAGTGGGTCCTTCCTCTCGTTGGCTAAGGGCTTGATGTAACACTGATATATCTCTGCCACGCCTCAGTGGCTGAATGTTTTCTTTGCTGAGCTCCCAATCCACATCTCCTCCTTCTGCCATTGTTGATCCCTATAGCAGCTTATTAAGATGTTCTTATGATTACTAGAAGTTCCAACTTGCAGTGATGCATGTGTTATTTTCCCATGATACACATCTATGTTTGCTTTTAAAGCCAACATTACATACCCATTATTCTGTACTAACGTCTTCCAATCACCTTCAGTCATGGTGAAATAAAGCACCTCCTTTAGTTTAAAATCACATCCAGTGTTTTTAGGTAATAGTTTCTTGTTTAATCTTGTTTAATGCAGCCTACCAGTGAGTTTCAAACCTGACAACACCATCATACAAAGGCTGGTTCATCCCGAAGACAAAACACCCGAGCGAAAGCTGAGCGGGGCCGAGTATTGCAACAAGGTTTACACTGACATCTGCAACAACTGCATAAACACAATACATACGAGCCAGCAGCTCGGGGCAAGATCCAGCTGTACATTTGAACGTGAAGAAAACCGTACATAGGTGCAACAAAGACAACTATTTAGAACCATGGATAACACTGCAAACCTATACCGGATATAATAATAATTAAATAACAATGTTTCCATTTTGATCGTTATATAGCCTCCCTTGAAAATAAAGAAGGCTATTCTGCAAAGTGAACCACGCAATTAATCTTTGCAATGGTAATTACATTAGCGACTCCGCAACAACTGCATAAACAGTTGTTGCTGCAATCCTTATGAAGATTTCGCCTTCATAAGGCTTGCAGAAAAGGTTAGTTTTTTTTTGTTGTTGTTAAATGCCATATTGCAAAGAGTTGTACCGTGCAAGTTATACTTTGCGAAAGACATTAACTTCTCTGTGAGAAAACATTTCCAACATACAGTGTGACTTCCACGATGCTAAGCTAGCAAGTCGCAATGACATAAGAAGCTCACCTTGGCTTTCGATCAATACATTTTGTTAATGTTCTCATTATTAGATGATTTTTCGAGATAAACATAGAGTTAAACAGAACTTTCAATAGATAATGGACTTGTTAATACCTTTTCGACCCGTTTTAACCTCTCCAGCTAATGTCTTTCGCTGTGACGCCGTTACACCAGCAAGCTCTTCTGTTTTGAACAACGGCTGCAATCCGCGGAGAAAGCTGATTGGACGAATCCCAAACAGGAAACCGCGTGACGCAAAATTACAGTTTCCGGTCTGCTTCCTGTTTTGATAATGACAACGTTAACCACCCCAAAACATAGAGCTAATTTTCCATATTTCTGCCCACTGCAGGGGAATTTCTGTACGTCCTCAATCGCTTGCGAAGGCATTACTCAAGAGGAGACGCAATGGACAGTCGCTGTTACGGCTGTGCATCAAAGTTTAGTCTCTTCAAGAAGGAGGTAAGATACAGCTTTTCAATCTTTGAGGGGCCTTCATTACTTTGCTCCCCCTGGGCTCTTTAGACATAAATTCTCGCTTAAAAATGGCTATACAAATACTGTTTCTCAATGTGTTTTTTTTTAAGAAGGATGCTATTATTATCGACAGCATTTGTGAAACATAGGAAAGTTTGATAAATTTAGAGTGCATGATAAATAAAAAAAGTGCAATTAATGGAAAATATTGAAGCCAGAAATTGTGAAGGTGTTTCAACACTAAAAACGTAATGAAAGGGAGTAAAAATTAATAAAGAAATTTGATGCAAAACAAGTTGCAAGCTGGCTGTAATAAAAATACTTTTTGAATAAAATAATTGAAATATTGTTCTGCTTCGTTTTAAAGGCAAATTGAAAATACCTTTCCGACATTGAAATCTTAATTTTAAAGTTTAAAAGGCATTTTAGAGTTTTAGATTTAACTCCTAAGTTTATCAATAAATAAAATAGAACAAAAACAGATAATTAAAAAATTTAAAAAAAAAGATCCAGGGACCTACAAGAACTAATATGATCCCACCCATGCTTATTAAAGTTTGCTTAGGTAACATGCAAGGTGTATTTTCCACCAAACTTTCTCTTCAGCTGGGCTGTAAGAACTGCGGACGCTCCTTCTGCTCCAGCTGTTTGAGTCTCAGTGCTGTGGTGCCTCGCTGTGGCAACACCCAGCAGAAAGTCTGCAAGCAGTGTCATGGTAATCTCACAAGGTAAACCACCTCCCTTACACACAGAAAACAAACTAAACCAATTTTTTTATAAGCTAATATTTCACATTCTTTCTTATTAGAGGGGAATCTTCAGACAATGCTGGAAGATGGTCCCCTCCAGAAAACTACAAAAAGTTTGTATGACTAGATGTTTGAAAAAAAAAAATCTTGTTAGCAACAGGAATGTCCTAACATTTAAAATTCATGCTTTTTGCAGACGGGTTGCTGCACTTGAGGCCAAACAAAAACAGCAGTCCACACAGCCTGGTGTGCATGGAGGGAGCAGAAATGGCAAATCGGTCCATTTACCAACCAAAGGGCTTAGTAAAGAAGACTATGCTATTGCTGAGAGGCTTCAAAAGCTAAAAGAAGACACCAAACCAAGTAATGCATTGAGTTATTTTAGCATTTATCATCTATATCAAAGCTGATGATTTGAGAAGTTAGCCATTTTTACGATAAGTTATGTAAAAATGGGATGGTATTATTTTTATTTAACCAGGAAGATCCCAATGGAAAACTGGTCAAGATAGACAGCAGCAAGTACCAAACACAGCGACACAAGTTTCACAACCAAATACACAAAATATAATAGAAGCACATTCAAATTTCATAGAAATTACAATTAATATAAATTATAAAACATTTGTCTGTCATTGAATTAGTCTGAAGGACTTATTTTTTATTTAAAATCACTTAAAGAAAGTAACGGTAATTTTCCAGTCATTCCACAACTTGCTCTAATATATGGGTCTGAGTGGCCAAAAAGCTCTTTTACCAAACTCAGGTGATGCAAATGGAACAGAGAACATCATTTTTATTTGAAACTGAAAAACAATAATTTCTCTCTAGTGCTGATTAAATTAACCAAACTTGTTGCAGGAATAATAATGTTACCCATAGCAATTGTTTACTATTACTTGGATGTTTAATGGAGACACAAACAAACAGTAGAAGAAAAACTTGGTAAATTTACATGAATATTTCAAGCACAATGCTTTGTTATAGTTATTGTTTTGTTTTTTTTGCCTTTCTGCTCTTTCAGGAGTAACAGAAACATAATAAACTAATTATAGGGGCTCAGTTAGTCGAGCCATAGGATAGCAGCCCAACAGTAGCTCTTTTCAAAATGAACACAAATGACAAACAGCTAAATTTGTCTTTCTTGTAAGTGAGGTAAAAGTATGGGAGCCTTCCTTTAGTCAGCTGTCAGGCAGTGTCCATAAAACATATGTACATTTTAAAACTTTGATTTATTTTCAGAACCAATATTAGTCCAGGTCTAGCATTAATATGTTTTCTTCTTTTTAAAATGTCCTTTATAACTTTTTAACCTTTTTAGAGTCTATCCCTTCTGAAAAGGAGATTGAGTCACGTCTTGCTGCTCTGAAAACTCCCAGCCAGCCAGTGCCTTCTTCAGACGATATGGAGGATCGCCTGGCAGCTCTGAGGGGTCAGCCACCTCCATCTCAAGCTCCTCGACCAGTGAGTTCCTCTTCCTAATCGTGTGGAAGACTCAAGCATAGGGCTCGGTGAAAAAAGAAAATATTTTGTAAGTTTGTATGTGTTCACACATATAGGTACACCAGTCTCCTGACATCAGGACTCAAACTGAAAAAGCGAATGATTTGATTACTCAGATGGCAGAAGAAGTCGCCATTGATGATCAACAGTCAAGTCCAGAAGATAGTAAGTTAATATTTGTCTCATAAATTGTATATATATAGTACAAGCCAAATGTTGATATGCACTCATCATTAAGGGGACATCATTGGAGAACATAATAATGAAGAAGAAGAACCTTGAACCTTAACTAAATGGTAGAAACCTGGCAGTTAGGTGTACAAAGAGGAGAATGATCCCAAAAATGCATCAAATTTTCTCAAATATCAGTTAATATAAATATTTACTGCTTTAGACTTTATTTATAGCTTTTTAAAAAGCTAAATTTTCAACCAATTTTTCTCTTGAAAACTCACCTGAGTTTAATGTTTCATAAACTTACTATAAAAAAAATACTGTTCAAAATGCAGCATTAAATACATGCTTACTATGTAAGCTTACTATGTAAGCATGTAGGTACACTGTTGACTGACACTATAAGTAATAAAATAATCTTCATTTGGCAGAGTCTGAAGTTACATTCATTGCTTTCTAAGTAAGACAAAACATTTTTTTTATTTTTCACTTCTGACGGTGTAGATATGAACGATCTCAACAAAGGTGAAAGTGCTGCTTCAGACGAGAACCTGGAGGACGACCAGGGAGCAGTGAGACAGCAGGAGGCAGAGAAAGACCGCCTGCTTGAAGAAGCCATGAAGGAACTGAAGAGGGAGAAATATTCCCAGGATGAGATCCTTCACATGGCCAAGAGGCTGGCACAGTTAAAAGGCCAGGATCCAGATAAAGGTGCTCAGAGCCAAGAGCATTACAATCTTATCTTTTGTCCATTGGTTTATGGTAGCATTTCAAGCAGCAAAACAAGAGCGTGCAATGTCTTGTTTTGCAGAAGTGTTTGTTTGCTCATGTCAGACAAATCAATAATTTTTTTTTTTGCTTCATCTTTAGTCACAGCAGAGGATTTCAGACAACCTGACAGTGAAGAAGAGACTGAGGAAGAAGCTGTGAGGAGAGTCCTGAAACAGGTCATTTAACATTGATACTATAGATGGATGCTTAATAATAAATTTGCTGCTTCAAAGCTTTTGTGAAGTATTTAGAATGGCCTTTATGGCCACAAGAGGCTGCTATTTGGCCATTTTAATTATTTGTGATTTCAAATACAGACATGTTTTGAAGTTTTAATCATCCTCTTGACTTTGGCTCCAGCTTTCAGAAGAAGCTGCACTCGATGAAGCCAGTGGCTACAACATACCTATAGAGCACAGCGGACCCCGGAACAGAGAAAAAAAGAAAACCTCTAAAAAACCAGTACTAAAATAAGACCTCACAAGCAAATTCATTGTTTTCATTCCTTCGGGTGCCTAAAATTGAAGCCATTCTCCTTCTGATGTGTTTCAAGACTCCTGCCCCGACAAGCCGAACTTCTCCTGCTGCTGCTGCACATCAACCGTCAGACAGCGACGACGAAGAACTTCCCTGGTGCTGCATCTGTAACCAAAACGCCACCCTGCGTTGCCACACCTGTGACGGAGACCTGTACTGCAGCCGCTGCTTTCGGTAACATGACATGCATTAATCATCATAAAACACTACAGACTCCAGTTAATGACTCAAATTGGGGTCGTGCTTGGAAAAATCTTCATTCTGCCCCAAGAAAAATGATTTGGAATGCAAACCACGACCCACATGAGTCCCGCGCAGCTTGCTACCATACTGTTAAGCAGCATGAATATAAAGTATTTACTGTGATGAATTATCAATCCGTTCTCTATCATCTCCTCAGGGAAGGCCATGATAAATATGACAGGAAGGAGCATCACACCAGTAGCTACACTGCTCCGAAGAAGAGGAGGAAGACATGATACTAAAGATGTTCATCTTATTAAACTCTGACCTTTCATAGCTGTAGGACTTGCTCTTTAGCCTCAGATAGAGTATTGCAGTAATTTAAAACCGCTTTATGAGAATTGAAAACACTACTATAAACCGGAGCTCATCATAACAAATTAACTTGCAGTGCCTAGCTTAAGGATTAGGAAACACCCTCTGGAGAGTTTACAGTTTTTCATGGCACAACCACAAACTTAATTGTATTTTATTGGGATTTATAGCGATACACCACCACAAAGTGGCATGTATTTCAGTAACGTGGAAAAAAGGATACATGGTTTTCAACCTGTGATACGACTATTTGTGTTCGTCTTAATGTTCCACTTGACGGTGAACCTCCATCTCATCCAAGAGTCGAACAGACTGCCTTCTACTTCACTTCCTACTCCACACCATATGGTATGTTACTGCCACCACAACGTTAAGTGTGTTAAGAGTTTTATTTTTCAGCACAGATAATGCTTAAAATATTAACCAAGCAGTTCCGTTTGGTCTCATTTTAGAAGAGCACTTTTTTTTTCTGCATAGCTACTTCTTTTTATCACGTGGATGCTCACAGTTGTCTTGATAATTGATTTTCCCACTTGAGGTATACATTTTCTTTTTGAAGACTTTTGATATCAGCTGGTTGAACTGGAGTTTAATTAGGGGTATTGGTGTAAAACAGGCATGTCAACATTCAGTCCTCGAGGGCCGGTGTCCTGCAACTTTTAGATGTGCCTCTGCTGCACCACACCTGAATAGAATAATAGGTCATTAGCAAGGCTTTGGCAAACAAGGAGGAGGTAATTAAGCCATTTCATTCCAATGTTTGTACCTGTGGCACATCTAAAACCTGCAGGACACCGGCCCTCGAGGACTGCAGTTTGACACCCATGGTGTAAAAGAAGCTGAATCCATATGCTTTCCAGTCCATTTGTGTAAAATAATCTGTAGAATGTTTGTCATTTATATTAAATCCCAATAAAATACATTCAGATTTGGGGTTGTGGTGTGACAAAATCCAAAATAGTTGGAGGGGTTGATTCAACTTGCAAGGCAAAGTGTAGAAAGAAGCTTAAAAGACATTTAAAAATTGTGCAAGACTTCTAGAAGCGGTTAGACTGAAACTAGATAAGCAAGGCGTGTAATATCTGAAACTTATCTTCTTAGAACTTGCTAAAAAAAAAGGTATTAGTTGAAGATTCTAAAAAAAACACAATTTAGAAGTGACAAAGTGAATAAGAAGCATCATGCATTTGTTTGAAGCTCTTACTTTTTTATGACAACTTCCTCCTAAATATACTTTGCACTCATTACTGTGAGTATTTTTAACTTTTTGCAGCACTTCCATCAAGCAGACAGATCATGAGCTCACCCGAGACAATGTGCACTCGCTCTCAGACTATTGTCAGCTAAGTACTGAAAAGTCACAGACGAGTCCATGTGAAAGAATCACTGAGGCCTTTGTTCCCTTTGTGCTGTTGTTCTTGTCTATGTTTGGCTGTGGTTCTGACATTAGCGCTGACTCTCTTGTTATTTGATTCTAAATGAAGAAATTGTTTTGATTATTTTTAACATCAAAGCTCTTTTTTTTAACAAAATGTGTCATTATTTAAGAAAATCGTTTGGCAGGTCCCCTTTGTGCTGTATGTCTGGAATCTTTGTCAGTGAAAGGATGAATGAGTCAAAGTCGTACAAATAACTGTAATGGAGCCCTCAACAAAAAGACCCTGCGTATGACAGTGAGAGGACCAAAGTGCTGTTAACTTATAGGAAACCTTCACACTCTCCTCTGTGTGCTCCCTCCATTAAAGGTGGCCATGTTTGCCTTTTCTGGCCATGTCATGCACCACCCCACCACCACCACACACAGGAAATGGATGGCTGTAATGGGTGCATGCTAAATGGAACATCCTGTGGGTGATTTGAGTGTGTTTACTCCTAGACCTGACATGTTGACGCCTCTATTGTCTCCATCACTCTGTTGAAAAATTAATATCAAAAAACAGAACGCTGAGGTTCTCCTTTCAGCTGTGTCCAGACGAAGTGCTGCAGGGCATAATGAAAAGCGGCTGTGATAGTAGAGTGGTTTTATTAGTGCTGTAAATTTTGTCCCAAGTAATGCAACTGCTTTTCCAATAACTAGGTGGGGTTTTTTTGTGGAAGGTTAATTCAAATTAAAAAGTGAACCTCATATCATATGAACCATTATGCACAGAATGGTATATTTCAAGCATTCACTTCTATTCATTTAGATGATTACTGCTATTTTCCAGATGACGACAGAGTGCTATATGTAAGCATATTGATTAAAAGTTCAGTGGAAGGAAACTGTGTGGTTAAAAAAGGTGCCAAGGCAGAGTAAAAAGGTTGCTTGAGGTCCAGTGAACTACACACAGTCAGGACTTGAAAGTAGTACTGGGTTTGATGACCAAGGCATCATTGTTCTCACCTGCAAACTCTTCTGACCCCAAACCACATAGAAAATCTTTAGGATATTGTGAAGAACAAGGTGAGAAACATCAAACATTAGAAATAAGCTAAAAGCTGCTTTTGATCAACCTGGGTCCTCTGGACATCTTGGCAGAACCGCTGAATGGTGATTCCTTTTAAGGTAGTCTCTGATGCAGAAACAATTTTTTTTGTTGTCATTGGCTTTAGGTCCTAATCATCAAAATTAACAGAAACAAAACTTGAAATATGCCACTGTAATGACTATGTGAAACATTTGTGTTCCCTTTTTTAATTGAATTGCACACCCAAATAAACTTTTCAGTAGTACTCTAATTTATTCAAACTGAACCTGCAGATGCATAATTAATGTTGAATAAAACAAACTGGTTCATCACTTTGTTCTAAATCTGATTATTTGCACAAACAGCCTTGTTTTGAAAAGCTTCCACTTTATTCCAACAACACTTACCTAAACAAATGCTTATGTACATAAATAAGAAACTGAAAATGTACACTCTTTTATACAAAAAAGAGTCCATGTGGGTAATAGCTGTGTTTATCACTTTTACATTTTTGATATTTTGAAGGGAGCTTAAATTTTAGAGTCCATAAATGGAGCAGAAAAAAATCATTCTGACTCAGGAAAGGGGGGAAGAAGTCAGGAAAAGTCCCCGATGTGATATCTGCACTTCCAGCCATACAAACTCTTAACCTGTGGGGAAGAGGCTCCACGTCGTCTTGGTTCTTAATTTGACCTACAGTTACTTCTTCAAAGGGCCTGACATTTTACGTAGACCTTTTATCCTGTAGAGCAGCCCGTTGATAAACTCCTGTGGGGAAGATTCAGAGAGCAAATTATCATTTTCTATGTTTAAATAGACAGAATGAATGTCATAATGAGTCAATTATCAAAATTGGTTGTCTTTAGATGTGGAAGTTGAGCTTTTTTGTCACCTTACCTCTTTTGGCTTTCCACATTCCTGCAATAATTCCTGAAGAAGAAATACAGAAATTAAAAGTTAATCCAAGAAAGCAAAAGCTTTTGTCTATAAGCAGGGCCACCATCAAAGGTGGAGTCATGAGTGGAATGGACACCCAGGTAAACATGCTGAACCAATCAGGCATTATCTTGGCTGGGGAGTCTAATACAAAATTTTATACAGACAGGAATTTAAGATTGGAGAAGATAATTTGCTTGGGACATTTTTTTAAATAAACCAAACAAAAGATTTGATGTTTTTTTTTCTAATTTCATGTTATTCATATTGTATAAACAGAAATAGTTTTTACAAATCTACTCTGAGCGAATATCTTCTAATTCATCTCAACTTTTGGACTCCACTTTATTCAACAAAGTCCATTATGCAACAGGGGAAACGGTGCATTCACTGGCTCTTGTGCAGCAGATCTGCTGTGATACAGCAAGAGATCCAGACCCACTTTACTGTTGCCAAAGCTGCCAAGATGAGACACAATTAAGAAAAGGGGGAAAAAAACTCTGCCTTGGAGCTGCTTCTGTTTATTTTATGACCCCACAAAACACTTATTTGTGTAATGCAGGCCACATAAGCACTTAGAGATCCTGCTAAAAATCAATCAGATGATTTGCTTTTGCAGACTTGGCATTTCTGGGAAACAAGAAAGGAAGCAACAAGAGACATAAGGTGTTTTTATTGAACAGTTTGAAGGAAAATCCCAAACCCTATCCCAATCCGATATATAAACTCTGTTTTCAACTTTTAACACCTGAACAGAGGTGTTTAAACGTTTATAGAACATACCTCAAGTCGATTTCTTTGTCCTTCATCGGGCAGTTCTAGGAGTTCATCTATGTCGATTTCTAACTCTGGAATCTCTTCCTCCTAGGATGGAAATTAAAGTTATTCAGAGTATATTTCTGTCACAGTAGTACCTATATTTGAATTTCTGAGTACAGCATTAGTTTTACACTACAAAACAGGTATGGAATATCAAAACTTTGGTGGGAGCTTTATTGTTTCAACAATTTTTTATTTTTTTTACTTTTCCCCTACAAAGTCCTGAATTAAGCCAACTCACATAATTGGTCTGAACTGACCCAACAGGGTGACGGTACAGGTCAGCTACTTCCTCCACAGCCTTGTACTTGAGGAGGAATGAAAGAACTATAAAAGCACTGAGTCATCATTTTACAGGTAGTGGTTAAAATGTCTACACCGCATAGTTAAATCATTCATAAGCCAATAGCACACACCCTTTTAAGCTTTGTATCACTTCTGTTACTGAGTGTCCCAGGTAAAAGAGAGCTATTCTAACCCTACAAACAAAACTAATAAGGTTTGTTTCTCACAAAATGATTAATGAGCAGTGCTCATGAGCACTGAGGCAGAATTAACTCTAGTTGGCCAGTGTTTACACGTACCAAGAGCAGATTTCATGGATGGGTTACCTTTTACCATGTAGTTCAACCATTACTGAAGGATTATTAACACACATGCTCTGCACCATATTAATTCTCAATTGGTTTGTTGTGCAGTAGCTCACAAAGGCTTTTTGATGGTTTCATGAAAAGAATCACAAACTTTTCCCTCTCCCCTCAGTGCAAATCTGAAAAGTGTGATGTGTTCATCTATGCTGATAGGTCTTAATTAAATCCTGTGTGACATTGTTTTGAGAATTATTTTCATTACCTATGCTAGTGAATCTGGTCACTATTGATTTGAAGGGGAATGGAGAAAAAAAGTTAAAACATTTTGGAGGCTACAAAACAGCTGTGGCAGGATAACACCACACACAGCCGGATCTGCAGTTAAACATTTTGATAAAAGCACACCATGCTAGAGTGACTCTGTTAAAGTCCAGAACTTATTCCTATTAAGAATTTATGGCAAGACTTGGAAACTGATGTTTAGAGACACTCTCCATACTGACTGAACTTGAGATATTTTGCAGTAAGTCGAGAATGAGCAACTATAACTCCATTTCAAAATTTGTTTTGTCAAATTTTAACTACGTCTAAGAGCATTTTAAGTTATGAACTATAATAGCAACTTATTGTTCATAGCAAATTCTTTTCTCATCTAAAGCAAAGCTTGTAATATGCCCATGCTCCACTCTCAAAGAGAATGAGGAGAGCAATCAGCAGAGTTCATGGAGTTATGATATCTGAAGTAAGCACTCACATTTGACAAAGTGTGGCCTTGTTTTTCGAGGGAATATTTTCCGGATGGGGGATTTTCTTGACTGAAAACGACTGGGCTTGCACAGCTCATGAGGAAGGAAGGTAATCAATGTGAAAGTGCTGAGTGGTGAAATAGATGGGGCCTCTTCAGAGTCCCCATGGCCCTTCTAATTGATATGTGTTGCGAGTTTGAACCTCTGTGATTCTGCTGAACTCTGCAGGATAAATCTACAGCCGAACCTTTGCTCCATGCTTTATCTTGCTGTGCTGCGAGGGCCGCAAGCTGAGATTAATTACATTGTCATTTACTTAAATTCTTTTTTTATGTAAAATATGAATTTAAGAATAAATATAAAAGCTAAAGAGAAAACTAATGTTAAATTACTTTATTTCTTTTCACAGCCATCCATGCAGAGCATCGCTAAACATTAAAGGGTGATGCTTTTCACAACTAACCTTCCTCTAACTTATAAGATTATATGTCATATCCAGTCAGTTTCCAACTTGTTGAGAGTTACTGCTTTAGCCTATTGGAATGGTGAATATTAATAAGACCTTCAGATCCAGACATCTGCAGCATTTTCTGAAGTTAAAAGACTGAACTTAGAATAAGCACTGGAACTAATGCTGACATCCATGTTTATTGAAACTTGTCTTGGAGGACAGGATTCAGAAATAAGAATTTGCAAATTAGTCATTTTAGGTAAAAAAAAAATTCCACTGGAAAAATCCTTCTACATAAGCATCCCAATAAAACATAAACATGAAACAATCAGTGACCCCTTACTTACACCATTCCCTGTGTTTATGCTTTTGCAAAGGAAACTGAGCCCTGGAAAATTTGTCTGTTGTGAGATAATGCTGGTGTGTGTTTTGGTTATCAGATCTTTCCCTTTTCCTGTAAGCAGGACCAACTGTGAGCATGTCTAAACATTAAAGATTAGTTAAAAAAGCTTTTAATATTATACAGTTCTGCTTAAAAACAATAGCAGCCCAGATTTCTAGAGAAAATGCCACTTAATTAAATTATTTTTGATTGTTCCAAATTGGTCTCTAAATCACAGCCTGCAGACTTCAATGTATTTCATTGGGATTTTACCAAAGAGAGGAAGGAAAATGTGACATGGTGATCAAGAGTCTTTGCAAATGAGTTGTGTATTCAATTGTCACCTGATAGACAAAATATAAATCAATAAAACAAATTGCCTTCAGAAGTCACTTAAATGATAAGTAGGATCCACCCAATCTTTGAACATCTCAGACTCATCATTGAAAACCAGTAAAATATATAACACAACTACCAAATGAAGGCTGTCCACCTGGGCATGCCGGGCAAGTAGAGTGTTTATCAGAGATTCAGTCAGGAGACAAAGGGTATGGAGAAGCAGCAGAGATTACAAAGGTAATGGCTTAGGTGAGACAGTCTGTATGTCAGAAATCTGTCTTTCTTTTGCAAAGACAGAAGATCTTAACAGTTGATTGCAGGACAGAGGGAACTAAATACCAGCAAACCCTGGAAGAAAACCTGTTAGAGACAGTGAGTTGTGTCGTTAATTATGTGACAAAATATGGTCCAGGTGTCTTATTGCTTCCTGAATGCACTACATCTTATTAGAGTGCATTTTTGTGAACTACAGATTTGATTTCTAATGTTAAGCATAAAAGTACTGTTCAAACTTTTTTTGAAATGCATTTTCAAACTTTTCAGAAGGTGTGAAGTGTGAAACTAAAGGGTGCACTCCTGACTCGGACAGCCCTTCTATGAATTAGAAAGGCAGATAAATAATTTAGGCTATGACACAGGGGACTGATGGTAAATGCTTCCACGCGGAAGACTCTGAGAACCAATAGAGTAACCTTCCCCCAAGGCCCATGCAAAATTCATTACACTACCCGGTGCACACGGACAAGCCACAACCAGTTCTGCACAAGTGACTCATGCAGAACATTGGAAAGTTAAGTGCTAATTTGTCATTGAGCAAAGCATTGCTCTTAGGAAAAATATACTGAAGACAAACATTTTCCACTTGCTGAGGTGGACACTTGCATTTCTGTTGCCATAACTTATTAGCTTCTCTCCATTTATCCTTTACACTCCTGCTATTTACCTTCTCTATCTAAGTTTACGAGCTGTTTCTAACATTTTGATAATTTTGAAACTGTATGAAAGACACCATCTCCCTTTGCAGCAATAGTACATTCCCTTGGCTTATGGGAGGAGGCTGCAACTCTTTGCTTGACTGGTTTGAAAATAAAAGGAGAAAAATTTGTTTCCACCATCTTTGGGTTAAAAGGAGGAAATCTTGTCATCTGAGAGACACTGCTTCCCAGAAGCTCGCAATCCTTAACGAACACCTGTAATTCCAACTGTGCCAAGCAGCCTCATGTAGGCGAAAAGACATCTGTTGCCATGGTTTCCCCTCACAGCATGCCAAGCAAGTCAATATGGAGCCTGTGACATAATTGGATTGTATCCCACAGAACGGGATTGCATTATGAAGCATTATGAAAATCAACTACAAGTTGACTGATGTCTTTTCCTAATTGAACCAATAAATAAAAGGTTTTAAACACAGGAATGTCTCCGTATTGAAAATTATCTCCATGTAGTATGCAATGCATGTGCTCAATACTTGAAGAGGGCTTCTCTGTGATGGAATCAATCATCCTGTAGCTATGCTGATGTATTTAATAGGACTTAATATCAGCTTTTGTATAGTCTGCATTGTTGTTGTTCTGAGGTTTGACTGAAGTGAGCTTGCTGACTAAATATGAACACAACTTGAAGTTGATAAAATCTGGTGGGCCAACAGCAAGCGAACAACGTGGCTCCTCAAATAATTACTGAATATAAATTTTGTTCTGTGCTTCTCCGCTTTTTTCTCCAAACTCTGAAACCTTGCTTTCCAAATTAAAAGCAACATTTTCTTTGATCTGATATAAAAAATGTGGCGCTCAGAGATAGCTAAAAAGAAAGGTGTGCAACAGTTGCAGACCATGTTCTGGATGCATCTGTGTTTGGCATCTCTTCAGGCCCTGACTCCGGCTCACACACCTTTAAGTCTCCCCCAAAACCTTTAATAGGCTTTGCTTCCAATTCTCCAGAGGCTCTCCTTGTTGTCCCTGTTGCTAACACACTCTTCCTTCCACTAAACTTTCTATTCCATCACCCCATGTGCAGTCAGTTCCTTTAGGAATAACCTTGTGTGCCTTAACTCAAATACCAATGGCTGCCTTCCTCATCAATGACACATTGGAGTAATTTATCACAGGGTAAATACGAATGTTTGTCTCAGAACTGCAGAAATCTAAAGTGCAGAATTTCAAAATTTGCAACAAGGTCAAATGTTTGATCAATCTGGTGTCTAAATAAATAGCCTCCTTCGTATAGTTTATGTAGACAACTACATTTTCTTAAATCCGATTCCTCTCAGGCATCTTATGACTAAAATAAAAAACCTGAGAGCATAGAAACAGCTGACGCTGCAATCAGGCTGATGACAAATGAATGCTGCTGAACCAGAAACTGCAGTTTCTGTCCTCCCACCCATTTCATGATCCACACATGATAGATAACCCATGGCAGAAAACTATGAGCTTCCTGCCATGCATAAAAAGACTTGAACCTTCTTTTTATGCATGCAGAGAAGCTGCATGCATACCATGGTCATACCAAGCTGCAGAGTGAGACAGTCCTCTCCTCCTACCTCACAGTCAAACAGCAGGTGTAGCTGCCCGTCGATCCACTCCTCAATATCCAGCCTCCTCTGCAGGTCCTTGCGGTTGTACTTGACTGTCAGCTTACCCAGCTTACGGTGTGCCGAGTCTTCCGTCTTGTCCGGCGCCTGAAACATCACCCTGGACTGGGTGCCTGGCTCTGTCGCCATGGCTGCCACGGCCTCCAGAGAACCGTGGATAACACAGACAGAGCCACAGGCTGTGACGCACTCTACACAAACTGGCTCCCCTCTCCTATATGTTGAAAGCTCTTTTTCTGATGGGCTGCTCTGCCCACACGCTGCTCCTCTTTTCTTCTATCTCTTTAATGCCGGTACAGGTTCCCTGCCTGTCCTGGTCCTCTCTCTCGCTCATTCTCTCTGAAGCTCGCTCTCTTGCTCTCTTTCCCTCTTTCCCTCCACCTCCTCCTATTGCAACACCCACTGGCTGCACTATCAGGAGGATGGTAATGAGATATGACTCCATATGTGTGCGTGTGTGTGGGTGTGTGCGTGCACTTTCCAGGGTGTGTAATTGCTTTTTTGTTCTCTTCTTTTTTTTCTTGTGGCAGGTAGAAGAGCATAGTTCAATTGCAGCAATAAAAAAAGGGAAGAAAAGTTGAAAGGGCAATCATCTAGGGATGATCGGATTGGCTGAATATATGTGTATTCATGTGACATAAAAAGTACAGTAATAATTTGTTTTTTCTCGTTTTCACAGGTAATTGCACATAAAACAAACAACGCATTCCAATACATCCCTTACTGAATTATCAAGTAATTGCTGCCTTAAGAATGAAAAGTAGAAGGTTCATCCACATAAAGTCTTATGTAAGTATTAAGTATTTTCCATCTTGTATATTTCTTCATGTTTTGCTTCTTTGTAACCCTAAAATGTTTCAGCTATCACAGTTAGATTCAAGTCACTACTTAGACTTTTCCATGTCAAAAGTTTTTTGAAACTTTGATTCAGACATGGATTTGCTGATTTTCCAGAACCGTTAGCTTAACATCACAAAGTAATGCCTGGACGTTTACTCTTGGAATTTTCTGCCACAAACCAGAATTCATTGTTTCATCAACAATAGCAAATCTTCCAGGTCCTGAAGAAGCTAAGCAGTCCCAGACCATCGAACTACCACCATAGTTGTCACCTGGTATTCACTTTTAAATTTCCAAAAGAATGATTATTTTTTTGTCTCACCAGCTCACAGAATATTTCCCCAAAAGTCTTTGGGATCATCAAGGTGTGACTTTGGGAACTGGGAGACAGGAGTTTGAGTCCTCTTTTAGTCAAAAGTGGTTTTCGCCCTGAAACTTTGTTTCAGTTGTTTTTAATTGATGTTGTTTATGCCCATTTGCATGGACACCTTCACTGAAGCAAATAAGACCTGCAGTGCTTTAGGTTTATTGAGTCTTCTTGTTGGAGCAGTTGGTAATTTTGGTGGCCCAGCCACTCCTGAGAAAATTCCCTTCCCATTTGTGAACACAAGCCCTGAAAAAGGCTTGCTAGAGTTCCAAATCCTTAGAAATGGCATTATACCTTTTTCCAGACTGGCAAGTGTCAGTAATCTTTTTCAATAATCCCTTTCTTTCAATCATGCCAAGATGTGTTTCCTGACTGTAAAACAGCTTCAGAATATCCAAAAAGCAGCTGCAAGAGTTCTGACTTGAACCAGGAAATATAACTGTTTTAGTACAATCCTCAGGTCTCTTCACTGACTTTCTGAATACACTTTAAAACAACTTTGCTTGTGTATATTTATGGTATAGAACAAAATACATCTCCGAACTTCAGGTAGCTAGAGTCAATCACAGCGAGACTGCGCTTCAATATTATATTCCTAAAATCTGGAACAGTCTTCCTGATGAGGTGAGGCATGGCGAGACTCTGACAATGTTTAAATCCAGACTGAAAAAGGTTATTTTAGCTGTGCATATAAAAACTGGCAGTATTTCATCTACATTTTCTTTCTCTAATTTAAGTGGTCAATGACATTACATTTGTTTTTCATTTGTTTAAATTATGCTTTTTAGTATTTGTTTTTAAACTTTTGATTTTGCTGTAAAGCACTTTCAATTGTCCTGTACACTAAATGTGCTATACAAATGGTTAATTCATTCTTAAACACAGGACACAATTTTTTTTTCTCAGTCAGATTGGAAATCTTTCTTCCCTTTATAAATGAAAACTTTTTCACAGCACTGTTTCTAACAATAGTCAGGTCCCTCCCTGACAGGTGAGCCAGGGTTCCTCTACTACGGAGGTTTCTTTGTCCTGCATATGACAGCCATTATCAGGTGTACGTTTAATAAGGCTTGAAGTCAAATTGGCATCCTCAGTTACCCACTCTTACATAATGCATGGGGAATAGTTAGGTACTCATGGGTGCCAAATTAGAGCCAAATGTCAAAGCCAGTTCCTGAAATCAACATTGTAAAGTCAAAGGAGTGCACAACTGCAGGGTCAAACATCTACCTGCAAAGAGTTAGTGCACAAGAGATAAGGCAGATAAGAGGCACCAGAAAGTCCTTAGATCACATAGCAACATGAATAATGGGTATTTGGGCTTTTTTGAGTATCCATCATTCATAGCTGCTGGTGTTCACTCTCTGATGCACCGTCTGTTACAAACACTGAATTATTAAGTGCTTGTTGCGACTCACCTTTCCAAGCAAACACATCCATTAATCCCTTACTGTTTTTTTTTTTTATCTGCATGGGCAGGCTGATTAAAATAAAACACTAGAAGAGACCCATACTATACCTTCTCCACTCATACCTGGCTGGATGGCTCATTACAGTGAGAAAAAAATCAAAAAGCAGTTAAAGTCAACAAGCTGCCTCACTGTGTGGCTAAAGTGGGTAGACTTTCACCGTCAAAGCCCAGTTAAGTCCATGCATATCACATTTGAGTTTGCTCTGACTTAGTTTAGCTATTACTAGGAATTAAAGTCTTTGAAACAGGAAATCTATATTTCATAAAGTAGGCCAGCCTTTATGGTTACAAATGTTGCAGCGGTAAACAGTTGAAGCTCTGCAACTGCTTACATGTGGCTACATGACTCATCTCATACCATAGATTGGTGACTAATTTCATGAGCAAGCTCAGTATCACCACACTTATCAAAGCAGGGTCAGAAGTAATGGGAATATAAATTATACAACAATAACTGCATTGAATTTCAAACAGGATTAGCAAAAAAAGCAGCTTTTCCAAATAAACAAGTTGTTTACCCTTAAAAATGTCTTTAGCGCTTGATGGAATAACACTGCCACCTGCTGGATAAAGGACGGAAAACCTGAAAGGTCCAATCAGATTAAATGGATAAAGAAAGGGGTTTACATTGTAAAACACACTCAGCCAATTTATTAAAGCTCTGTGACATGGTGAATGAAAACATACATCAGAAGATGGCCACACTGTGGGTGTAGAAGAGATGAATAGAGTTTAAACTTAACAAGTTGTCTTCAATACTTATAGCTGCATTTTACTGTATTGTGATGAGCTGAATACTAGTTTTGTTAACAAGCAACTGAACAGCTATTTCTAAAATAATAAAAGTCATAAAAAGTGAGTTTGTATGGCAATTATAAAGTTTTTAAAGCATATGCATAAAATCCATAAGTTTTTGTTTCTCTGGGGTAAATTTATGGTTAGACACAGAGACATGTTTAGTCACCCTTCAAGATGTCCATATACGTTGTAAGGCTACACATTAAACACACTGCTTTTTTGTTTGACACAATGGGAAAGTCAAAAGAAATAATCCAAGATATCATGAAGAGAATTGTGCCTGTAATTCAGTGACATCACAGTGAAACGTAACCTGTACTTCAAGAGATGTCGTGTGGTCTGATGAAACTGAAGTGAAACTGCTTGGCCATACTGACCATGGTAACATGGAGGGAAAAATGGGGATCCTTGTACCACCGTAACTGTGAATGATGAGGATGGCAGCATTCATACAGTAAATTTCAGACACCTTATGGTGAAAACTTCAACTAAAATAGATGACACATTTAAGGTCTGCTACATATGGGTTCAGAATTCTTTAATAATTGCTTTTACGTTCAGTTTTCAAGAGGTGCAATATAGGTCGATGGAAAAACAATAGGCTTTTATGACATGCAACCTGCCTTTAACAAAGTGTAAGTTGATATACTTTAAAGAGCTCCTCTCTGTTATATACAAACACCAGCTAGGCTTCTTTGTATTTTTGAATGATTCATACAGAGCTGGCCTTTGTGGCTGAATAGAGACTGCTGATTTCCTGTTTTTGCTCAAACTGATGTGGTGGTCGTTAAGCTAAACACATCATTTTCAGTTTCTTAACACCACTGAGCATGTCTTCATCTCAGAGTGCATTTACAAACTGTAATATGGCTTTTTGTGTTGCTTATGGAGTAACAGCTTCTTTCTTTCTGAATGGACTTGGAGTCCAGGACTTTATTCATTGTTCCTCTCTGGGACAAAGAACCTATGTCCTTCCTGAGCAGTGGCAGGAACAGTGATGTTTACACTCGCATATAATTGTTGAAACTGATTAATTAATTGGTTAATTAATACTGTTGGCCATTTTGAAGTTATACCGAAGGACGAACCAGATGTGGTGAAGTTTACAGGTCCTTGTCTGATTTGTTTTCATTTTTCATGATGTCATACAAGAAAGCAGAGTTTAGGTGTTACCTTAAATAGTATATAAACAGGTGTGCCTCCATTCAACTCAAATGTGATTTAACTCAACAGAGGCCATGACATACCCATTCATGAAATAATTTTAGTATGAATTTGAATAAAGTACTAAAAATAACTAATAACTTGTATCAACATTTCACTGGTTCCATTTTTTCCCCGACTGCCTTGTTTACCAAATAATGGGGGTGGAACAGGAAAAACACAGGTGTTGGTCAGTCGCTGTTTCCCTTGCACTCACCTTCTGGTTGTGCCTGCTTCAGTCAGAAGGGAGTGGCATCGGGAGTGGAATTTCACTTCCTGTTGTTTCTCAGGTGAGTCACCTGAGAAATGTTGTCAGTGCTCGGGTTTGTGTCGACATCAGAGTTTCATGAGTGCTTGTTTCGTTTCCTTTTTTCTTTTTTTTCTTTTTTTTTGATTCTGTAGAGGCGCTAAAGACACCTGTATTTGACAACCAGGAAGTAATTCTTTTGTCACTTTCGTGAGGACTGCGTCCCGCTCCTTGTACGGACATAACCCTCCTCTTTTAAATACGACTGACACTCTTTTTTTTTTTTTTTTTTTTTGTTTCTTCTTCTTCTTCTCAATTTGACTTCAGATTTCTTTCGCACAACTTCTGCTGTTCACTGAGTGGGGAATCTCGAGGAGATTAGAATGGATTTACTTTTAGGACGCCACTTCGCAGCGCTCTTGTTTATCGTGGGCTCTTTGCGCCTCACCGCTGGCCAAAGCACCGCCGACACCTGCCTGTCCAAATTCGAGAACGGCAAAGACGACTTCATGCTCAACGCCAATGAGTCGGTGAACGAAGGGGCCACGTTTCTCTCCTCGCCGAGAGTGGGGAGTTACAAGGACTGCGTTGCGTCCTGCTGTAAGGACCCGAGGTGCAACGTCGCTCTGATGGAGAAACAAGGCGACAGCGCCATCAAGTCCTGCTTTTTGTTTGACTGCTTATACAACAAGAAATACGCCTGCCGCTTTGTCAAGAAGTCAGGATATTTCAGTTACATCCTGAACTCTCTCTATAAAGAGTACATCAAGCACGATGCTGCCCCAGGTGAGTGTGACCCTCCGACAAATACAAGCGAAATACTTTGGAACTGGGACGTGTTTTGATGACCGACTTTTGCCATATTAAACCAGTTGTTAGAGTTTAGATGAGTATATACATAATTACATTCTCATGTATAGCCGTAGTGCAAAAAACATCACCTGCAAAGAAAGCTGAAGCAGTTATCAGATGGTTTTTGTGTTAAGCAACCATCTTGTGGAGATGCTGCACTGAACAGGAACACGTAATTATTCACCCAGCCATCGGCCCAGAGCTACGGCAAAAATCTGATTTAATTATTGAGTTATTTTTAATTGAATGGAAGTAGCAAATTTACTGCATTGTGAACAGGAGTGACGTCAGGGGGCGAAGTACGTCATGCAAGGCAAGAGGAGGTGTGGAGGGTTTCTGAATATTCAGAATGTTTGTGCGTTTCAGTTTTATTTTATTATTATAGTAACTACAAAAAATCTTTTTTTTTCGTGAGTGTTGAAAGTCTAATTATCCAGATGTCACATGGCGAAGCATGCATTTTACAAGCAAAAGGTGGACACATTATGTTTTCTTTTATTTTTTAAAAGTTTGTTATTATATGACATATATTTGAATTAATGTTTTTATTTTAAAAAGAAGAAGAAAAGTTTGGTTGTCATTTTTTGGATGTCCCATTATTTTCAGTCTGACATCCTGGTCTGCTAAAATTGCTTTTAAGGGGTGCTACCCAAATTTGCATAACTTATGTCAGATGTGCCCTGAACAAGTTTTCCTTGTATTTATGCATGTGCAGTGATATAGGTTTTCTGTGTGTATTTCATTAGGAAATTTTTATCTATTGTGAGATGACAATGCATAAAAAGGCATTTTTCTTTCACTCATCCAAATTCTACATTGTCCCACTTTAGTATAAATTTGGAGAAAAATCAGGATAGGAAATATTGCTTTCAAAAGACTTGAAGAACTACTGTTTCTGTCTAAGTCAAAATAACACTGAAGAAAATACAAAATATTTCCACTCTCCAAACTAGAATAGCTCCTTTTTCTTCCATCTGTTTGTAATGAGGATGACAGATTTAGATCAGAAAGTCTCAGTTTTTCATGTTCACACATGTCTGGAACTGGAACTGAGAAGTTGCTGAGAATGTCATGCTCTTTTTTTTCCTCTGCTTATTCATAATTGTTTCCTGGTGATCCAGCTGGCATTCTGTGTCATCCTTATCATCTTTAATTATGTATTTCATGTCCAAGCTGAAAAAAAGGACACTCCGCCAGTGGCCATTGCAGGTTATGACATAGTGGCCCAGCCTAAAGAGATTGTGAAACTGAGCGGCTTCCAGAGCAGAGATGAAGATCCACAGTCTTTAACCTTCAAATGGACCATGGTTACCATTTACCCATATGCAATCATTGAGGTGAGAAAAGCAACTTTGCAAAATGTCCCCCATACCTTATTTTAGCAACACCATAATTGAGTAACTCAGTATTGTCCTTTTTATTTTTGCAGAAGTCACATTTTCCTGATGAGATCACTGTGTCCAATCTAACTTCTGGAAAGTACATGTTTAACCTGACAGTCACGGACTCTGCTGGTCAGTCAGACAGCACTACGATCAACGTCCGGGTCCTGACCCCTGACGAGTCCGAGCGTGAGTGTCTCCTCTTTATTCCAAGTCAATAAAACAGGTTGCTGTTTCTTTTTTTCTTTTTTTTTCTCTCCTTTGACAATTTTGTAACTGTAGTTTGCTTGATTTGTATCCAGGTAGGATATGCAACTCTTTAATATAACAAAAGATACATTTTTAGAAAGTACTATCCATTTAACTTATGGGTGACATTTAAATATTTTTATTTATCTTTAATATGTGTGAATGTATTTAATGGCAAAGAAAATACATTAATATACAGAGTTTTAGGTAAGTCATTATGATTTGGAAGTAGTAATGAATAGAAATGTAAGTTGCAGATACAAAATGAGACTATGAATTGACAGAAAGGAACAGAAAGAAAAGGTATTATACACGTTATTGTTTCATGTTATTATTTATATGTAAATTCAGACAGTGTTCTTGCCAGTTTTCACCCTCACCATTTTGTACTTTTGTATTTAAGATCATTTTGTGTGTGATTGCCAAAGGGTGTTTGTCCTGACCTCAGACATTTCAGATATGCCTTGTGGATGTTTCATATCCACATTTAATGTCATGTGGTTCCCTTATGCCTACCGAAGTCTTCACATATAGCTCATTTAACCCACTATATCCTTAAAAACAAGCCGTGTTCAATTAAGATATTGTAAAATGTTTAATTCTTAAATTATGCTTAAATCATTTGTAAATTAAGCATTTTCTGTTGGAAAAAAAGTGTGTCATCAGTGTGTGAAGGTGCACGGGAATGACTGAGAGGTCTTCTGAACTAAATAAATGTGATACAAGTGCAAGCCATTTACCATAAATATGCAGAAAAACACATTAAATAGGCCAATCCAGAGAAAAAATTCAATAGCACAAACGTGCTTAAAAAAAAAGAGGAAATTATGAAATAATTTCAGAATAGTGATAAAATGGGAACAAGAGCTTAGGAAATGTAGTTACTACCGTAATAAGCAAACAGGTGATCATCACTGACGTCTTGGGAGGAGGACACAATTTAGAGTATGTTTAAGGAACTAACCTCCAAGGTTTCGCTTGATGTTAGTTGACTATCAGCCTGTCTTCCCTCACTTTTTATGTTGAAATCTCTGTGGCACATCTAAACTATTATTTCTCAACCTTTTCTACTTGGATTTTTTATGCTTTTTTTTTTAGGCATAACTTTTGTTGTTTGTGCCAAGATAGAAGGATAATTTCCTGTCAGCTTGATTTTTCAGTTTTTCTGGTTCTTCGCATGTTTCTGTGAGCTGACGGATCCCATGTTAGTTGGAACCAAACGAGTTGAGACATGCTCACATACAATAAGGAAGCAGAGATAAGAACTTGACTGGTTAGATAATTACACAGTAAACTGACATTGTACAGGAAATAAAATGCATCAGCTGATGTAGGATCCCACCTTTAGCATGGAATAACTGAATAATCCAGATTATTTCTTTTGAAATGGGTTCCCATGAGAAAATAGAATGCTGTGTTACATTCAGTGGTTTTATTTTTGTTTTTTGTTTTTTTAACTACTCCTCTGATACCATCTCTCCACCCCCAACTCACCAAAACTTGTCTGTCTGGTTTCAGGTCGGTGCACAAGACTTTTATCATTGTTGCTGCGTGAAGTGAATAAAAGTGAACAGGAGTCTTAACTCTCAAAATTCTATTGACTTTATAAGTACTAGAAATATCCCACCCACACTGAAGCTCAGTTACCTATTAATAGTTTTTCAGTCGCTTAGTAAAAAATCTTTATTATTTAAATTAGTTTTTGTGGTGACATTTCTCTGAAATATGTTACAAAGTTGCTCTTCAGATGAATGCTGACGCAGAGAATGTATCATTAACACAATAAGATTACCCAAAATCTGCTTTCCCAACATTCTTTTGTTTTCAGGACACACCACTTCATGATTTTTTTTTTTTTACTTTAGTGCGTGTCTAGCAGTTACATAATACTAAAATGGGAACTTGGTAGAAACTTGGAAGGAAATGACCCCCATGTCTGGTACCTTGTTCTAGAAATATATGGGTTAATCACATTTGCCTAACCACTTGCCTTTTCATTTTCCTTTCCCTGACAATGTGACATTAGGGAACAAAAAACTAAACTCAGGCAAACCTCTACAAATCAGAATAGCCTCTAAAAGTGCAATTATTCTGCCGATTGGATTGATGCACACACAGTCACCTAACCACCCATGTTCCATAGAAAATGAATGGGATATTCTAAGTTAACAAAATTTGTACGTTTATTTTATTATTATTTTAATCTTTTTATCACTATTTGGAGTTGCATCCTGGTTTTTACTGAACTACTTCAGTTCAGTGACAATAATGGCTTTCATCCATTCAATCTTTTATTTATGTCAAAATCAGGTTGAGGTCCTCGTTTTCTGGTTCTGCTGGAAAGGAAATTGATCGCATATGCCTTGTGAATTTCCTCAAAACCTGTGAAATAGGACTTATTCCTGTTGCTTATGCACACTTTTTACAATGCCTTTTCCTTCCACACTTCTTTGCATTGGAATGCTGGGCCATCTTCTTTAACATTGTGACTTAGTCTCCTTTTAGAGGGAGTGGCTGTCTGCTGCACAACTCTCAAGACAATAGTTCTCTCCATAATTAAAAGACATATTAAATTGTCCATTGCATAAATTATATATTAATAATAATTTAAATATTTTCTTAAAGACAGAATTTTGGGTTCTTATTCCTCGTGAGAAACATAATTTACAGAAATATTTTACTGAATGTTAATGTTAGTCAGAGGTTTCACTTTGATATAAATTACAAAATATTCAGTTTTTGCTTTTTATAATATATTTTTTATAATATTCTAGTTTGCTTCATAAACTCAAGAACTTGTTTACAAAGTTCTTGAGTTTATGAGTAAAATTTGATGATTAGATGTTTCATGAAGTTTGTCAACATGTGTGTGTTTTAGTCTTGATCCTAAGTCTTTATATGTTGTCCTTCCAGACCATTGCATGGTTCCAAAGAAAGTTGGTCCGTGCCGTGGTTCATTCAAACGCTGGCATTACAACGCTGCCTCAGAGAAATGTGAGGAGTTCATCTTTGGGGGTTGCCTGGAGAATAAGAACAACTACATTAGGGAGGAGGAATGCCATAAAGCCTGTCATGGCACAGGTAGTTGTTTTTTTTTTCTTTGTAAATCAGCTTTTTCCCTATTAAAAAGCTGATTACTTGGGAATATAATAACTAAGTCATAGGTTTCTTAATTGCAAGTCCTTGTCGGTTGCATTTATGACCATGAATATAGCAATTTTATTTATTTAACAGGTTCAAGGTATTGTGAGAGCTTCGCGAGTTAAAAATGGTAACCAGTCACAAGTAAATATTAATGCTTGAAGTAATCTTTTTGCTCAGATGAAGAGATTTGCAGCTTCATGGGGGCAAACCACTTCCTGATTGAAGGAAGATCAACTGTTTCTTGAGCCAAGAAACAGTTGATCTTTGCTGAATATAAAATTGGATGTCAGAAGATGATTAAATTGTCTAAAATATTATGGAATGCTTTTTTTTTTTTTTTACTCTGATACAAACTAGGGTAACCAATAGCCTTCGTGAGTCATTTAATTATAATAATCTCAGTGCAAATAGCATATTTTAGTGACTTGAACTCACCAGATCTGAACTTTCAATTGTAAGGACTGTTGTTCTTCAAAGGTTCAGTATGTAACTTTTACAAATAAATATTTGTCAAAACTGTCACCATATCACAGTATGTTAGGAGACAGATAAGCTGTGAAAAGATTGATTTCCACCCCCTCCTCCATGACTATCTGGAGAAATTCACTGTTCCCAAGTCATTTTGGCCAAGAACAACCAATCAGAGCCAGGAGGACAGTCTTATTATTGTCAATCAACAAACTGTACTCAAAGCTAAATGTGCTAATCATGGAAAAACAGCATGTCATTTGTGGAAAACTATTATCTGCTGTCATCAGCGGCCAGTTTCAACAAATACGTAAAATAATTTATTTTTAATAGAAGTTGTAAAGTCCAGCTTTAAGGTCTCTTAAAGTGCATTTTGTTTTGACTTTTTAGACTAACCAAAACAACCCATTTCATCTGCAACCTCTTATTTCATGTAGACAGACATTGAATACCCTATGTTTCTCTAAATACCTGCACAAGAATGACTCTCAATGTTTGCTAAGCAGAGTTATTGTTTGCAGGAAGCAATAATTTTCCTTTGGTTTTCTTTGTTTTTGATAAAGGTCGTCAATCTGGGCGAGGTCTGCCTGTTGAAGGTAAAAACTAGCACTTTATTTTAGGAAGATATTTTGATAAAGAAGAAATATAAATGCACAATTAGACATTTTAATATTCATAGAAAGTTTTTATCTGCGTGGTCAACAAATGCCTTTAAGTTAATTAGTTTTTTGCCTTCAATTGTAACAGAGCATGGCCCACCTGATTATTATCTGTGTGTTTGTGCCACAGGAGAAATTTGTGAAGCTCCATGTACCGCTGATCAATTTAAGTGCGATAATGATTGCTGTGTGGATAGAGGACTGAAGTGCGACGAAACGCCACAATGCTCGGATGGATCAGACGAGAAAAACTGCAATGACTGTATGAGCTTGCCATGCAAACCACACCTAGTTCTCATTTGACTAATTTAATTAAATGCTTTGATTACAACATGTTTTAGATGCCATATTAGAATTCTTGTTAACTTTAATTATGTCCTCTCTGTTTATCAGTTAAAAGCAACTTCAAGATTCTGTTGGACCTTAAGTTGGCTGGAAAGAGAGGTGGTTTGAATTTTCCACTCCCTGTTGATTTCTGCCTTCTAATTCACGTCCCTTCCTTCTTCCTGAATATACTCTTCATTTGTCACAGATACATTCTTTAGTTATCTGTTTTGAAATTATAGACTTGATCATTTTTATAATTTTTTTTTAAATTACAGCGTATTGTACTGAAGAGCCAGAGACAGGAACTTGCAGGGAGAGCTATACAAAGTGGTACTATGATCCCCGGACACAGAGTTGCAGCCTCTTCAATTACGGAGGCTGTGAAGGAAACGAGAACAGATTTGAATCTGAAGAACAATGTTTGGCAGAATGTCAAGGTGTGACAGGTGAGTGTGTTTTTATTTGAAGTTGGATTGCACGCCATTTATTCATGACTCAAAGAATCACTCTGCAAAACTATGTTATTTCTGCTTCTTTGGACCTTTGATTTGTTATCATGTGCTTTTATTAATCAACCAATGTGGAATATATTCAAGTTTCGACATTGCTTTGTCTATTTTTAGAATGTGTCATGCATATGTCTTTTCTTTTATTACAGAAAATGATATATTTGACAAAGGGAGCAAAGCTGAGAAACAAGATACTGATTCCAATTCAGGTAAGCAGCCTCTTTTTTTTTCCTTGATGGCATTAAACTAGGTTATCGTATAGAAGACATATTACTGGAATGATTTACCTGGATTTATAATTAATGTGTTGAACCACAAAGTCTTTAGTATTTCTTATGTTTTATATTTCCCCTCTACAAGGGAGATTAAATGCAGGAAGCTTTGCAGTACTTTGACATATTTTGTTTAAAACAAGGAGAATAACAAATGACTTGAAATGACTTTAGTTCAGTTAGTTTATATAGTTTCACACTTAACAAGGTCAGTCATATCCACATATGTAAAATCCCATTTGGTTTGAAATGATTTCAGAATAGTCTGGTTTATTCCAGAACAGACCTAATGACATAGAGTCTTGTTTATTTTGTAATTATTATACCCTGCATTCAGATAATTAATCAATCTTGTCTCAAAATTAGAAAATGTTGCCACATCATATGGCAAAAGTGGAGTGAAAACCCTTTTAGACCTGGAGCAAACCTCCATCAGAACTAGAGAGGCCATCAGCTTCAACTGACTGGAGGGAAAACAAAAACATTATCACTTAGTCTTTCACACAATTTGTGGTAAAGAGTATGGAAGATATGAAAGTAGTAACTCCTTCAGTAGCTTAATCCAGGAAAAGAAATAAACTCACCTTCAGACAGAAATAAAAAAAATGTACAAGAAATCCTAAGGTACACTCACAAGCCACTTTATTAAGTATAATTTGCTTGCAGATTTTGGTCCGTCCTGACATGACCTCATCAAACAGTTGCTACAAATTAGTCCATGGTGAGAATCTTGTTCCACCAAATCCCAAAAGTGCTCATGTAAAAGTGCTTTCTCCAAGTGAGATGAAGAAGTCAGTTTAAAATGATTAATTTTTTACCTGTGATTTGAATTCTCTCTGTCTTAACTATGAAAATGGGTTTCAGTATTTCTGTCAAAGGTCAAAGTTTACTCAGCTCAATTTTCCAGTTCATCAAGTTGCATTGAGTAACCATATGTTGATCTGGTTTAACCAAAATGTTTGTCATTATTGGACAGCTGTCGTTGCCATTGCTATTGTCCTGGGTATCGCCATCGCCATTGTCGTTGCCATCCTGGGGTACTGCTGGCTGAAGAACAGACAGCCCAGACACACCCTGGTGTCTACTAGCAGCAAACCTCTGTGAAACCATCTTACTCTCATCTAAATGCATTATCACAAAGACTGTATTTGGAAGAGCAGGAAGACTTGTTTTTTCTTCTAATTAAGTCTATATGTGAATATGTTTTGAAGAGGATCCAAACAAAAAGCAGAAAGTCTTTGGTGAAATGTGAAGTGTTGCTTTAAGTGCTGCATGCTACTGGAATAAATTGGCATAGGAATCTGTGAGATGAGGTTAAATGGGAAAGATTGATTAGAACATCATGGCAGAGCATCAGAGGAAACCCTCCCTTTAGAATAGAATAGTTTTCCTTCTTTCATTTTGTATCATTTTTAATTGAACAACTTTTACTGTTTATTGTACAGTTGAAAGCAAAACTCCTGTCTTTCAACCAAACCCACGACATCTCGTTTATATGTACACTTTTGACATGAATGTTTTGTTTCCTGCAATTTTCTTACTTTAATCTTATTTTACACATTGTTGTTACATTCCATTGAATTTCACCACCATGCAAACTGTTGTACATAGTCTTGGGTTTCAAAAATGTTTTTCTTAGAAGTACTTTTATCAATTTTTCTTATAGGTTTTAGTTTTTTTTTTAAATAAGATTTATGTTTAACTTTACTATTAAATATTTTAATTGTCTGATAAATTTGTAAATATAATTTGATGCAGACTTCTTTAGCTTTCCTTTTGTCATGATCATTGTCGTAAATAAAAAAAAGTTCTAAACCAAATGAATTACTTTTGAAATGATTTTTAGAAATATGTATCTTTTTCAGTTGCCATTTTTGCTTTAAGGCCTTGACTTTTTATTTTATTTTAATCACTGTTCTGACCTGGGTAATTAAGGTTAGTGACAGCAGATCACTGACACCTCAGGAGTCTATTGTCACTGATGTTTGGGGACCCAAATTTTGCAAAAATATATTATGAAAAACCATTTTATGTAGGAATCTATAAAAAGATGATCATTCACATATATTAAAGACCAAAAAAACCAGTCTAACTGCTCAAGTTATTTTCACAATTGGAACCTCTTCACAAAACGTTTGAAGTAAAATCCCCTTAAGAATTCCAATAAATGTTGGTTTTCTCTTCCAACATTTTCACTGAGCTTTTTTCATTTCAAAGAAATTGGTTATAGATCAATATTATAGCTTTCAGTAAAACAAAAATAAGAGTCATTTACACCAGTGTAGTTTCTGACAGGCAGTTACTCTGACTGAAATTGCTTTTAGTAAGTTTTTAGTACATCTTAGCTGATCGGATCTTTGATAGTGCAGCATTTCTCCCTCTATTTTCTTTTTTTCCTACTTCTGTTAAAAAAAAGTCCCTTATACTAATCTTCCAACAGATGAATGGTTGATTTTTATTATTATTATTATTATTAGAGTTCACATAAACTGGTCTGACATTTTGAGATTGGAATTGAAGTACACGTTCACTGTGGACTTCTGAAACCAACTGACCTGGATTTATACTAAATGTAGACACCAAGTTATCTGCTGCTCATGGGATATATCAAATTTTTTGCAGAACCTCCACTTTAAAATTTGAGCTATCCCTTTAAACGCTTTCTATAAGTCATTCTACGGAATGATAAGCTGTTGCCTTTAATGGAAAACATTTTCAAGTAGTTGTTGGATTGTTTACTTAAGGTAGGCACTTTACTATACACATTGATCAAAAATAGAAACATTATATGCACGAGCAAGAGACTATTTACACTATAATACAAGAATAACATAATTTCCAACACTAATAAGTAATTATGTGATATGAGTGCACTTTGTATAAATTTCAACACATATGTTGGAAATTCAATAATAACACTACTACTGCAGCTACTAATATTGATACTGATCATAATGATTATTATAGTAATTGCAGAGAGTGATCCATACAGTTATGTTTGTTTCTTTTCTAACAGCACGCAGGCGAAACAAAATATTAAAAAAGTCAGTTCAAACAATTCTTCACCTGACTCACCAGGAGATGGCGACACAGCTCTGTTCAACTTCAACGTGTTTCAGTGTCAAATCTTACGAATCAACACTGTTTCGCCAGTAATGTTTCTCCAGTGCCATGGCTTTTTTCTTTTTCTTTTCTTTTTACTAGAATCATTGCAAGCAAAAGACATAATTCAAAGGATCTAAATAAGGTACCTTCAATACCACAGCGATCCCTTTTGCACCCCCATTAAAAAAAAGAGAGGGTCCATAAATATAATTTGCATAGTCATCTTTTTTGGTGTTGTAGAAATGCTTTCATTGTCCAGCATGTATTTTGCAAACTCTTATTAAAATTAGCAAAATGATGATACTGATAACATGTAGAAACAACAAAACAAACTTCGTAGTGAATTAAAGTATAGCAGTTTACTAAAAAAAGTTTGATCCAGTTTACATCCAGAAATTCAGT
The DNA here is from genome assembly GCF_027474105.1 of Poeciliopsis prolifica. Classification (NCBI taxonomy): domain Eukaryota; kingdom Metazoa; phylum Chordata; class Actinopteri; order Cyprinodontiformes; family Poeciliidae; genus Poeciliopsis; species Poeciliopsis prolifica. The sequence continues at coordinate 10,002,331 of NW_026562388.1, forward strand.
CCAATTGTATAGACGTTAAATATTGATTACATACATTCCAATTCCACCCGAGTTATAAAACTATACAGTCAGTTTCAGGATTTTTTTATGCCACCAAGAACAAGTTCTGATGTTTAATTGTGTGTTTAATTTAATTGTGCACCCAAGCAGATGTATTCCATCTGCTTGGATTTGAAAACCACATTAAACCCAATTTAAATGTGTTTAGGTTTCAGGTGTGAGCTTTGGACTCATGCTAACTGGTTTTAGCAATATTATCTAAAAGCAACAGCTTGCATACACAGATTACAAGTTCCCAAACAGTAAATAGTTTTTTTGGATAGAATTAATTGAATTAAAAGTCAATAGATTTTCATTTGTCTTTCTCTGTAATTATTATGTATTATTATTTTAAATGTGTAAATAAAAGCATTGCCTTATTTTATATTATTTTTTAAATTATTATTATTATTATTATTATTATTATTAGAGATTACAATAAAAATGCTGTGTTTATTTACTTATTTTTTTGGCTCCTGTTGTTTTTTTTTCCCCTACTGGTTTCCGATGAGAATTACCAGAAATATGCACCTCGCTATAACAATAACAGCTAATTGCAAAATCAGGTCATTTAGACGCAGAGGTGCTCGGAATAGGAATGTAAACGTTATCTTTCGCAGCTGGAGTCACTCTGACTCATTGCCATGTTTTTCTCCGTCGCAGAGCGCTGTTTGGATATTTCCGGGAGGCAGTGAATGCAGCAGCAGCAGCAGCAGCAGCCGCAAAGGCAGCTCCTTCGCAGTTGTTTAAAGATGCAGCGCTGGTGTGTTTTATATTCGGACCTGCTGTGGGATGTTTGTGTCTGAGAGGCGCGTGTCACGTAAAAAGAATAAGCTGTTGAACTCAGCTGGTTATTTTAGGTAGCAGAGAGACGAGACTTTAACAAGGAGTTATAAGTCGCTGGAAGATAAGAAGTTGGGGTATTCGGTACGTACGCTATACTGACAAACTTTTCCCACTCTCATCTGAATTAACGTTATTGTTTGTTAAACGAGCTGAAATTATGTTTTTGTTTAGGCTCAGCTGCTGTATCGCCACGGTGTTATTTGAACAATACCGTTTCATTCTCTTTCTCTGTTTTTTTTTTTTACTCGTTTGTTTAAACTCGCATGAGCATGTTTTAAAACCATCATGCTGAAAGTCAGCAATACTGATTTATTTTTTATAAGATCAGCATTACAGGTGATCGGAATAAATGCATTTGGATTAGTTTGCAGTTGTAGATTCCGTTTAGACTGTTGAATTTGCCTTTATGATGATGAAGAATCCCTCCTTTGTGGCTGCTTTACTTGAAATCAGACTTTTTGCTTCATATAATTTTATAGCCTCCAAGCTGTGCAGAAGCAGTGCCCTGGAGTTTCAGTCAGATAAGTTCTGTTTGTCTTTCTGACAAAACACTCTCACTTGTATGGACTTTGGACAGATGCTGCAGGGTGTATTTTGTCTTCTTTATTACAGAAGTTAGACAAATCTGAATCCCGGTGCTATTTCCTGCTCTCCTACATCCCACTCCTCCCCCATGGTGCACACACTCTTCCCTTTGCAAACCGTATTATTTCTAATGAGCACCCTATTGAGACAGTCAAATATTAAGCTCACTTTTAGGTCAGAAGCTCTGCCGAACCAGCAGCTGAAGAAGAATGGGGACAAAAATCAATCAATTACTGCTGAAAAGCTCCATCTTGTGCTTCTTTGACCCCATTTGACCTCTCACACAATAACGTCTCAACATCATTTCTTACAAATGTTGCCTGAACAGAGCATTTGAATAGGTGGTCCAGACAGGAAGCCACACAAGTGTGTCTTGGATCTCAGAGTTGGCCTTTGGTTACTTCTTCTTCCACAGTGCTGGAAGACTCTAGCTGTGATAAAATCACCAGCGTTGCAGAGTGTGAGGGCGGTTACTTCAATGGAGACCTTATAATTTTAAAACCTTGCAACAGAGCCTCTTTCTTTGTCTTGAACTTGTTTGGGACAGTTGCAGCAGACCTCTTTAACTATCTGCAGCTTGGGATACTCTGCAGACTTTAAACATAATTTAAAGAAACTACTCAGTGGTGTGTGTTTTATCCGACCATACCAACAACAAAATGGAATAGAAACAGCTGGATATTGCATTGCAGGATTTCACTGAACATTAAGGTTTTAGAGAATGAATAAAAAAAGAAGACAGAAGAATGCTACTAATTCTGTTTTGTGTGCCTTTGGGTTGATGACATCACAAAAGGCACATGAATCGAGCTGATCAGTTGCAATATGTAAACAATAGGACGGAAGACCAATTTTAGAGAGATTTTATGAATTTCAAAGTGTTTGTTTCATTCCAGGTGGTTTTAATTTTTGTCACAAACAGCTTCCATCTTTCGTGTTTTTATTTTATTTTTTACCAGTGTTTTCTGAAGTCTATTTAATATGTACACTAAAAGCAAACACTTTACCATGGCTCAAACATTTTGCAACAACCATACACAATAAGTAAGAACCTTTTTTGTAGGAGGAAGTTGTTGAAAAACAGACGAATAAAGAGGAATAAACAACAACAAAAAAAAATTACACAAAATGACATTCAAGGGAAGTCTGAGTGGCTGTTTGCCTTATGTGATGTAACCAGAGGCATGCAAGTTTTATCCTGGTTGAATAATGATTTACAACAAAGTATCAAAACAAATAAACTAATAATGGCAATTTGTTTTAACTGAAAAGTCTAGAAAGTAGTTTGAACACAACCTTCCAATGTTTATCTGAAATAAGGCATGCAGGAGCTATGTGTCGTTTTACATCCCTGAAACCTTGAAGGTCAAGCTTTAGACAGTTACAAAATAGCTTAGTGCCTTCAAATGTGGTGTGATGTACCTTTAAAGTGGTACACTCCAGTTCTATTTGAAGACATGTTGTCTAATTTTATCCAGCAGTTCTGCCCTCTCCCCTGTCCAAACTGTGCAGGGCTTTAATGGAGGACCTCTTGCCTTCTGGATGTCGACCGCTCATAATTTTAAGGAGTTTGAAATCTTCAGTTGCGACTTGCTCACACAGATGGCATTTTCTAACCCCACGTGCCAGGTATTCGCATTCGTGTTTTTGATCGGATGTTTTTGTAAAAGAGGAAAGTGCTATTTTTTTCCTTGTTCACATCAGTGGGAAACAATTATTCAACCATTAAAGGTTATTTGGGGAGTTGAAATGTAGGTGTGCCATATGGGCTGCATGCCCCCTGGCTGTTCATTTGGCTGAATCACATCTCCCTGGCCTATTTAGAAATGCAGTGGATGAAAATAAGAGGTTTGTTATGGGCTGTGTGTCTGTGTGAAGGTTGGACGAGGGTCTTTTGTCTAGTCGGTGGATTTATTTGAGTTGAAGAGTGGCCTTCAGGGTGTATTGTTTTCTCTAGAGAATGAAAAGCTGTTGGTCTCTTAAAGCCTGCATGTCAGAGAACAAACTGCAGGAGTAATGTGGGAAAAGAGGGCACTCAAAGAAAAGCTTTTAAATGGGGTAACAAAAAGGTCATGCAAGATAAACACCCCACCAGTTCTGATTTATTGAAAAAACTTCATCACTCTTTGACTCTGAAAAGCCCCAAGTCCAGGTTAGGTTTTTATTTGTCATTGACCTAAATATCTGTCCTGACCGACAGTGTTTTTAAGAGAAATTCAAGCCACAGCATGTGACTGCCTCAAGATGCTCCAGAGCATTTATGTCATCCTTCCTATGGTCCATGTAGTAGAGCTCATGCTGTGACAGAAAAGAGCAAGAGAAATATTTAGGCTCTTCTTTGCTTTTGATTAGTTTATATATTTGAGTTGTAAAAACACGTGAATTTGTTATAAAAAAATTCCTTGTAAATTGCCATTTAAATGGAAATCTTGAAACTTGAAAACTGATGCTCAGACTTGCCCAAGCTGGAGCTATTTTGCAAAAAATAATGGCAGAAAGTACTGACCTTGGTGGGCTAGTACCTGAAATACCCATCAGGTATTTATTTGTAAACATTGTAACAATTGTTGAAAGATGCACAAAGCCTGAATGCTGTTGCAGCGCACGCAAGTAGAGCTTTCACCCGGTTTTGGTCACAACTTTTATTATTGTCTTTGCCCTCTGCATATCTTCCTGAAGTGACAGAGAAAGTGACTTATCTGAAGAATTAGGAGAAGTGATTTCCTCTGTAGACATGGCTGCTGCTTTCACTTCTGCTATAACCTACATTAGCTGAGGTAACATCTCCAGATAGCCATCAAGATCCAAAGGACTCTTTACTATCATATGTCAAAATGAAGATTTTTTGCTTAAGAGAAATGCTTTACTTGTATATGTTGCTTGAGTAATGCTTTTAATGTGGGGTGACAACTCTGTTTTTGCTTGATTTCCTTGAGTGGCATATATGAGCTTACACCTATTTCCCTTAATCATTTGTTTATTTTGGATAAAAGGTGCAATTCAGTCCTCAGCACCCAAATCTGTGTAAAGACTTTGGAGCAGAAGAACAAGAAAGTTTATCATCTCATCTGAAGAAACGATCCTCTGCCCATCCTGTGGTTCATAACCATCAGACTGGTTTTGTGGCATCTGTATCTAATTAGGGGGCAAGTTGAAAATTCCCATGCTGGGAGGTTCATGCTGTGGGTAATGCAGTTGTCAGCTGTGGGAACCAAATGCTCTCCATTTGTGTGAAACTGTATTTAGTTCAGACACAGGTGGTGTGCCTGGCATGAATGTATGGCTGTATTTAGTGTTTTCTGTAGGATTGAAAATTTTGGTCCTAGACCCTCCTTTGGAAAACCAAGCATTTAAAAATGGCTAAGTAGTATCCAAAGATTTTAACTTTTTTCTGAAAGTTGTACTTTTTTCCTTGTAAGGCAATTTTAAAAGTTTATAATGTCCCTGATTAAAATCATTCCACAGAGCCATTGATAAGACTGGAAGAGCATTTGGACACCCAGACGTCTGTGTGTTTCTAGGTTTGAGCCCATTATTCCCAGTCTAGTCAGTCCTTGACCAAAGACAGATTAGCATAGTTTTGGTCTGAAAATTAGGCCGGGCAAGCTAAGGGGTTGATGTAGGAGGGATTATTAAGGATTTTATTAGCTCAGTGTTCACCGAGATAAGTTGAAAGCCAAACTTTCAGTGGTTCTCCTCCATTTTTTACAAACTAACCGAGTTCTCAAAAAGTAATTGAACCTGGTCAAAAGCTTTAGACTCTAAAACTTTACATGTGAAGAAAGCCATACTGAGGTTTTAAAAATCTACAACTTAAAAACTTTAAACATGTTCATCATTGTTCTATGTTTCAAAGTCATCTTTTAGGTTAGAAAGAAACAGTGCTTTAAAGTATTTTTTTTAGAAACATAGTGCAACACAGTGCTACCTCTTCCTAAAGTGTTGCTGTGCACTGATGCTTAGCTGCCTGAAAGAAGAGTGTAAAGTTTTTACATGGTATCAAGACGAATCTGGCTCTTTTGGAAACTACTCCACTGACAAAAAACAAAACAAAACAACAACAAAAAAACAAGGACAGTCAATTACAACATGGTATGATAGAACTCAAACCCCTCTGTACCATGTATTGTTCCCTGAAATACCAAAATACCGCAAAAGACATTTGAATCAGGGCATAAATGTTGGGGTGACACGTCAAAGAAACATTAAAGAATGGAAAGCAAAGTTGAAATTCTATTGAGTCATAATATTGTACAGTTCTGGCAATTACAGATAAATAAACTGAAAAATATGTAGAAAAATATGATATTGTCTCACAGTGTGTGCAGTGCCTAACGCACTGTGGGTTTTATTTGGATCTCTTGTGTAAGAAATAATAATATTTTCAGATTTTACAAGCTCTACATTAGTCCAAGCTGCAGCTGGAGGGGCCTTTGACTGAAGCAGTGATCCTAATGTCCACATCCAGCTCCTTGACTTATATCCCTGCATTCCTGCACATCTTAATTGGTGAACCTCCTGGCAGCGGGTTTCGGCTGGCCTCAGCTGGCCTTGCTGTCAGCTCGGCACAGTGGCCAGCAGATGTAGCGGGAACAATGCCCATCCTAATCCCTGAAGAATTCCTGCTCTCCTCAGATCTATCTGGCCAAAGAATGTGGCATCTAAAAAGGCCCTGGGGCTCACCTGGATCCGCAAAGGGACATTTCTCATACAATGTGTTAATTTGCTGGAGAGGGGAAGTTGTGTGAAAGTGGCAGCACATTGACTCCAGAGGGATACAGCTCAGCCCTGAGAAAGCTACAGTCTGCCATAAGACAGCAGAGAATCCTTGATGTGAACCAGTAATCCTGCTAGATTACGGGTTTTGATTTGATATGACTTTAATAGAAGCAAGCTGAGGGGATAATGTTAATCAGTTTAGTCGATCTGTAATCACTAAGCAATATTTCTTTGCCAAAAAACTCTCGTGATCTTTCCACACTGATTAGATTCAGCTCAAATCAGCATTTCCTTTACTTACCTCTACTGCAGAGCTGCACTATGCATTTCACAAGTCTGAGTCGCGAGCAGTGGAATGGGAAGAATTTCCCTCTTGTATAAGATCACAGTTCACTGTGTGCAGTCAGGAGAGAAGAAGAAACCTTTGACAAAATAATGATGTTGTTTATAGCCCAGCAGGGTGACAATGATAAACATTGTTGCTCTGTAGTCACTTCTTGGCTGGAAGTGTCTGGATCACGTCTGAATATTTGTGTTTTCTGTTGTCAACTCAGAGGCCTGCGTGCCATGCCAGAGGGCTCCCATTCCACTCGCCACCAGGGCCAAATGGGGGAAGGTAAGATCAGAGGGGTATTCTCTGTCATGAAACACATACAGTGCCTTACCAAAGTAGTACATTTTGTCATGTTTTAACCAAAGAAGTCAATGTATTTTATTGGGAGTTTATGTGACAGAACCACTTTTCACTATGGTTACAGCTGAAAGTAAGTTTGGGTATGTCTCAACCAGCTTTGCCCTTCTACTGATAACAGTGTTATAGTTGTAGTTAATAGTTCCTCGTCACGCCTCAATAAATACAAAGTTTTCCAAGTATAACCATCCTGAGAGATCCATTAGAAATGTGCTACAGCAGGCTTGTAGTTGCAAAAACTGACATTCTTACTGGGAAAGTGAGAGACTTATTTTACTAACCCAGTCCTCAAAATCCAATAGAGCTATCTCATACAGAAAACAAAGTGATGATAATGGTAGATGAAAAAACCTTTTATGAGTTACACCTCATTAAATCTTAAACAGTTGTGTTTAACCTCATGTACTGTACATGTTGCCACTTTGTTTAAAAGCACCACAAATATCTTCTCTCTCACTCACAACCCATTTTCCTGTCTAACCACTACCAAAGACCTTGAGAGCCAATAAAACATTGGAAAATCTCAAAACAGGTGCACCTTCTTAATTAATTGATTTCTGAAGGTAGCTGTTTGCAGTTGATTTTATTTGAGTGTATCAAAATAAAAAAAGCAAATACACATTTCAGGGGCAGGGGGGTTGTTACTTTTTTGTGAAGCATTCCCTTCATTTTCCTCATTTTTTTTTTTGCACTATTTGGGGTTTTCACATGAATGGTAGCTAAAATTTAAAATTGTTAAAGCTTTAGGCTGCAGTCTACAAAACGTGAGAAAGTTCAAGAGGGACATGCTTTCCATAAATCAACCATTTTTATGATAAAAACTTTTGACGGATGGCTGCTTTACAGTGTCTGGTTCCCTTAAGATAGGGTGCTAATTTAAAAGGCCTTCTGCAGTGCACAAAGGGGAAAAATGATGGAAACAGAAAAACAGAGGAAATGTAGAGACTTTGAGAGGCAGACTGAAAGAGCAATGAACTCCCCTCCTACACTCCCAACTGGCAGAGAGGCTCTTTGTGTGGCTGTGTGGAGCTCAGCCAATCTCCTCTCACACAACTGTAGCCCTCAGAACATGAGCACATAGACCCAGAACTTGTCAGAATCCCTGACAGTCAGGCTGGTTTGTCTAACCAGTGTTGCTGACCTTGTATGCTGGGGGCCACTCAGATTACGTATTATTTTAGAGTTTACAATCTCAATCGCAGAGCCTCTGTCTTGACACAGGACCTCTCTGTATTTGTTTGCCTGGTCCGTCTTTCCAACCCACTATCTCCCCCTCCTCTGCTGCACACATTTGGCTCTGGACTTCCACTTTGGCTGAAGAATATCTGTGCGTCAATGGCGGCTTTTTGTTCCCCCCACGCCTGTCCCTTTGGTTCAGCTGTAGCCAGAGGGGGATTTTGGCGAGAGAAGACGTGTGCCACCCTCATGCAAATTTTGTCTCAATTTCCTCATAAGATTGTGCTTCACCAAATACATTTCTTTTCTAGAGCTCACTTGAGGATTAAATCTTCTCTAAAAACCTGTTGATATTAAAATATGACCAATTGAACTTTGTTCAATGATGGATTGGGGGTAATTAAGGAGCAAAGCTGTTAGTAATCTGTTTTACAGATGAGGTGAAGATTGGATGTAGTAAACAGTGACAATTTCATGAGAAAGCACTTTGTCTGAGTATGATCACCATCAAGCTGCAGATCCTACAAATAAAACAAGGTTGTTGGTTGAATGATGATAGCTCTACCAAGCAATAACCGACCTGAGAGTGCATGAAAAAGCAATCTCGAAGATAAGTCTCCTCTCTGACCTACTTAACCCCAAACAGGAATGTAGCTGCGTGTGCAGAACGTACAACTTTACAGGGGTTCTAGGGAGGGGGACTGATGGATCATCTCCATTCACAGCAGCTTTTCCAGACCAGTGGACAGGATTGTGGACATAGATGTATATTGGCTGGGATGACTGCGTGACTCGAGTGAGCTTGTTAAGGGGGCTTCGTGAACTGGAACTCGTCTTCATCTGTCTAATTGACTGTAGCGTTGATCACATGGAGCTCACGTGATAATTCAGCGAATCCTCTGAAGGAAGATTAAAATCTGTAAACGTATACACCCAATTGAATCTTTTCGTTTTCAATCTTATTACCTCCACCTGTTCCTTCAAGGACCATCATGTATTTAACTCTGTTTATTTTCCTATTAACCAGTCTGACAATATACACTTAGTTTTTGCTGCTTCTCCACAATGACCAAATGTCTGCGATACATGATTAATCTATCAGCAATCAGTAGAGGTCTCTACAGATGTTTTTCTGGGTGCGATTCCAGTTGTGTCATTCTCTTTTTATTTCTAAATGATGGGATTATCTAACAAAAAGTGTTAAATATAGTTTTACCATCTAATCATTCCTGACCTGTTTGTTGGATTCTTTGGTATTCATGTTGCTGTTTGTTCACTTATTTCCTCCAGAAACCTTTTAAGACTGGAAACAGAACATCTGTATTTCTACTGAGATTAAATTACACACAGTGACTTTGACGAGTCGACAAATGAGGCAGATGCTTCCACTGGGTTTTATTTAGAATTATCAGAGTAAAAGGGGCAATATAGAAATGTAAGATGCATTTTAAAGTTTTGAGATGTATCATCTTGCTTACATTTCACAATTACGCACATTGTATTGGTCTGTTCTAATTCATAATTATTGAACTTTACTCATTAACATAAGAAAAACTGAATGCCTTCTAACTCCTTTTTATGGCCACACGGCTGTCGTAACTTAAATTTATAACCCGTCACGTTCTCTTTATTTTATTTTATTGTCTGACCTAGATCTCTAAACTACCAACAAAAGACCTGATTACAAAGCATTTTATTATTTTACAGCCTTCGAAGATAATGTTCCTTAAATAAAGATCTTCCAGCAGATTACCCACATTAGTTACAGACTATCTCTACTTTGGTTCTTGCTGTTAAAAGGCCTCCCTGAAGCCTCTCCAAGAACTTCCTCTGCAGCACAGTCATTTCACATATAAACAACCCTGTTTGTGAAACACTATAGAAAAGTAGAAAGCTATTGTATAATAATGTAGTGATTTTAGACTTTTCTGTTTTCTAAAAAGCTCTAGAGAAAGATACAGTGGTGTTTGATAAAATGGTGTGATGTGTCAAGTAAATGAACTACTCCTCCCTGAGCCTTCACACTTTACACAGCAGACTCAGCAGAGAGCTACTAACGGTTCAGCTGATTGGGGGCAGGCTGACAAATTGGTGGTAATGTTTACAGTGGGCTTCAGGCCTCAGAAGTGTGTATTGTTCAAAGGAAAGGGGAGTTTTCAGCAGATCCTGCCTGGCTTGCAGCAAGCGAGTGCCTGAAGAGATTTTGGAGGGGATGAAGGCAGGGGGGTATTGTTGATGGAGGAGTCTGTAAAGTGGATCATCACATGCCTATGCTCTGAGGTCAGCTGGCACGGCTGGATCCTTTAAGAGGCAGAGGTTAAGAACGGAGGAGTTTTATAGGATAAGATTTGACCTTTTTTAGGAGTTTTGGCCGATTGGAACAATGGGAAGTCTGACATGTTTATCTCATCCCTTTTCCTGTTTAAATCCTTTTTCTAATAGCTTTTCCAGAAAAAAAAATTAAATAGAGAAACTACATTCAATAAATGGCATAAATTCACAGAGACACATTTACTTTCACTTCTAAGCTGCAAAATTCCCCTGAAAGTTCCCAGAAGATTTCAACCTTGACTGTTGGCGAGGAATGCAGGTTCAGTTTGTATCTGTGTGTGCGTTCACCGTCTGTTGTCCTCAAATGGTTTATTTACAGACCAGTGGGCTGATCATTAACAGAGCATTAAAAGCCCATAGTAAGGCCAAACACAGCTGTACATCTACCATCTAGTGCATATGAAAGACAGCCTAAAGACAAAAACTCTTGAAATTAGCAAGATTCTTTCCTCTCCATTGAGGAATAACAAACCAATTTAGGCCTTTAAATTCAGTTTCTGATCACCAGAAACTGAATTCAGTGCTATTGGATAATAGTCCAGGAAGGCTGAAGGCTTAATGTGGAGGCACCATATATGCTTACACTGGACACCTCCCTGACAGGAGGCTATTCATCAGTGCCAGCTAGGGAGGAGTTGTTCCTGCAGGACCTCAGACAAGCTCTTTGCCCTGCATCAGTCTCTGAGGGAGGAACAGATTTCCAGAGCTTGTGAAGGGGTTTTCAAAAAGGAAGTGGTGAATGGATCTGGAGGAGTGGAAAAGCTTTATTAAGACATAGACCAAAACTTTTCCCCTCTTTATTCTCTAGAGGACGAGTAGGTCACGCACTTCACTTAAAGAAATCTTAATACACCTGTTTTTTATGATGATTTGTTTTCTGCCTGGTGCATCTCAGCAAGTCTGAGTATTGTTGAAAAATTAATCTGGCCAACCTGCACAGTAGCCATGGTCATTAAAGAAAAATATTTGTACTTTTGACATTATAAGAACATGTCAAATCCAACCAGAAAATATAAAGCTTTTAGTACAATCTACCAAAACAACACAAGAAGATGTTTTGGCTCCCCAAATCACCACTGACTGTGGACACTTTACTCCTGACCTCCTGACCTTGGAATAAGCACATCTCTACTTCTTCAGACTCTAGGACTTTGATTTTGAATAAAAGAATTAAATTTTTACTTTAATTTGAAAAGAAAACTTTAGCCCACAGGAAGGAGCAGCAACATCTGAGTGGAGTGGCTCTTTAATTTCTGATTTTGGCCGCAGTCCTCATCTCTGAATGTCACAGAATGACTGCTACTTTTGTGTTTATTCCCTGTCACAATTTTCCTTCCTCTCAGTTTTATATTATTATACTTGTACACCACAATGTAGGAGCATACAACTTTTTTTAGCAATGACTTTTTTTTGTTTATCATGAGCAGAGTACCAAAATCTGCTGGTGGACAGCTGCCAGATCAGCGATCCGTAACATATTTGTTTTAACTTTTTATTTTTATCATTGGTTGTTCTGATGTAATCACGTAATAATTTGTGAAACGGGATTTTGATCTTCATTAACTATAATTATTAACAAAAATAAGCACTTGAAAGCTATTGTTCTCTGTATTAGAAATGTATATAATAAGATTCACTTTTAGAACTTGATGAAATAAATTCATTTTTTGATACATTTGAGTTTATTGAGATGCACTTGCATAAATTAACAACATATAAAGATGGCCAATTTTCTCTATCTAAATACGTAACTCATGGCCTTCTTTAGGGAGGATATCTTTTTAGAAATAGAGAATTGTTTTATCTTGATGCGTGGAAGTACCAGGAAACTTGCAAATAAAAATCCTAATCTAAGATGACTATCACCAGTCTTGTAGCAGCAGATATCTCCTGGAAATATCACAAGGTATCTCTAGTTGTGATTCACCTTCCAAAGATTCAGATTCATCATCTTTTGATGCATGAGTCATTATGAATCAAGCAGAAAGGGCTGAGCAAAGGTTGACTGTTTCACTTGCAGGAACACGTTCTTCCACTGGGATCCATGCAGGTTTGTCTTTCTTACATAAAAATAATGCTTGATTTTGAGTTCTTAAAATAAAAATGAAGGTGAATGATGTATTCTATGACAGATCTGTTGTAGGCTGGTATCGGTTATGTAATACGTGGGTTTTTTTTGGAATAAGGCTTTTATTTTCAAATGCCAAAAGTTTCCTATTAGCTTTCAGATAAGCATTTGCATGTTGAACATAGATGCAGACTGCGTTGTTCCTGTTTCTGCATCTTATTTGCTTAGAAAACAAAGCACAGTGTAGCTCAGCACAGAGGATATTTAAGGCAACCAGTTGTTAACACAGGCAACAGCTCAACTTCCAGCTAAGTTCAGGTGATCTAGTCATGAAGGTGCGCCTCTGTGGGAGAATGCTTCCTTCAATGGGGAGATGACGCGCTTTTCATCCTGTCATATAAAACTGAGTCACTCAAGTTTGGGGGATTGGAATTGAATTTAGGGGGAAAAAAGCTTTTGAAACCTTTGTAACATGGTCTTTCACTTTGCTCACTTCACTGGGAAACTCAACATCTTCAACATAAGGTATGAAAACATTGTTTTATTGAAAACTGTAAAATGTCTCAAATAATCTTTTAACATAGGGTTAATTCTTTTTTTGTCACACTTAAATGTTAGATCACCAACGACAAATTCTATTGTTGAAGAAGATAATTTAATTTTAAGGCTTAGCTTAAAGGGTCAGGATGACTTCCCATGAGAATAAAACCACAAAATCTGGTCTTTTTACTCCAGCAAGCCCACCATTGAATGACTAAAACAACAAAATTAAGGTTTTTGAGTGTCCTAGTCAAAGTCCAAATGCTACTGGATGCCTCAGACAGGCCATTCACGCTAGAAACCCCTCAAATGTTTCAGAATTAATTCAGTTCTTATTTTTTTTAACACAGGAACAAATTTTTCCTTGGCACCAGTTGCCGCAAAGGCTGGTACTAACAGTTATTAGATTTAGGGTGCAATTACTTTTTCAACCAATATGACCTGGTTTTCATATTGAACCAGGTCAATATGAACCAATATGACCTGGTTCATATTGGACCAGGTCGGTTCAGCTGGCAGTTTCTTTTTTTTAAAATTTGTAAAGTCATTATGAGAAAATTGCTTTTCTATTCAGTCTTATCGTTTTTCTCTGACATAAAAAAATTCTTGATCATCTGAAAAATGACCAATAAAACTGAAGAGAACTGTGAAGGGGCAAATACTTTTTTCACAGTAGTGTAATATCAATGCATCTTAAAGATTATTATAGTTTCAAATTCAACCTGCACTGAATTTTTCAGTTTTCTAGGAATTGTGCAATAAAATTAAGCAGACTTTATGCCAACTTTTGTTCATGTTTTGATAGTTACTCCCTGTCAAAAAAACTTGTTTTAAAGCATCTCAACATTTAAGGCACAAGACTATGGTAAATTTCAATGCCAGAGAAGGCAAAATTTTGTTTGCCTTATGCATGTATTTTGCATGATCATCTGCATAGAGGCTGGTTTGCATGATCCGATCAGAAAAAAAAAGCAAGTCGTATCAGCTCAGTGTTGTGCAACTACGAGTTAACGTCAGCATTACAAGCTGTGGCTTATCGCGTTCAGCTACAGACAAGTCACTGGAGACACGTTGATGTATCCCAGATCGAGTCACGGCGGCCTGTTGCAAAAACATATTATTGTTTTTCTCTGAGTGTCTGTCATTAACAAGGAATGCAAAGTACAATTTTTAGTCAAGCTGAAGAATTTCTCAAATCAAAGAATTCTTTGTCTTTCTTTCACCAACAGCTTCAGACAGGGATCATCTATTCTGTTCATGTGACAGCAACCTTTTTGGGGAAGAAACTCCCCCCCTCCCCCCCGTAATGACCAGGTGTTGGAGTGTTTCTTTCAATGTTTCTATTCATCTCTCAGTCGACCCTATAAGGCTTTGCTTGGTGTGCATATGACTATGATGTTAGAGTTAGACATATTTATGAACTGTCTGTGCTGTTAACAGAAATAGAAGATCAGACTGAAAGGAAAATGAGTGAAGACCTAACATTAGTAGGTCTAGACTGATTAGTCACTCAGCCTTTTACTCTTAGTTATGGAAAAAAAAAAAAACATTCTGTACCTGCTGTCCTGGTGAAGCTCATCTCAGTATCAGTTGATGACAGGAGTAAAAAAAGGATTATTTCAAGTAATAGAAGTAATATTTTAAATGACATGATTGATTAGTAGTTCTATAGCTGTGGAGGAATTGAATTCAAGTATGTTGCGATGGAGATCTAGGAGTCTAAAATAGGTGTGTGTATGTGTGCGCTCCATTCTTCACATACCTTTAACTATAAATTTTAAACATACTCTGGCAGTGAAAAAAGAGGAATTTCAAGAATTACAATTAGAGTTTGGAGGTTTTTTCGGGAATTTTAACAATCATCCTTCTGAAAATAACTCATTTTTCATCACTGATGACTTAAGGTCTTTATAAAGGTTTGAAAAAAGTTGATCAGTCGAATGTTGTCTTACTGCTGTACAATCCCGGTTATACAGTGGCATGACGAGGTAATTACCTTCCTCTCTCCCCCATCTTTCTTGTATATTAAGCTTTAGTAAAAATTCAATTATTTGTAAAAGAATTCTAAATTTAATACTACCCCTTTTCTCCCTAATCTTTCTCTCTTGGGTTGTTGTTTATAGGAGGTTCGATGCATGACTCTGTCTCCATTCAGCCCTGTTGCAAGTGTCCTATGTGACTGTCCTACCGTCCTTTTGTCTTCCACTACACAACCTATCCAGCATCTTGCGTTGGTCTTAACTCATAAGCTTTATGTACATTTAAATATTTAAGTAGATAGTTTTGTACACATTTACACATACATACCTAAAAGTATGTAACTTTTATAAAATCATTTTATTTATTTACTTTTTTTTATTTGTGAGTTGAAACTATGTTGTGCCCCCATTGCTCTCTTCCCCCATTCTCAAGCTAGTTTGTCCGCCATCAGTGCATTTAGTAGCACTTACACGTATTTGATTGACAGCACTAAGACCTTCCTCCTACCTCTGATTGGTGATTTTTGACTGGGAGCAGTGCATTTCTTATATCAGAAATGGTAGCACTGGGAGAAAGCAGAGGAGCTAGATTTTTTTTTTCACAAATTATTTGTCTCGTTATACTGCCATGACATAGTGACAGTTTTAACAAATACTTTAAAAATTACTTTTTTTTTTTTTTTTTTTTAGTAAAAGTTATATACTACAATTTGAAAGACACATATTTATACTAGAATTATTAATATTTTACAGATATTCTGTCCTTTTTAAATGGGGGGGAAAAAAAACCCATTAACATCCATAAAACTTTTAAAATAATTAATTTATTGACTGTTATATCCAGTATCCAATTAAACTGAAAGTACAAATTTGAATGAAGGGTTTTCCTGAAAAATTATACTTTCACGTCAGTGTAATTTAGGTATTTGTCAATTTAAAAAATATTGTTTTATTTTTATCTCTACATTTAACAAAATGACTGTTGTTGCTCTGAAGTCTGTTTATATCAAAAAGGTTCCAAAAACAATCAAACTAACTAAAGAAAACAAAAATACTGGAGCACAGAATCACATTTAGATATGTTGTTGTCTTCGAGATTAGTATCAGCAAAATAAAGAGCGGTGCAAAAATACAACATGGTTGTAATTTTGTGAGTATGTCAGGGCTTTGGTTGGACCCACACTTGTACCCGACTCTTCACATCTTGCAGCAAGGTGGCATAGTAAGGGATTGCTCTTTGTCACTCTGTGTGCAGATCCCTCAGAGTAATAAATGTCTCCACATGTGAATTGTTCCAAGCAAGTAAAGAGAAATACTTTTCAGCGTGGAGATAGTTTATCCCCTCTATTGTTTATTGTTTAATAGTGTAAAGAAAAATCCTGATGAAGAGGAAGTCACAGAGGATGGAGAGGGCTTTGTAAATGACCTAATCTTTTTTCCTTTTTATTTTCAAAACAACAAGCAGGCTGGAAACGCCTTGCACTGCTTTGCACAGAACCAGGCATTCAGCTCTTCTAAGATAACCAGGTCATTTGCATTCCTTTGCGCTGCTTGTTTTCACATGGGCAGCACTTGGTCCACCACAAAACGTGCGGTCTGTGTGGTATCAGCTGAAGATAATTTCTGCCTGTGGAGCCTGTATCTGAAGTGGTCAATCAAAGCCACAGCAGAGGTCAACCTTGTCCTTAATTCAAGAGTGTGTTTCGGTTTTAGATAAGTTGTGAGTGTGTTTGCACCTTTACTGCAAAGCTTGACATGCAATGTAACTCTGGTCATGCGAAAATTATGTAGTTATTCTTTTCAGTGGTACATGAGTGTGTAAATACAGTCTTTAGACCATCTTTAGCTTATGATGTTCTATTCCTCTTACTGTTTTTTACTCTTAGTGCTGCTTTATTAGAGAGGAACATTGGGTGGGAGGAAGCCACAGAAAGAGGAAACAGTATTCATATGGCAGACTCAAAACCAAACGCATCAATAGAAGCAGATGCTTTGTTTTAATTCATGTCAGTACACTCCCTTTACAGCACAAGTCATGTGATGTGTCACAGAGCGTAAACGGCTTTCTCTAGTGGTCGACTTCTGCTTGCCAACTCAGTCGTTTCTCCCAGAGAGGTTGTTCATGGGAACTCTGCTTCTGGGAAGCTTTGGTGTGGACTGCGGATCAAGTACTCCACTGTGAACAACATGAGCTCAATACTGACTGACTCATGGAAAAGATTAGGGATGCCAAGGGGTGGAAGTGTGTGAATCTGCATGAAGAAAAAGAAAGTTAGTGTTCTCATGTAAGGTTCTTCATCCAGCAACACATTAAACTGCTGTCAAGCGTTGATAAATCTCATTCTGTAGCCACTTTTCTGTCTTTCAAGCTAAATACAAAAATATATTTCAAGTTCTATGCACAGGGGTGAACTCCATATATCAAACCGGTTTCATTTTTCGCAACAATATAAAGTTTGTTTGACAGTTGTAGCTGGTTGACCCAAAGATGGACAAATGTCAGCAATTGCATGAAGTAAAATTGTAAGAAAAAAAAAACATCTGCAAGGCATTACCCACATTTCACTGATTAGGTTAATGATAGTTTGTGCTACATAGATTTTTTTATTTATTAGACTGAACCTCAAGGAACAGACAAAGCTCCACTTCTTTAGCTTGGTAGAATGGTATTAGCCTTTTTGGCTTTTAAGGGAGTGCAGCTCCCTGCTCAGTGACTACTCAGTGCTCCATTCTCACACTGTTATTTCACATATTTAGGAAATGCTTCTAAGGAAAAGTCCCCATCTGGACAGGAAGGCAGTGAAACACAATATGGATTAAATTTCTCTTAAATTCAAACATAGTTCTACAAAAACATATAAACAACACTCTCTCTCTTTTTTTAAAAAAAAAAAAACTCTCATCAACTTCCCATGCTTTGTTTTTCCAAGCTTCAACCTTCAGTAGTCTGGAGAAATAAGAGAACAAGAGGAAATGGTTGAGTTTTCCATCGACTGTACAGTTTTGCAATTAAGTCATGTCAGTAATGATTTGTGGCAGCTCTTTTACTGTAGAATACAGCTCCTTGTTTCAGCCTGGGAGTAGACACGCAGAGGTCTTGGCTGTCTTGCAGAGTCTGAAATATCAGTGTTTTCAATGTAAACAACTGTTATATATTTGATATTTTATTATCTTGGGAATCTGAATGCATCTTGAGCAATGCAACATTTTATTCAGGCTGAAGGACATTAGCATTAAAGATGCAGTGATCCGATATTTGTCGGCCACCTAATTTTGTTTACTGAGATTTTTAAACAAATTTTAGTAAATAATTCTCTGACCTTCCTGATATTAGCACTCACTACTTCCCACAGTTGAAGCAGTCACTGTCAATTTAAAACAAAGACAAAATTGTAGTAGTAGTACAGTTTCCATCTGTAAACGTAAACACTGACGCCTCTACTAGTAACATAGAAAATGTAGATCAGATTTTCAAATGACTGCCAATATTTCCACATCCAGGGTAAGAGTGTAACAAATGTTGGATGAAAGTTCAAATGGATAAAACACAATAGCATAATCAGACTTCCAGGTATCTACTGAAGTCAGCCATGAGTAAATTTGCTCCTTCACCTGTTTGACTAAACATTCTCAAGGCATATGTTTTAGTACTCCAGTATGCAGGTTAACATCCTTCTTTCACGCCTAAAAATATCATTTAACAAACGACCAAAACTATTGGAGTGTGAAATGTTACAGGAGTAAAATTATGGAGTTGCCTAAAGAAAACACTGACATCATAGAACTTGTTTTAGGTCTCTTAGCCAGGAAAGCATTACAGAAGATGCTGTAAATGTGATCAAATCTTGCAGATTTCTCTACTTTCTCTGCAGTGTTTTGTTTACCTTTCCCAAATATTGATACAGATATTTTGTTGTTCCCAGAATCTTCGCAGTTGTCATCGTCCCTCTCCACCAGCGATCATGTCAAGGATAACATAGATTTTGGCCCAGAGTACTACAGCCAGATATGTGTGGAGCCACTGGACGGAGAGGGCAAGCGTCCCATGAGCCTGGTGTCGACCTTGTCCTCTGGTTCATCCGCTGATAGTCAAAGCCTTTTTGGAAGTACGGCAGCGCTTCCGTCCTCTATTACAACTCCCCTACCACGCGAGGAATACATAGACCTGGAACTGAGCCCGACACAAGGCAGCAACGGGCAGGCCAGAAGTCAGAGTCCTCACCTCAAAAGTTCTGGTGGCGGCTGGCGGCGGCATCTGGAGGCCTGCGTGATCAACAACCAGCGGAACAACAACGCCTCTGCCAGCAGACTGGCGAGGGGGAAATTCCTTCACATGACCACTTCGCCTGTTGTCACAGACACTATGGCGCCCAACCCAAAGCTTACCTATGTGGACCGCGTTGTCATGGAGATTATTGAGACAGAACGCATGTACGTCACAGACCTTAGCAGCATAGTGGAGGTAAGTTGATACTCAAACTTAATGTGTGTTATACTATTTTATGCCAGGTGTTGCTTTTGTAGATTCTAACACATTTTCTTCCAGGATTGACCTTTTTTTTTGTTTTTTGAGGTCCATCGATCTTACCATCAATTCTAACCAACTTGGTTGCTTAAAAATAAGCATCCCACAGCGTGTTGTTGTTACCACCAGTGGGAACGGTGTGTTCATGGTGACTTCCAGTGTTAGTTTCCTACCACATATTGAGTTTAAGATATAACCTCAGTTAAATTTTGGTTTTATCTGACCACAGCTTTTCCGTTTGTCGTATTCCCTGCAGGATCTGACACTTTATTTTTGCAATGGCTTTTCTTCCTTCCTTTCCCATAAAGGCCAGATTTGTGCATGACCGTCAGTTGTCCTGTCAGCAGATTTTCCCACCTGAGCTCTGGATTCATGTTCTACATGTAGTGTTAATCTCCTTGCTCCTTCTTCCTGTTAGTTTAACTGGGTGGCTATTTCTCAGTAGGTGTGTCACGCTTATTGTTTTCAGATGATAAATGTTACAGTGCTTCATGATATTCTAAAAGTTTGAGATACAGATTTCTGAGTTCTGCTTTATTCTGGAGACACCGAGTGTTTTTTAGCCTTCATGATGCCATTTGGTCACTAATGTCCTTCAACAAACCTCTGAGGCCTTCATAGAATAACTAGTTTTATGCTGAGGTGAAGGTGATGTCTAATATACTGTAACAAGGTGACTTCTGAAAGCTGCACTGGATTATATTGAGGGAAGGTGCAGAGCAGAGTCTCCAAGTCTCTTTATGTTGAAAAATATGAATGAATTTGCTTAAATCTGATAATTATAGTCCATCACCTATAATTCCAATAAAGTGGTGTGAGAACTTTAATGGGAGATTGTATTCATGTTGTCACCATTTTATATTGTTGCCAATAATAAGTATTTTGTGTGTATTTGACTCACATTGGCACTTGGCTGTGACATAGTGTCTGCAGTGGTCATTAGAAGTAATATATTGAATTTGAAATGCCAGACACTGGTTCAGAGAGCTTCAACTCAGTCTCTTGGAAGGGGAAAAAAATTCTCCTGTATTCCAGGCAGCTGTTTGTGAATTAAAAGTGTTTTGGAACCCTCTGTTGGATTTTGCTTCTTCATTCAAAACCCCAGTATGATTTTCCTTCTTTCTAAATAAATAAGCCAGTGGACAAAAAGGCATGCCAGACATCTGGTTGTTGCTTTCTCTTTGCTTACAGGTTTTCTTGTTTATAAAGATGAAAGCTGACGGGCAGTTCATGATCTGGACTGGCTTTATTGCATAAACACTGTGTATTTACAGTGTAGTGAAAGTTTACAGCCTGTGCAGCCTGGGTTTATAGATTGAGCACTCATATTTCAACTGAAATTGGGGGTTCCTAATGCAGACATCACCAGCGACTGGGTTTATGTGCTTTGAGATTGTAAAAATCTCCTTTGAAAAATGAGAAGAGTAAAACAAAATGGGGCAGTGATGATCTTACAACTCAATTATCACATTTTCTACTTTTGTAGTCACTGGCAATTGCTTCCAGAAAAGAAAACCCCCTTTCCATCGGTCTTTACTTTTTCTTTTCGGGATCATTATAAAGTCTGAAGACGGTAATGGCTTTAACATGTGAGGCATTTCTGAGACTGAATAGCAGTAAAAGAGCCGGCACCCCTCCTCACCTTGTCTCAGACAGTGCTGGCGTCTAACATTAGCTCTGAGAGCATGCGCTGCTCTAGATCAAGTTTGAGTAATGGCTTGCTCTTGACAGACACTTCTAGGATTTGCAACTATTTTAGCTGACAGCAGCAGCTTGGCCTGGTCTTGGTCATACAGGCCCTCGCTGCAAGCTCCTGCCTCGCCTGAACTCTCCAGCAGCCCTGGCCAACACAAACACCCCCATCTATCCACCAGCTGAAGAAATAACACAGATGAAACGAGTGCAGTTGGGATTTCCATAGGCTAGTGTGGGAACACGACTGGGCACAAATGAAGCCTCTGTCCTTTTATGATTACAGCCTGGCTTCAATCATTTTGATTCCATGCAGCTAATTTCACACCGAGCCTTAGATCTGACAGAAACATGTGAAAATGCTTCCTCTCAGTTTGGCATTGTGCATGCGTGTCTTTTTCTTTAAAAAATTTATTTAGGAAGCCAAATCAAAGCTTTAACTTAATACTGACACTGAAGTCATGAGCAGCTGTTTGACATATTGATGTGTCTGTGAGATCCACCTTATCAGGCTCAGTCTCAGCTGTGTCCGTGGGATCCAGATTTGAAAGGCAGCTGGTTGACCCCAGCTGATTCCGCATGCTGGAATACGTCCCCAACAACTGGCCAGAACACACCCATAGCAATCATTTTGGTTGCTGGTGTGTGTGGAAATACTTGGCTGCTCTTTTTTTTCACTTAAACTCTTAAAAAAATGATTTATATTACCCATATCAGTGTTACAGCCCCCAAACAGCCCTCCCTGTTCTATAATAAAGAACAGCTTGTATCACCAGACGATACAAAACTTTAAATCTCATGGTATGCCAAAGGCCACATTTGTGGTGGATTTAACTTTTTTATGTATATATTAGAGACCTTTTGCCGCAGCTCATTCAGTAAATCATTGCCTGTAAGCTGTCGATGTGTTTTGCAGCTCTCTTTCCAGGAGGCTGCTTGTGTGTTCAAGGTGTTTACTTGTGCATTCTTTATTTAACTGTTGCATATTTGTTTAGCCCACTTCTTTACCTTTTTTGGTGATGTTTGCATGCCACTTGGTTGTGCCATTAACCAAATATGTTGAGGTTGGGGGAATCACAGATGTTGGTACGCTATGTCCATGGCATTTTTAGTTATTTTTATCTACTTTTGATAAACTCCTGAGATCCAGAGGGAGATGGGTTTCATTTAAGGAAAGTAGCCTGTGCTGAAATCCTGGGTTCTTGTTGCTCAGTTTCTCTTCTCTAGTGCACAGAATAAATCTTTAGAAGTCTCAAAAGTTTGATAGGTAACATTAGGGACTAAACAAACATGTAGAATAAGGTCATCTGAACATGTAAGAACAAAATTCAACAATTTGTCCTTCTTGCAAAATACTCTGTGGCAAAAAACAAAACGAAACAACTAACCCTACACATTACCATGATCACATCACTTGATAAAACATGGTGGTGGCAGCACCATGCTGTGAGGATGGTTTACTTCAGCATGAGCAGAGAAGATCATGGTAGAAAACCTTTTAAAGGTAGAAAAAGACTTGAGACTGGAGCAGAGCTTCACTTTCCAATTACAATATAATGGTTTATATCAATAGAAATTAATATTTTAAGCTTATTGTTCAGATAATGTTTCTTTAAGAAAACCTAAACCCTATTGTATTTTTTTAATCGAAGTGAAATTGTGGTCTTTATCTCCAAAGTAAGCTGTAACAATTAGATACGATGGGCTTCGTGTTGACAGAGCCGGCCCAAGGCATAAGCAGACTAAGACCATGATTAAGGCCTTGGTCAGAACGCTTTATCTTAGACCAGATGTTGCTCATTTTGCTTCTTCATCATTATTGTAGATAAAGTTAGTAAATAAGTGTATTTTTTAGCAACTTTTGCAAATAAAAATCCCAGTTTTTCACAAACAAGAGTATAAACATCAAACATTCTTAAATATTTTTTTACCAAGAGGATTAAAGTAAATGAAATCATGTAACAAACTAAATTCTATCAAATAAATTGTGGCTTTTTCACTTTACAAATAACTATTTGTAACATAAAATGAAGTTTTGTGCATAAAATTCAGTTTGTACAGGTCTGGATTATGTTTCAAATCTTCTTTGACAATCAATGTTTTACAGCAATTTTCTGTCATTGAAGCACATTCTTACTGTAAGGAAGTGAAGTTAATGTCAGGCAGCAGGAACCAGGAAGTTGTTTACAGTCACTTTGTTTTGGGCATTGATCTTTATTCGTTATCAAAGTCTAGTGTCCTGACCAAAGAGTAGAATACAAAGGTCACAGGAAGTTAATTACACTATTCCTGCCACTTGATTATTTGTTGTGCTTTGTGTATTTGTAATTTATGAAAATTTGAGTTGGTTTCTGAGTACAAAATGGAAAAATGGCAAATTTGAAATTGTTTTGCTCATTTTTGTAATCTGTATTAAGAATTACCAAGCCATTACTTTCAAAATACCTGATTTATATTAGTATTAACTAATCTAAATGATCATAACATCTAATGTATTCAAAAGAAGTGAAAAGTGTTCCTTGTCAAAAATGGACACAATATTTTACTTGATATTTTTGTAATCATGATTTAAATGTTACCTGTTCTGTGGACATGTCTGTAGTAGTGAGAAGGTAAGTCAGAAAAATTATTCGATCTCAATTTATTTACAGCTTCCACCTACATCTAAATCCTGGCTCTGTCTGTTAATGTACAGTGGAAACTGACTTGGGTGACATTCAGTCAGTTTAGTTAATTCCTTATTGACTCTGTAGATATACTGTCACAGATGCACAACATGTGTATTGTAACACCAGGTGTTGCTGTGACCTAAAATCTGCTCAGAGCCCCATGCAACCTTGGACCTGCTCTGCCTGTAGCAGGTCCAAGGTTGCACTGAAAAACATCAGTGTCAGTAGCTACCTGCTGCCTCTGCTGGTAGGAATCTGAAAATGCATGTGTGAAATATTTCACCACTGAGTTGAAATCATTACTCATTCTTTCCCTTTTCCTCAGGACTATTTGGCACACATTATAGATTTGAGAAATCTCCCCATTGGGCACGAGCAAGTGATGGCCTTATTCGGAAATATAGAAGACATCTATGAGTTCAACAGGTAATGAATCATCCTCCCCAATACTAACAAATAGATATTAAGAATAAAAATAAGAATTTGTTTTAATGTGGAAAAGTATATAAAAAATGGGAAAACTATAAAAATATGAATGGCCACTTATTATGCTTAAGTAAATTTTGTTTTGACTCGTGATAGAGAATAGGAGACTGTGGACAATCATTGTTGATGTTACATTCCTGTGCAGATTACATGGATAAGGAGTGTGTAGGATGATAGGCTACAAATAGGTTATGCATCAGAGGATGTTTGTGTTTTTTAATTCAACTCATGGCTTGTTGTTGAGAAGCAGTCTGATTGACTTTCACCACAGGAAAGACTGTGATAAATGGGTGAAACCACCAAAAGTCTTGTTGCAGCTGGTTTTAGGTTTCATCATTTAGTGTCTGTGTTGCTTAATAAGTTCTGCTGCCAAAACACATTAACACTCTTCTTTCCTTGAAGGGATGAGCTTTTCTTTTAAGGCTGCCAGGGACTTCAAACAAGAAAGATTAAATTTAATTTCTATGAAGAAATACTCAGCAGGTGAATACAGGCTGTGTATTTGCTTCAGTATTGCAACAGAGTTTGTGTGTAGGAGGCTAACCAAAAGGAACCAGGGTTCTGTGTGTGCAGTGCTAAGTTCAATATCGTGTAGGGTACAAGTTGTCCTCCAGGAGTCATCAGTATGTTTTGAGTGTTTTTAACAAAGACCTGGCTTTTTATGAAAATGTAAACATGTTTTATCCAAGAATGGTGTCTTTGTTGCACTAATCCCTAAATTATCTGTCTGCATGAGCAAATTACACTGTTTACATAACAAATATCAACAGCAGCACACTTCTTATTGGAAATGCCAGCGCAAACAAGTGCATCTGCTGCTCTCTGACAAGCATATAATGCCACCTGCTGGTTATTTCCCTAATTGTACCATATAATATCACATTCACCACTGCACATTTTACTGGGTATTTCTGGGTATATGATTACAAAACATTGTAAAAAGTTGGTGCTGAGTTTATTAAACAAAAAGATCTGATGGGGGATACCCAACCATGTTGACCTAATGAAGGGAAGGCGAAAAGGTTATAGTTCATGTTATGAAGTGGCAGCAAATGAGTGTGGACCTGAAGAGCAGAGACAGGAACAGAGGGAATATTTAAGATGAGTTTTATTCTTATACTTTTCCTCATCCAAACTTTGTTTTTACTTTTTTTTTGTTTTGTTTTGTTTTTATTCTTTTTGCGGCAGTAATTGTGGAACAGAGTCTTACATTTAAACTTAAATCAACCTAAAATATTACTGTTCTAGTGTTCCTGCTAGAGTTCTAAGCTTTACATTTTTAATTGATTTATTTCAGTGAACTGCTGCAATGTTTAGACATGTGTGAGAACGACCCTGTGGCTATTGCTCACTGCTTTGTCAATAAGGTGAGGAAAACCTTCTCAAAACTAAAAACTATGTTAAATTCCTCAAAGAAATGCATTTATGCCTGGTTTTTGTTTCCTCCAGAGTGAATATTTTGAAATCTACACCAAATATTGCAACAATTATCCCAAGTAAGTATTCCCAGTTTTTGAAAAAGTTTTTTATTTTTTTTATTTTCATTCTTCAATGAGATTCTGAGTGCTATTTCTTGGTGTCTGCAGCTCAGTAGCAACATTGACTGAATGCATGAGGAATAAAACTTTAGCAAAGTTCTTCAGGGATCGGCAGGCCGCTCTGAAACGATCTCTCCCTTTGGGTTCTTACCTTCTGAAGCCAGTTCAGAGAATCCTGAAGTATCACCTACTTCTGCAGGTAAAAGGCGTCCTCACCGATTCTTTTATTTTAAATTTGTATATTAGGATTAGATCAATTTTCTTTTAAACCACACTATGCAAGTGTGAAATAGCCATTTGCTCAAACAAAAAGCTAAAAATGTAAAATAAACATCACAACAGTAATTGTTTAGGACATTCTCTGAGGTTATAATAACTTTGACTTCCCTTAAAGGAAATTGCCAAGCACTATGACCCAGACGAAGAGGGCTATGGGGTTATTAAAGAGGCGATCGACACCATGACCAGAGTGGCCTGGTACATTAACGACATGAAGAGGAAACATGAGCACGCCGTCAGAGTGCAGGTTAGAAAATCCAGTAAAAAGCTCAAAGGCAACAATTTTTATTTATTTTTGTTTATTTTGTCTTTTTGCACAAGTGATGCTTTACTTTTATGTGTGGCAGACATAAAAAATTACATATGATGTGTTTCATGCTTGGCTAAGATTTTCTTTATGTAAAAGTTTCGTTTCATCACATTAGGAGATACAATCTCTGCTGATCAACTGGAAGGGTGCCGACCTGACCACCTGCGGAGAGCTGGTGCTAGAGGGCACCTTTCCTGTTCTGAGGGCGAAGAACACCCGGACGCTCTTCCTGTTTGAAAAGATGCTCCTCATTACCAAGAAAAGAGGGGAACACTACGTCTACAAGATCCACATCTCGGTACGGTTTCTGATTAATTTTTAACGTGATAAAAATTAATTATTGAATAGAATTGGTAGAAAACAAACAAATCTAATTTCTTGTCACAGTGTTCCACCCTGATGCTGCTCGACAGCGCCAAGGATCCCCTCCTCTTCAGCGTGATCCATTTCAAGCGTCCTAAGCAACCTCATACAGTTCAGGTAACTCCAGCAAACATTTAGTCAATTTCTTTATACACTCTGAAATGTGGAAGATTGTGTTTTTGTTTTGTTTTGTTTAATGCCGATAATGCAATATTTATAATTTTTAATGATTTGTGACATTTTTAGAGTGATACATTCTGCTCATCTCGAAAAAGTATTCATACCCCCTGAAACTTTTCACATTTTGTCAGGATAAATCTACAAAATGTAGCTATTACTTTGTTTTTTTTATTAGACTTTCTGAAAGAAATCCTCACAAAATAGTGCATAGTCATAAAGTTGATAAAAAATAACCACTGCTGTGCCCCCAGTTGGGAGGGATTGAAAAAAAACAAAAAAGTTGTTTTTCCACATCATAGTGGCAGCATCATGCTGTGGGGTGGCTTTTCTTCTGCGTCTAGCTCTGGTCATGATCAACAAGGTGAATGGAGCTAAATACAGGCCAATCCTAAAGTAAAACCTATTAGAGGCCCCAAAACACTAGACTGGAGTGGAGGTTGATCCTCTAGCTGGACAACAACCCAAAACATACAGTCATGTTTAATTTAGATTTAAAAAAACGCTTTTGCTCGTCAATGGATGATGGGAGCACTATAAAAGAAGGACTCCTGGACATTTATAGCTCTAACATAGGAGTTTTAGAGTAAGACAAACAGCATACAGATTAATTTACGATGCTTCAAATTTGGTGAAGGATTCTGGTGTTTCTCTGTTACAGAGTTGTAATAAACTATTTCTGTAAACATGTTCCAATGTATAATTTGCCTTCTTCAGACAATTTAATTTGCAACAGAATAATAAGACCTAATACAGAGTTTGAAAACTAAGAGAGTCCGAGCAATGCTGATAGTGTCGGATATTTAAGATACACTTGAAGCTGTCAACATCCTTGATTTATCGCCAGCTGCACAGATCTGTAGAGATGTATGACGTGTTGCAGTTATTAAAGCAACCGACTAAAGTGCTTTTCACGTTTACTGTTTGCAATTAAATAAAATTTGTATTTGGTTGAATGCTTTACAAATGTACCCAAGACAACATTTCAGATGGTACAATGGTTCTTCTACCAAAACTGACTTTAATGTTAATTAATCTTTTGTCGCAGTTGCAATAAAATTTGAGCAAACATAGTCTCCATCACAACTATTTGATGCTCTCTGTGTATGTGGAGTTCATACGCTGGCTTGTAAAGTAGAAATTTGCATACAAATTTTCATGACTGGATGAATATGAAATGGGTAAAATAAGTAATGAGTTTCAGACTTTTTTTTTTTTATTTTCTCAATGATAAGTATCAGAATATCTGTAAATACATTTATTATCGATCAGACCAAAGGTTGCTAACTGAATTTGGTTTAGATGCTGAACAAATGGTTGAAATTTAAAAAAATGAAAGCTTCACTGATAACAGATTAAGACAGAAGATATGTATTTAATCTAACATTTATCATACTTGAGATCATTGTAGCAAAAAAGATGGAAATTTGTCCACATGCTTGACTTAGTAATAGTCCTTTTCTACACTGCAGAATCAGAAACCAGTTTTAGCACTGTGTTGTTTAATTTTTATATTTTTGAGGTAGAAAGAAAAACACAGAGAATGTATTTATTTTTTGTATTTAAAACTGTCATTTAAAACCAACTGAAAAATACAGGCTCAATGAAAAGGGATGTAAATGTGGAGTTTGCTCAACTATGTCTAACCTTTGCAGTGACAATAGAGGTTCTGGAAACTGACAATATGCCAAAATGTGCTTTATGACCACTGTGATGTATGGTGGAAGATCTGTTATGCTGTGGGATTACATAAATAGAACTTTAATATAACAGTCATGTGCTTAAATATTATTTCATCAGTCAAATCAAATCACCAAGCACCAATCTTGTAAACACATGATAAAAGTTAATATGCTGTAATAAGTGATTGTACTAACAGCAGGTTTGTAAAATGGGTCTCGGTTGTGTGAAAGATAATTATTTTCTAATGTGGGATTCAGGCAAAGTCTGTGGAAGAGAAACGTCTGTGGGCTCATCACATTAAGAGGCTCATTCTGGAGAATCACAACACCATCTTGCCACAGAAGGTAAACGTCGTCCTTCCACACAACATTTCTTTCCCTGCGACGTCAGAAAAGTCTTTAACTTGTCCCTTCTGTCTGTGAAGGCAAAAGACGCCACTGTGGACAACTGCAACTGTAAGTGTTACTAATGGAGCATCTCTACTTAAGTCGGGGACCGTTCAACTGTTGCCACAGCAACCGCAGCTAATAAAAAGAGAGTGGCTGTTCATGTTCTGTGAAGAATATGGAATGCTTATTAATTTTCCAAGATGTCTTGGCTTATAACCAGCTCGTCCATGTGGAGAAAATTGCTTTTTGTAATTGCAGCTATGAGTCTATAATGACGTCTCCTTCCGTTTCTCAGATTCTGGGAAGTGTCAGCGAAGTCCGGAGTGGATGATGAAAGCAGAGTGCTTCCAGAGTGACAGCTTCCATCTACGCAATGGGAGGCGAAGATCTGGTATATTTATGTCCGCTATCTATCTAGTACATCACGCAGAAAAATAACTGTGCAATGATATTATGGAAACTTTTTTTTTTTAATTTGCAAATTTATTTATCTATCCTTTCAGAACCACTTAAAGAAATCATAAAGAGCACCAATGGTGGGTACATTTTTATGTCATTTCTGTAAATGTTCACAAGGATTTTGGCAGATTCACAAACACTGTAATAGTTTGAACTGCGTTGTGGCTGCAGTCCAGTTATACATCAGCTCTCTGCCACCAAGGTTATTCTAATGGATAAAAGCTGCTGTTCACGTCTCCATTGAACTTCTGCTTTGTTCTCCTTCAAAGACACCTGGACAGCAGTTCAATGGACACGCACACTCACTCCCACTTCACCTTACCCATAATGCAGTTAATTATATGTTGCTTCGGTTGAGGCCTTTTGTCACTCTGAAGCTGTGTTCAGTACTCAATCTGGGCCCCGCCCGTCAGATCTGTGTCTTCCTGTTTCATTGATTGGCCATTAGAGCAGAAAACATCTGTATTCCTTTTACCAGGTCTCTCTCTCTCTCTCTCGCTCAATTTCTCCAGAGGATGTAATGAACAAACCACTTTCATGTCAAACCTTCTCATCTGAGTAAGGGAGTGGTTCATCACTTCCTGACAAATTGCATCATGTCCAGTTAAAGCCTCGGAGAACAAGATGCTACTTATTGGTATTTACCTAATCACAGGATCTCCCTTGAGTCTGAGGCAGACTAACAGCTGCCTGGATGTGGAAGCAGAGATTGTCTCCTTACCCCTAAATGCATTTGAAATTCAGGATGTTACTGAACATGATATCTGACCTCTTCTTGATATTCTTGTTTGTTTTTCTCTCTCGGTGCCTTCGCCTCAATCTTTGTTCACTCTGCAGCTGTTTTGAAGGTAAGTTAAGGTAATCCAAACTGGGTCTTTATTGAGCCTGAGAAAACTATTGCAATAAGTAACAATGCAGTTTGCTGAGGTTACTCAACCTTAACTCCTACAGTTAATATAAAAAGTTTTATGCCCTGTTAAAGTCCAAGTTGTTTTTTTTTTTTAAATATGAACAAATGAGAAATAATTTGAAATAAAAATAGAAAAATATTTATTTTAAAACTTTCTGGTTTAAATCTCACATGTATCTATTTAACTGAAACATCTGTTAAGATGTTTCATATTTTTAAAGAAATTAAAAATATGAAAAATATTCACTAATCTTGCTGCAGAAGTATGCACAACATCAAAGTAGCACCAAGTTTAAGCACTTTTAATTCAGTCTTCCTGAATTAAAATTGTTTGACAATTTATCTGACTTTGCTAGAGATACAAGTATCTCTAAATTGACAAAAAATAAATAAATAAAATCAACTGTCCAAGAATAAGATTAGTTATATTCACTACAAAGTGTCTTATTTGCTTCGTAGCACTCAGAAGAAAGAGATGAAAACATCCACAGCAATCGATGTACACCAATGCAGAATGAAGAGGTTGATCAACAATTTGTTTCTCTAAATTAGATGAAAAGATTAAACTGAAATTGCCCAGGAAAGCTGGAGATCCCAACAACAACACTGTAAATTTCACACAAATATTAAATGTCTTCTACCTGGACCACAGAAAACATCCAGATCTCACTAAAATCCTTTGAAACCTTGCAGGAGAATGTTTTACTTGCAGTGAAACAACATCAAGCTCTGGAGAACCCTTATTTTATTATCTGTACAACCAGACAGTCCTGCAGCTCTTTCAGCGCTGCTTTTTGCCTCGTTTGCCTCCCTGGCGAGTTTCCATGTTTTCTTTTCAACAATTTATTGAGATCATCCATAATGAAAAGATACTGTGGGTTTTTCTTTTACCTAATACATTTGGAAGATAAGATTTAATCCATCTGCAATCTATCCACAGACTGTGTTTCTATCTCTGAAGGATGCATATGTATGGAAAAATCCTACCAGGGCAACAAAATTTCATTTTAGGTTAATCAGATTCACTGTAATTGATGTTTATCAAATAACAATTTTGAACTGCATCAAAATCGTGCTAAAGCTGTGCATATTTAAGCAACAAGTTTATTGCTGCTAAACTTTCTTCAGTTTTGTATGTTGCCAGATGAGTTTGTCGTGTTAAATATGTAAGTTATTTATTATCTTCTGATAAATTTTTTTTACATGACAAATATGGAATTTTAGCAGGGATAGTTTTGTGGTTGAAAAATGTTCTTAACTGCAAATGAAAAATCCATGCCTTCCAGAGCACACTTTCTTTTCTTAGCCTGCAGAAATCACACAGCATCACGCCTGCTGCTGATAGACAATAAATCTTGCTGTTTACAGCCTTGCAATCATAAGATGGCTTTATCACAAACCTTGCAATAACAAACCACATGTGTATGACTTCACGCTACAGCATGCAGACAGTGAAGGCACACTGCTGGGGGATAGGAGCTCCCTGCAGCCTGCTGCTAGTGTCAGCACACTGACCTCCTGTCTAGGCGAGCCCCGGGGTGAGAGGCTGTGTGTGGAGGAGCTGAGCAACTCTCTGGAGCGGCTAAATGCAGCTGACAGTGACTCTTCATCCAGAGAAAGAGAGGTGGGGCTGGAGCAGGACAAGGCAATTGAGGAGGAGGAGGAAGGGGAGAGTTGCAAAGACGATGTGCCGATAGGAGACGACCAGGTAGCCGACTTTGCCAGCTCGGTGCTGGCAGCCATCTCCTGCTGGCACTATAGAGCCAGGGCTTTGCTTTCTACTCACTTGACAACGGTGAGGGTTTCTGCCACCCACGGGTTTCCCGCTTTCCGTTCTGTCCCAACGGCTCACCAAAACTAACACACCACTCTGTCTCCCACACTGGCTCTCGTTCTCCATCCCTCTTTTTCCTTCCTTTATAATCCAAATTGACTCAATACTCACATTGTCCATTCTGAATGCTTCAGTGTAGATGAGAGGTTTTCAGAAAAACATCATGCATGCTTTTGCTTTTATTCTTTCAGAGTTAAAATCATCCCAGTTTGTATTTGATTCCCTTTTCAAATTTGTACTGCATGTGTATCTCATCTGAGTTGTTGCTGTGTTTAATAGCTATATATGGGTGCATGACTTATGTTGTTAAGACCATGTTCGGATTTGCATGACAACAAATATCCTAATATGCTCTGCTAAATGTTTTTTGACTTCAAAGGTTAATGTATCCATCTGATTAAACATAATTAGAATAGTGAGGAGCTTTCTCTTTGATAATCATATTGATGAATATTTTCCCTCTGAATTTTTTTTTGGGATTAATTGTTAGTTGTATTGATTCTGAATAGGAATGAATAAACATTGTCTGAATAAGAGACTTTCCTTTTTGTTTCAGATTTTGCAATTATTTTTATCTTATTTATGCACTATTAATATTTAGAAATCAGTCTATCAAAAGTAATCTACAACAAAGGGATTTCTGTACAAGCTTTAACAATCAAGAGATATTTCTGACCATTTCTGTGTGTCTCTCAGGGTTTAGGATGTATTTTCCATCAATGAAACTTTTTTCTATTTACTTTTTCAAAGAAGAAATAATTACATTAAATGAAAGATTAACATTCAATGTTTGAAACGGCTGACAATCAGTTTGTAAAGCTAAGTCTCAATATGGCTTTTGACTATTTTTTTTTTTTTATCTTTCTTTATTAAGAAATTAGTCAGAAGCCAAACACAGTGCAAATTTCTTACTCAAATTGGCCACCGAAAAATTTTTCACATCATAAAATTGCATGTTGACTAAAAATTAATTATCAATAAAAAATAATTTTCAGGTTATTGGAAGGTTTTTGCTTGTATACAATGGTTCAACAAAAAATGATCAAGCCTAACCTAACTAATTTTTCTCTTCAAGCTTTTGAACCAATTTTGGCTGAACTGTAGGAAATTGTTTGCCATTCACTCCTTGAGATCTTAGATGGAGTCATAAAGCTTGTAAACTTGCTGACATTGACTAAAAAGTCTTTGGACATAATGCTGTGCTTTGTTCCCTTTCAGGATGATCAGAATGAGGACACTGCTGAACTAAAAGCTGCACTGATAGAAGAGGCTGAAACCTGCACAGTGGAGGAAAACACCGACAATGTGAAACAAACTCTCAGCGCTCAGGTGCTCACAAAAGCCCAATATTATATTTATGCCTGCATCCTGTTAACCTAATTTCCACACACATATCTGAGGCACATGTGATACATATTCACTTTATTAAATAATTTCCTCCCACCTCCCCAGGTTGTTACTGGGGCCCGTTTTCAAACTCTTTCTCTATTTTCATTGTTATTTCTTTGCATAAATGCTAGTTGATTCAATGTTACATTGGATTTCAAAATTCCATTATTACCGAATAGATGCCCTTTGCCGTGAGCACAGTTGAATCATCACTATATGCTGTCGATTTATTGTGCTGGAAATGAAAGCACCACATGGGAAGCGTCCCCCTCACTTCTGCAGCTTCTGCATCTGAGCTAAGTGAACCTTATCTATGGCAAACAGCTCCAAGCTGCGTTTTCCTTTTTTATTTATTTTTGCAGTTTGCAATTTGCAATTTGCAGGCACTCCAGATGAGCAGGCAACACCTGGACACAGCATTAGAGCAGCAGTCTAGGGTAACATCGGCAGGATGAAAACCGGAGGAGGCTCAGCCTAACTTGTCAAGGACAATTTAAACTGTCCAGGAAGAGCCAAAAGAAGCCGACTGCATTGCCAATGCTAGTTTTTAATTGCAAATCTTACCCACAGACAATCAGTGCCTTATAAAAGTATTCATGCGTTTTGAAAATGTTAATGTTTTATTTCCTTTACAACCATAAAAGTATTTTGGTGAGATTTTATGTTATAGACCTAAACAAAGTGATGCATAAGTGAAGTAGAAGAAACATTAAAAAAAGTTTCAAACATTTTTTTTAACAAATAGTGTGGATATATATTCAGTCATGCTGAGGAAATGCTTCACAAAATTCCCTTTTACTGCAGCTGCAAATATTTTTAGACTGCCTTTCCTCAGGACCTTCAGAAGGCATTTGATTGTTCTTAATTTTATTTAGAGGTATCAGTAAAGGGGCATGAATGCAAATGCATGATAGTGTTCAGATATTTTTATTTGTTTTTATTCTTTGTGTTGGTCTGTCACATTGGAGTCTGTGATTATATTATGACAAAAAGTTCAATGGATAAAAAACTGGAAGCCTAATAATGCAAAATAAATGCAGCAAAGATGTGGATGCAATGAATTAAACTGATTTTAAAATGAACTATTAAGCTAATGAGGAATCAAGAGTGCTTGTCATTAAAATGTGCATTTTTCCATTAGATAATACTGTTATCTTTTTATGCACAGGAGCTGTGTCATCTAGACCGTGTCCCACAAGCAGAACCAATCAACCAACTGAAGGTGCAGAACTCCCACTGCCATGATTCTACCATGTTCTCCTCTGAGCAACAAACTGAGAACCCAGAATCCTTGGACACGTCCAGGGAAACAGCAGGAGAAGAAGAGGGAGAGAGCGACTCTTCTGGTCTTCAGGTGGAGGAGATGAGTGCACTGATGAACAGTGACCTCTCTGAGGAGGAAGAGGAGGTGTGTTCAGACAATAAAGGCAGTTTGCCTTCCTCTGTGTTGGACCAATTGACTGCTGAGCAACTCATCAGCAGTTTGTCACGACGGAGCAGTCTGGTTTCTGAGCACTTGAGTTCAGATAAAGACCCTTTTCAAAGCCTTTCAGCCTGTATGAACGTGGAGAAACAGATGGAGAAAATCTCAGATAGCTCTTCACCAGAACCACAGACTTCCTCAATGGCCGACCTGTTGGGTCCTGAGCCTGAACTGAGTGAAGGAGAACGCAGGTCCACTCTTTCCAAAAAGGATCAACTTCTTATCGATAAAATCAGGCAATACTATGAGCATGCTGAGCACCAAGACGCTAACTTCAGCCTCAAGCGCAGGGAAAGTCTGTCCTTCATCCCCGCCGGCCTGGTGAGACAGCTGAGTCGACAGCTGAATGACGTTCCAAAGGAGAAGGCCGGTCCAGCCTACAGGAAAGGCCTCTGTAGAAACAGACCCACTTCTTGGTCTGTGTTTGACCTTCCTGGGTTAGAAAAGGGTAAGATGAGTGAACCTCAAAGCTCAGTTGAGGTCAAGATTCGGTCTAATAGTGCCACGGAAGCATTTACTGCAGAGGAAGAGTTCAGGCCTTCGTCTGAAATGCTGAAGGTTTGGGAAGTTATGGAAACCGAGGAGGAGATTCCGGAGGTGAAGCGGGAGGCAGAAGAGAAAGTTGACAGCCAAAGAGTTGAGATCAGCTTGGATACTGTGGAGGTCAAAAACAGTAATCAACCACCAGTGATAGAAGAAGAGCCTGAGTTGTGCTCTTCTGCAGACACTTGCTCTGTGTCTTCACCTACGTCCAGGTCCTCCACAGCGGAGCAGGGTTCTGCTCAGCTCTCAGAACCGTGTTCATCCTCAGCATTTCAAGAGAACGACAACTTCCACCCCGGCCATTTACCCAAGAGCATTAACTTCCAAACCACAATAGACGAAGACCAGATCCTGCACGACATGGGGAAGATGAGAAACAAGGTGTTCCAGCTGGCTCGTCAGTACAGCCAGCGCATTAAAAACAACCGGCCCGGAGTGTGGCAAAGGAGCCGACAGGCTGCACACCAGGAAGGTCTCCGGAGTGCAGCTGCTGTCCACCAGGAGAAGCTGAGAAAAACTGGTAAACAGAACATCATCGATCAACACTTTTAAAGCACATCTTGAACTTCCTCACATTCTTTCACATTATAACCACAAACTTTATCACATATTTATCACAGCTTTTTGTGAAACAGATTAATAATAAAACTCTATATGTTTTTGCAAACACCTGGAAATGAGACTTCTTATGGGTGCCTTATGATTAATTACCAAAATGCTCCAACAAACTGAGGCATTCAGGCTAAATGGGGAAGAGTGGCTTTTGTGACAAAATATTAAAAAGTTCAAGAGTTATGAATGATTTTTCACAGTTCTGCATTAATCTGCCTTTAGTTGTTTCTTTAACAGAAAATTAATTCAAACTTCTTGTGTTTTTGTCTCTGTTTTCATGCAGGTAAGCCTAACTTGAGGCTGCCCATGAATGTTTGTGAACAGGAAGTCATTCCTGAAGTTTGTTCTCCAAATTGGGACCAGACTCTATCTTCTCCTGCAAGCTCCCAGGGCACAGCCCCACACAGCCCTGAGTCCTTCCACTGGCCTCACGTCCTGGAGCTGCGTTCAAAATACACGGACACCTCGCACTCTCTAAGAACACACTGTGTTTGCACAGGACCAGACGGGGTAACGGAGAGCCGCGCCTCACAGAAGTACAGAAGCTCGTCAGATCTCCACGCAGCTCCGTCAGACTGCTGTAAGAAATGTCTCCAGGTAGAGGACTGGCCTCAGCAAAAGAAACGTTCCCTGCTGTGCAGGTGGAGCTCCTTAGACCACATGCTGGGCTCTGCCCCTCTGCATGAAGTTCAGAATCTTCAAGAACGTTCGCAGACTCGTTCGTCGTGCCACAGAATCAAAGATGAGGATGGACTCCTCCAGGAAGTTCGTAACAGCACAAAGTCACTGAGTTCTGGGAAGTCCTCGGAAAGCAACCTTGTGAGGAGTTTACGAGAGAAGTTCCAGAGCTTAAGTGCAAGCTAAACAACATGCACTGTGTGTATTCAATATAAACCTGGGAGTTAGATGATGCTTTCAATGTTTGTTCTGCATATTTCTCCCTCAAAAACTTTGTGCATGAAGTTTCTTATATAGGGGACAAGGTGCAATAATTTTAGCACCAATGTAACATAAAAGGGATGGTATGGGCATGCCGTCTTTAAAACAGAAAGATGCACATTTTAACTGTATTTGTTTGCACGTTACAATTTTGTGTGAACATAAAAATACACATATAGTCTCTTGTATCAAAAAAAGTGATATGTTACCTACTGTTGGCTGCTATAGTAATTAATATTAACTGCAAACTATCAGTGCAGAGTTTGTGAGGGCGACAGCTAAGAGCGCTCGATTGCCAGTAAAGTCTTACTTCAGATACCAAAAAACAATTAGATTTTAGCCTTTGCTGTGTTTTGATGCACAGGGACAGCAAAATATGCTTCCACATTTTCCTGAGCTGCTTGTAAAACAGTTGTGCACATCACTGGAGCTTTATTTTTTTTCCATCAGCAACTGGTTGATTTTCATGAAAGTTATTTATATATCTGTATATTGGGATAGTTTTGACCATGTGTACATTCCAGATACTCAGAAACTTGTTTTTGGTTATGTTCAGCTGCCCATATTTTCAATAAAAACAGAAATGCTAAAGCTGCAACATTCTTTTTCATTGTCAATAAAAGATGGAATCTTCTGCGTAGGGCTGGCCCACAGAATTGTGATAGCAATTCAAGAACCTATTTTTTTATCTTAATAAATTCATGACATACTTATTTCTAATGCAACCAGAAACATTTACAAGCCAATGATTCCTTGTGGATGATAAGTACTGAGAGTGACTTGTCCAGGTTGGTGAGGCAGA
The DNA here is from genome assembly GCF_027474105.1 of Poeciliopsis prolifica. Taxonomy (NCBI): domain Eukaryota; kingdom Metazoa; phylum Chordata; class Actinopteri; order Cyprinodontiformes; family Poeciliidae; genus Poeciliopsis; species Poeciliopsis prolifica. The sequence goes on from NW_026562388.1 coordinate 10,040,387, forward strand.
GAGATGGAGATGAAAAGGTTGTGCAGCAGATCAGGGTGATTAAGGGATGGAAATGTACTAACAGGTGCCAAGTGTGGGATGGAAGAGTACTTTGAAGAGTTGATGAATGAGGAGAATGTAGAGCAGAAGAGGTGATTGTCCTGGATCATAAAGTAGCTAAGATTAACAATGACATGGGGCAAGCTTTGAAGAAGATAAACAGAGGAAAGGCAGGTGGTCCTGGACACTTTTGGACATTTCTAGGAGAGGTGGCAGAGGTTGACTGGGTTAAGAACATCTTCAGTGATAAGATGTCTGAGGAATGAAAGAAAAGTGTTCTGGTGCTGATTTTTAGGAACAAGAGAGATGTACAGAATGATGACAACAACAAAGGAATAAAGCTAATGAGTTATGAAAGAGCAGAAGCTCTGCTTGGATCAAAAGTGAGCAGTGTCACAGTTTCATGCCAAGAAAGAAGTGCAGATGTTTTCACTGATCACAGTATCACCTAATATGTGGCAGACTGTAAGTAAAATGATGCCAGAAAAAACAAACGTGCCACAAAATGTTCCATCCAGTGTCCCAGGACCAGTGGTTGGTAAATTACAAACTGTAGACAGATGGATTGGGAAACATTGTCAGCAGAGGAAAAAGTCTTTACATGTTCAGCGTGTAATGTTTGTATTCTATTTTTTATGATAGAAATCCAAAATGGATCGTTCAGATGTAACCTTTCATTCAAAAACAAAAAAAAAAGGTGGGATGAAATACCTTTTGGAAATTTCAAAAGATTTATTTTAGAATATTGATAAAAAGATTGTGCTGAGAGTGTGTTCTCCTGTCTATGAAACTTGCACCACAGAAAGTTAGAACAATGAAGGAGCATCACCTCCAAATAACCTTCACCTCAAATCAACAGAAAAGTGCTTCAAACTTGGACGAAGCTTCTTGATCACATTAAGCTTCAGTAATGGCATTGATCCAACTCTAAAAATGTATCCCAAGAAAATATCCAATATAGCAACATTTTAGTGAGAATAGTCAGACAGAATTGTGCTCAAAGTTTGTTGATGGCAACAAAATGGACGTTTCTTTGTAAATTGCTAAGAGCTATTAAAACAAAAGTGCGTTTATTTATTTAAGCCTATATTTGCATATTTTCAATCCTGGGGTGAATCAAATTACATCCAGTTTCTTAACTGAGGCCATTATTTGCGGCTCGGTTCACTTCACCCAGAATTAAATCATACTTGGTTTGGAAAATCAGCGTAAAGGTTGCAGTGGAAGCCCTGACTGAGACCGGAAATAGGAAGCACCATTCTGCAAAATAAAAGCCCTTTCTAGACGATGCGCCCATTCGCGAGCTGTGGATCTTATTATGAAAGCAACAACCAGAACCTGCCTCCCCACCTGTCATTTCTGACTTGATGAGAGATGTGTGTGTTTTTTTTGTTTGTTTTTTTTTTTTTTCTAAAAGAGGGGCGACAGTTCAAGACGCGCACTCCAAAACCAGATGCGTCGCTGAACAGTTTGACCTTTCGCTTCTGCGTCCCATTCATTCACTGACATTGACAGTGATTGAAATAAATCAAGAATTAAGTCGCCCTCAATCTCCGTTGTTTTAGATGAAAGAATGGGTTGCGCGATTTCAGGTCTGGCAACAAAGACGGAGTTTTCGCAGCGGGACAGAGAGGAGGCTGCAGCCGCCGCAGCCGCTGCGCGTCTCAGCCAGCAGCAGGTTCAGATGATCCAGGGCTCCTGGAAAGTTATCCGAGACGACATCGCCAAAGTTGGGATTATTATGTTTGTCAGGTAAGACGCCTTCACACTTGTTGGGATATTAGTTTTAAAATGGTAAAGATGAATAAAAATAACACGAAAATCAAATTTCTTGTCGAAGTGTTTACGCTTGAAACGTCGATGGTTTTATAAAATGACGTATTTAATGTGTGGTCACAACAGAAAAAGGAGGAGGAAATCAACTTTTTCTTCATCATCTTGCTGTGCTTTTCAACATCACTGTGGGGTCAAACTCCAGTCCTCGAGGGCCACCGTCCCGCAGTTTTTAGATGTGCCACAGATACAAAACACTGGAATGAAATGGCTTAATACGCTCCTCTTGGTGGAGATGAATTCTCCTGCGTCTTGCTGATGATCTAATTATTCTACTCAGGTGTGGTGCAGCAGAGGCACGTCTTAAAGTTGCAGGACAAGGGCCCCTGCAGTTTTGAGGGCCAGCCTTCCTTACCCAAGCTTTGGCATAAACAATTATACTATGTCATATTTTACTTATGAAACACACTGCTAATTAAACTGTGACGGAGATCTAATTGCCTGCAAGCCTGACAGTTATTGATGGCAGTTATTGATGACCTAACAGCATCATAAATAATAAAATCAGGTATCAGCCCAAGTTTTCTTGTTGGTGCGTCCCTACTCTATTTCAGTAGGGACGCACCAATAACTTTTTTTATTTTTATTATTTTTTTTACATAAGATGTAAAAGGAAAGTTATTTACGTTATCTTAACGTTACCACGGTGAAAAGAAAGACTGAAACTATCACCTCCATAGATTTCAGTGCTTATATTACTTAAAACGTTGCTTAAGAAATCATACATTAATTTGGTATATAAAAAAAACATAGAAAGCATCTAAAAAATCTATCCTGTTGCTGTCTATCGAAAACAAACAAATACTGCATTTATATAAGAGGGAATTATTCTTTTAGTCTGAGCAACTAACTACCCATCCACCTAATCCATATGGAGATGTGGATCCTCCTTAGACTAAAGGGCGACACATGGCAGAAATTCAAAAAAAGTAATTTAGGCTACCATTTTCTTTGTAGTTCTGTTTGGTTGAACAGGTTGCCCTCACCTGGAAGGCCGCTCTGGGCAGGAAGCCATATCAACAGTATCTAACTGCCTCTAATTTCAGCTGTTAAAATGCCTTTTCTAAGGCATCTCTCCTTGTTGCTGACTTCATGACCTCTCAGGTCTACTTAGGATCTTTGGGAATGCTTTCTGATGTTACAAGCCACAAACTCTATATTTCTCCTGCTTAATACTCTGACCCACAGCTTTCCACTGAGAGCTGGAAGCAGAAACCCCCTTCTTGTTCTCCTTTCTTATCTCTCACATCCTAACATCGTTACCTGACATGACAGAGCTGCTGGTCTGCAGTAGCGTTGGCTAATTAGGACATTAGCCATCGGGAAAACTAATTTATACAATTCATGAAGATAACCAGTATCCACGAAAACATTTTCATCTCTTCGAGAGTTTTTAGGAAAAAAACATAATACAAATCAAGAATGATAAAGTGAAAAGCTGTGAAGGCGTGGTGTAAAAAGAGCTTCAGATCTGCAGTTTTCAGATAAATGAAGCTCAGAGCCAAACCAGGGTCACCACACCGGATCTCAGCTGCAAACAGAGATCAAATCAACTCTCAGTATCTTTCTACCTGCCAAAGAATGTTCCCCTCTTACCCATATTCAAAACGAGAGAAGAGCAGATCAAAAATGGTTGTGAATAATGCATAATTGGACTGAATGCAACCTCTGTGCGAAGCCAATTAAAATCCCACTCGAGCTATTCGCGGGAGCAACATTGTCTGCGTATGTTGTGAGAGCGTGAGCACTCCTATCCACGAGAGGAACAAACAGTAGTGGAAAATAACAAGAGCTCTACATGCTGCTGCTGTGTGCTGAGGGGAAGCAGTCAGTTTCCCCACCTTTTAATATCAGGAATACGGTCGGGGACAGAAAATGTAAAAAAGAAAGTTATTTGCTTTATCTTCACAGCACCACTGAGGGCAAAAAAGAACAAAGACTGAAACTGTCACCTTCACATATTTCAATGCTTAAATGCCAACATTTATTTAAAACTGTACTTAATAGGTTATAGATTAATTTGGTTTTTTACAAAAAACATAGAAAGCATCTAAAAATAAAACTAGCCTGCAGCTGCCTCAGTTTATTCAGATTCTCTTAAGTCAGACTGTGGTAATCGGTGTCAATAAATCATATTTCTATGAATCAAAAGAGACTCTTCCTTACAGAAGATATACTTCTTTTGAAAACAAAAGAAGTATGTCAACTACAGAGCTGCCAGGCCGGATGAGGTGAGCAGTTATCAGCGAAGCAACCAAGAAGTTGCTGCATGGATCCTCAGCTTAAAACTGAGAGCAGGACAGGGCGGCTGTTGGTGGAAACATCGTTTGGCACACAGCAAACGTGTAGAAGAAGGTTTTCTGCTCATGCAAAACCACATGGGGTGGAAACCTAGCATGCACCGCTCTGATTTTTCAAATATCTTTTGTAAAAAGTTCAAAACTCTCCATAAATAAATGCGGCAATTTACCAAAACTTATGTCTTACTCCATAAATAATTTTGGTGTCAAAATTTCCACATCAAAAACAAACTTTTCCCCCTTTTTTTAATATCGTTGCTCGGTGTGGGAAATTGTCTGTCCTGGATGATGTTCATCTGTTGCATTTTCTATCACAAAACATTCAGTTGACCAAACAGACCTTGAAAATAACTCTGATCAAAGAATATTGATTTTTATGGCTAAACACTGCAGAAGAAAATGATCCTCTGTGCAGCAAATACAGTTACAGATCAGAATTTTTACCTAAGTGTTGTCGCCCTAAACAGACTTTTGCAACCGAGTGACAGAAAACATGAGTGCTTTAAGCTGATCATTTGGAAGGATAATAAATTCCTTTCAAGACGGTAACTGGTAATAACTAGTGCTGGTTATTACCAGCCTACTGAGTCTAGAAATTTGAACCAAGGCCAAACAGAATGGAGATATAGTGAGAAATGTCAAAGTAATGAAAGAGAGACTTGAAGTTTTAAATAGAAGCTAAAGGAGTCAGGTTTGTGGTCCTGACCGAACTGTAAGGCACAGGCTGAAGGAAATGAGATTCACACACTGAAAGGCCAAATGTAAATCATGATAAACGGCCAAAGAGGAAGAAACAAGATTAGCGTGAGCTGGAACGTTGGTTTAATGCAGGTCGGATGAAGCACATGGAGATAATAGCCTGAAGAAAACGAGCATTTATATCCTGTCTAAATGTACGGAGGCTCCATGTTAAACTAAAGGACAAGAGGAGAGGACATTTCTCTGCATGTTGGCATTTTGGAAATTGTTTTAACTTTAATCATTTGGTTCAAATCATTTGCATTTTTAAATGACAACGCATGCTGTGACAGTATTGCATTCATCTTAGTTGGGATTTTATTTTATTCTTGTAAATGCAGACTGTCAGGTTAAAGCTTTTCATAAAACTATCTGCTAATAAAATGTCTCGCTTATAGGCTGCTATGGAAGCTGATTAATGAAGGATGTACAATTTTTCATTAGCAATGAGAATAAAGGTATAACAGTCATTTTTTTTCTTGTTCTCTATTTGACCATTGCTAATGAATTTGATTTATTTTTTTTTTGTTTTGCAGCTAACCCTGAATTAGCTGCAAAAAATGTTATGCATCATGATTGTTTTAGTAATGTACATTTGTAATATATTTATAAATGCCATTGTAAGTGCCGTTATAAATGTATTGATGTGCCATCTCCAACGTCCTGGTACATGTCTTGCTGAATTTTTAACCAATTTATAGAAAAGTGTTTGGTTTTCTGCTTTTCAGCACATAAGTAGTGAGCGATTCAATATAAATAATCACAATTTTAATCTGTGTCCCTGCCTATTTTTAAATCTGGAAGGAAAAAATAAATGACCTAAAGTCTTGTAAGTATCTTATGAAGAACATTATCCTTAACTCCATAACCTTCCAGCTGAACTAAATCTCAGGATCCACAGCCAGAGACGGCTGCAGCTGATAATCAACGTGCAGCACACTGAGGAATCATCTGGCTGACAAACTCGCACTCTTACTCCTGCCTGCAGCTGCTGGTTGTTAAAATCGGAGTGCAAGGCTGTTGTGATATAAATACTCAGACCAAGATCAGTGAAAAGAAGAAAGCTAAATCAGATCTTTTCAAAGTAAGAAAAATGGCTGAACAGTGAAGCCACTTATCAAAATGATGATGAGACCATATGTGTGTTTACCCTCTGCATTGTGAACACAGGATCACACTGTGACTAATCCTGAAGGGTTTTAATCTTCATGATGGGGGGAAAAACCCGAGGGGGACATTTGTTTCGGTTTGGCCAGGGATGTGACAGGCTGCCTCACGACTGAATCTCAGAAGCTTACGGATGGCTGCATCTGCTGCTTCTGTTGTCTTGGTAACAGGTTGTTTGAGACGCATCCCGAGTGCAAAGACGTCTTCTTCCTGTTCCGAGATGTGCAGGACCTGGAGAGGCTGAGGACAAACCGGGAGCTCAGAGCACATGGTCTGCGGTGAGTTACAGCCGACAACACGCCCAAACTGGACTCTGCAAAAGTATTCACATCCAGATAGCTAGATACTAAATGTTACACAGTTAAATGTTAAACTATTTTATGTATTTAAAAAAAAAGGCTACATTCATGAAGTGAAAATATTTTCTCATAAAGGAATGATTTAGAGCAGATTATTGCAAATTATGCTTTTTTTTGCAAAGAGTTTTACTCAAAATGATTTTTCTTGATGTCGTTTGTTTATTCTCTTCTCTATGAAACCACTAAGGCCATAAAGGAATACTAATTCATTTCCTTTCCTCTTCACAGTTATGCACTATTTTGGGTTGGTGTTACATAAAATGTAAATAAATACATTGAAACTTGTAGCTGTAATGAGCAAAATCTTGTAAATCAACCAAAGAGCGTTGGCATCCTGTTGTATCTGTCTCAGAGTGCCAAGCATGTGTTTCAGTCTGGGTTTTGTAAATCTACATTTCAGTTTGTTGGTAAATATTAAAATCTAATCCATTCTTTCCGTCTTTATGTCCAGCAGACATGAATGTAGAGGCTGCACTTATTGTACTGTTTTGAATTGTACGTAAATTTTTTTCCTCAGCCTTTAATGGAGGAACCGTCATTTGCCGATAAGATACATAATAATTTGAAGTAGGCATAAATTAGGAGGGAACCTACATATCACTGATGTCTGGGATCAAACTGCAGGAATAAGAAATCGTGAATCAGAATCTGTCAATCTGTTTACAGGAAAGTGGTTTGCGGATTATTAAATGTACTTAATGTCTATATTTAGATCTGATAGTAGAACTTTTGCACAATTTTTTAAAAGACACACCCTGGGGGATGAAGTTCACCTCTACATCTAAAGTAGTTATATTCAAAAAAAAATTGTAATGGAGTGGAAAGCTGATGTGCTTTATCTGCCTCTAAAGACAAATGTGCTACCTTCACAAAAATCCTCCTCCTAAATATGGGGCTTTGTAGCTTAGTGTACGCCCTTCATGTAAATAAGAAGGCACAACCCAACATCAGACATCTTTAAATGTGTTTCTAAAGAGAATCGAGAGCTTCATTTTATTTGGTTTTTTCCACTCATTACCTTCAGTTTAAATATGAAAGTGCTACTTTGCATAACCTGGATCTCTAATACATTTTCCTCTCTGCAAACTTTCAAGCTCTCTGAGGAATGGTGGTCACTAGGGCACAAAATCCCTCACAGGGAATTTATGGCAGCCAGATGAGCCGAAACAAAAAATGTAAACGGTGCTCATTTATGTGAGACTAAAGCTAAACATCTCAAGATTCATTCTTGTACTCGTTTATTTTTCTTTATGTAAAAATAAAATTGGCGGTAACAAAACCACGCCGCGCATATTAAAGAGACGAGCTGCGAGGAAAGTGCAAAACACCTCAAGTGGCTTTATAATCTGAATGGTTCTCATTGCTCCAGCACAGCGAGGCTGAGCTGAGGCAAAGATAGCCAATTAAAACCTGGACCTGAAGGTGCAGAGGGTAGCGTGGCATTTCAACAATCCATGCACAGATTAGAGGTTTTCACGTCTCGGCAGGAAGCTTTCTGCTGGAAAATCGGGAGATAAGACCCGGCGCTGAGAGAGGAGGAGGAAGAAGTCCGGCTTGATGGCAGATGGAAAAATGAAATGAGAAAAAAAGGCCTTGTGCAAGTAATGATATGAGCACAAATACTTTACTAGTTCCTGTTTTATGGATTTGTAAGATTGCTAATCTCTTCCTGGCTGATCTGTTTATTCTATTGGTAATCAACGAAACTGAACCCAATCTCCTAACGCTCTCAATCTTTCAGGGTGATGTCCTTTATCGAGAAGAGTGTGGCCAGACTGGATCAGCCAGAGAGACTGGAAGCTCTGGCTGTGGAGCTGGGAAAAAGCCATTATCACTACAACGCCCCACCTAAATACTACAGTGTAAGACCCTCTGACAATCGCAGCAACCAAAAGAAGTGACAAAAAGAGAGGAAAAAAAAAAAAAGATTATCAGTGAAATGACATCCGCAGACAAATCAGTCTCTAACATGGATGGTGTTTTTCAGTATGTGGGCGCAGAGTTCATCTGTGCTGTGCAGCCTATCCTAAAGGAGAGGTGGACCGCCGAGTTGGAGGAGGCTTGGAAGGTAATTTGAAGAAATGTATGAAACAAATGACGTAAACAATTTGATCTTGGAATTTCAAAATAAATAACTAATCAGTAGGGTAAGTCTAAATATTGACATTAATGGTACAGATTTTACATTTTGTGGTTTTTGTGTTTGTCAGCCATTCAAAACAAGTGACTTCATTACATTCCTTTTTTCTTATTTTTTTCTCTCAGTTGTTAAAAATCCTTTTAAAATATAATGCATAGTTGCTTGGAATTGATTAAAGCTTTTTTTTTCATTTTCTGTGAATCTGAAAAATTAACTTCTATAAAATAGAAAAAAAAAACAACTTTGTACACAGAAAACCTCCAGAGCAAAATCAGTTATCCACTCTTCCAGACATGAAACTCTCAAACCAAAACAGAAAAAGATGTAAAATAAAAATTAAATGTTTCGCTGAAACTGTACATAAGGAAATGCATATTTTTAAAGTTTTGACAAAAGCAAACCTAAAATATGTTGACAAATCAAGATTTTAATACTTTAAGAGCATTTTCTGTGTTCAGGGGATACAAAACCATAAGGGTTGAAAATCAAAATCTCATTATAAATATTTTATTAAATTAAAACATTATAATTCACATTTACTCGTAAAACTAAATTAGTTATAATAATTAATGAAAAAAAGTTTGGTTAACTAAAAATATAATTTTTTCTAACTATATGTTCATGAATAACATTTGCTTGATTACTTCAGAATTAAGTCTGATAAATGTCTTAATACTTTATCAGTACTGTAGGCGCTCTTCATATAAAAATAATATCCTCATCTTGTACTTTTGGTCTGCCAGGCTGTTGGCTCCAGCAGTTTTTTATTACTTTCACATACAACATAATTATTTTCAAGTAGATTTTCATTATTAGGACTCCAGGGATCTGCTGATTCTGGAGGGGTCAAATAGGCTGATCTACAGAAAAATAAATCATTAAAAGCTTGAGATTAACTTTCTGTTGCATTTTAATCTAAATTTGAATAACAGTATTTTTTAAAATTGTTTTCTGTCTCTTCAAAAAAACAAAACAATGTCCAGGTGATGTGGACAAATTTCCTCGATGCAGCATGTCAAATTAAAGATTAAAACAACTGTAAAAATCTGCATCTGATGGAATTTATCACAGCATAAATTATAGGTTGTGGTTTTGCCTGCAATATTTGAACAATCTCAAAAATAATTCCCCGGCGGGTGAATCCATTTTAGGATTATCTTTGTTCCTAAGCAGAGAGCAGAGATTTCTGGGAAAAGATCAAAGCTAAATTTTTATATATGCATTCTTTATCAAACAGCATCTACGACCCTTTGTCAACTTTTAATCTAATGTCACGACTACCTATGAATATATTTAAACCATGTGCAGTTAACCTGTTGCCAAAAATAAATCCATATTTAAATCCATGCCACCACACCTTAAAAAGCCAGCAGAGTTCTGAGATTTTTTTCAAATACTAATGACTATGGCTTAGAGGAAAGTAAAACCTAGAATTCACTCTCTGAATAGTAAAATATAATGGACTAATGTTACTACTTTGTAAAGTCTTTCAAGTTTCTGAAAAGTGCTACACAAATCTGATGTCATTTCAAAGAAAAAGTAGCTTTTTAACACAAATATTGAGTTATGTCCCATGTGATCATTGGGTGGACGGTGACTTGACTGTTGTCTGGCAGACATTCACAGGCTCCTTCCACAAGGTAAGAGATAAAACAAATTAAAGAAATTAAGTTTATAGAAAAGTTTAGTGGAAGGACAAAAGGTGCACAAGCAGTCATGATAAGTTGGCATGCATTGGTGTAGTATAATTCTCAGAGTTCCAGGACATGTGAAAGTTTTTTTCAAAAGGGCAGGTCTTTTATTTTAAAAATGTTTAAACTTTTGTTGCCTGAATTGGACGTATCAGACTTATATATTATCACTGAGACTGTCATCTCTTCAAGAGATGACAACACCAACCTGTGAAGCGTTTCGGTAACGTTTTGAAACTCATTGTCGACTGTAGGTGACAGACAGGGCAGCAGTCAGATTGTTCACTCCAACTTGAAAGCCTGATATTTCCAATCCGGACATCAGAAGTAAAGAAGCGTTTTGGATGAGAGATGATTTGCTTAAATTATTTTACCTACAATTCCCCCCTCCCCCCACTTTTTATGACATGCTTAAAATGTGTCTAATGTTTTCAGACGATGTTCCAGTATGTAGTGAGCCTGATGAGGCAGGGATATCAGGATGAGAGCGCCCGGCAGCGCAACCTGGCAGCGTCCCCAAAGGACAGACCGGACAAGAAGAACACAGCTCTATGAAATGATCCGTCTCTAAACAATACAGACTGATTTTGCCAACACAGCACATAAATGTCTATATACACTTTTTTTTTTAGCTGTCTTTTTTTTTTCTACACTGCCCATGTCCAGTCATCATCTGCCATTTTAACAGAAAGAACTGAAATCATTGACATTTTTAACAAAAAAAAAGCAACTTTATTTATGACCTTAAATTTTGATGCCAGGGACAATACAAACCCTTTTTGATTGGTACAGCATCACCTGGCCATGTAAATGGAAAAGGGGATCACTTGTTTTACTAAAAATGAAACCTAAACATAAATTACGCTGAGCAATCACAAATTGATTCAACTATTTCTGGGTGACTTTCAGATGCTCAAAAAACAAACGCTTGCCTTTCCTTTTTCTAAATTAAAAAGCCAACCCTGCACAACATAAATAAGGATTGACAAGCAAAAATCAGAGCCTGCTAAGAATTGGGCTCTGTGGGGTTGGCCCAGGGGAAGCAGGATTCAATAAATGGTGACATGCTCCATGTTGTACAAGAAAATGAAAATCCTCAGGTCTTGTTCTTAATCACCGAATGGCACTGAAAAGCCAGGGGATAAAGCATCACCATGTAAACAACGGCATCTTATGTACATAGTCACCAGGAGTAGGATTCTGATTCTGAGTGGAGTTGGAGATCACATCATCACAAGGAGCTTCCCTCTTCCTTCCCCTCAACCTGTAATGGACAGCTCAGATATCCGCCGTTTTCATTAAGAGTCCATCGCTCATTGTGTGGCTTTGGTTTTCTTGCTCTTGCTTTTCTTATCTTTCTTCTTAAGACCATCTATGTGAGCTCTTAGAAGATTGGAGTATGCCTAGAAAGGACGATGCAGATGCAGATGGGTGAATAATTAAAGATGTACTGTTAAAACAAAGGACTGGGTCTGCTATCAAAAAACAAGATGAGCTCGACGTACCATCTGAAACTTGATTACTTCTTTGGTGCTGACCTAAAATTTGAGGAAGATATGGTTCACTGATAGATCATGCAGCAAAATATTAAGAAAACAACTGAAAAATGGGTTCAAAAAAGTAGCTCACCACTGTGCTAATTTTCTTCTTGCCATCAGATGCTCTGATGAGACACTTGTTATCAGCAGGTTCAAATGATTCCGGATGCCCTTTTTTGGGAACCGGTTTAGTTCTGCCATCGTCTAAAAGAATAAAGAAAAATCAAATCTGGTTCTTAGAGGTTAAACGTTGCAAATTAAACATACATGTTTGTGATTTAGGTAACAGAATAACTTACACTTCTTTAGTGTGATGGCAACACTTCCTGATGTCCGACACTTCTGGAAGAGCCGAGTGAGCTCTGTGAGAAACTAATGAGAAAACAGTTTCAGGTTTTCCCTTTAATCTGTACACTTTACAAAGTCAGGTGAGAAGAAGAAAGATGTTGGTCATTTTGTTCATTGTAAGTTTGGTGATAGCATAACCGACTTTCAGGTTTGAGAAGGAATCGTCATCCATGGCGTGTATGTGTTTTTTTTTTAGATGACTTTTAATAGCCTATTCAAAATAAACTGTAAGGAGAAACAATTAAGAAACTCAAATAAACATTATCTACTGAGACAGATGTGGTTCATGCAGAATTATTTTGACTGGAACATGGCACCATGAATCAATGTCAACATGGTGCAATTTAGGGTTAAATAATTGTGTTCTATTATATTTGAGTATTTCGTTATGATTTAGTTCCTGATTCATGATGACACCTGCAACATACTGTTTATTCATTTTGGATCGTTTTTTATCTATTATACCTTAGACACTGGACAAATGCCCAAAGCAGTTTGTTTTAAAGAAAGACAGGAAGCTGAAGTTGCCCTCATACAAAAGCTTGATTGGGAAAACAGCTAAAAGGAGAAGCCACTTCATTTTCCATCTTAAATGTGTTCTAGTTTAAAAGTTACAATATTTTAACTCTTCAAACCTGGACTAGATTTTTACATTAAGAAAGAAAGGCCTCAGAAAAGTCTTGACAACTATTTTTATCCAAGGACTTAATGAAAGTTATCATTCAAGTAATTTGCTAGCGCTAAACAGGTTGCAATACTGACAAACGATACATCGAGACGCTTCATAGAAACTCACTTCGTTTTCATTCGATACAACTTAATAGAGAAAGTGAAAAGATATTTATATTTAGAAAAAAATACGTCGGGGCATTTCTTGAGACATACGTGGAGACGTCGAATATACTACAGTGTGGGTTATATCACACATAAATTCTGGAATACGGCTTTTACAATGCAAACATGACGTTATTTAAAGTCTCCACCAGTTCACTCAATCGTTAGCAGGCTGGCTAACATCACTAGCTTCGGAATCTTGAGCCAACAAACAGCTAAAAGAAGACAGTATTTATGTACGGGAGTGAATTCATACGAACAGTGAAACACATTTTAGATCACCTCTTTGATATTCTTACCGAATCATTCTCGAGTAACACCATAATTTCGGCTTCTTCTCCGCTGTGAAGCTTGCTCTCTCACTGTGAGGAGGCACACGTACTACAAGCTTGAAGCTCCGCCCTGCGCCATTTCTTCAATGTCCCACCACATCACAACACTGCCACCTACTGACCTGGAGTCCTTCCTGATGCACATGCAGTGAATCCTTATCTTTTTAAAAAATAGTGATTACAACAAAACGTTGTTTCTACTCTTTTTTTTTTTTTACATACTTTATAAAAGATTAACATACCTTTCTTTTTTTTACTACTCAAAGCAGTAATCTTTGAAAAATGTTTTATTCCCCAGACTTGTTAAATGGGTCTTTTCTGACATTTTCTTGAATATTTATGTTAAACACACCTCCTAGAGGCATCGCTTCAATATCTATCCATACAAAAGATGCTGTCAGGGAATAATTTCATAGTTTCTATGTTGAGGAAATCAATAAATCATACAGCAATACTGAGAAAAATATTTTAAAAGATTTCACAGTAGATACAGCTGAACCAGTCTTGACTACAGTATATGTTTGTGTTCTGCAGGAATAGTTTTTTTTTTTTCCAACAAAAGAGAAAAGTTATCACAATGTGCATATTTTCAACCTTTAAAATATTATTGTGTTGTGTTTCTCTATAATTTCTGTTCAAAGGTAATTATGAACAATAACGCAAAATCTTATGTAATGATAAGCAAAAGCTGCAAAGACATCATTCTCATAGCTGTAGCTGCATCTATGAAGTTGTCTTCTCAAATCTACTTGAGTTCAGGCTTAAATTCTGGCATTACTGTTTGATTTTTTGCGAATGTTAACAGCAATCACACAGTAATGAGATCTAACGGCTATGATAAAGCGCCATCTATGCTGACAAACAGTTAACTAATAACTTAGAATCTAGCGGCTGAATTAGACTGAATGTGACATATTATTTTTATATATTGAGAAGTAAAGAAGGAATGCAGGTAAACATACATAGAAATCAATAAGGAAGTACTCCAACTTCTAACTAAAGCATCAGAGAAACTTTGTAAAATTATATGAAATGCTGATACAGAAAATAAAACAATGCAAAGCAACAGTTATGACGGAAATGTTGCAATAAAAACTAAATCAAGTATTTGTAGTTGTTTGATATAAACATCAGTCATCTTGGTGATAGAGCACAGTCTGGGTTGTGTCCTAGATCCCGGAGGTGGACAGTGAATTCTGAATGCCAGTCTCTGTTGAATACGTCCTTCAGCTGGTGGTACAGGGTCTTATTGTTCAATGCAGAGTGAGGAGTACTCTGGGAAATGACCAGACTCACTCCAGCTGTGGTCAGAAAGTAGTCACCCACCCAGTTGGAGGTACCTGTGTTGGAAAATAGTGATATTCGGTCAATTATTAACACAATATTTAAAAAGCCCCCACTTATTACTATAAACTCATCGATTGACATTAATATTAACTCACCTACGTATGCAACTTTATCAGTCACCATATACTTATTATGATTGACTCTGGTGTATGGAATATCAGACTGATTTCCCACAGGGACGATATACAGTTTCTGAAACAACAACAATAAAAACAGATGGCTTTTAGGAGAACTTTCCAGCATTGTGAAAAAGTATCTCCTCCCAAGAAAATACAAAATGCTATTTTAAACAATGATTAAATTTATTCAGATAAAAAAACTACCCAAACCAAACTGTCCCTATAAATCTAATAACTGGCATTGCCAAAGAAATTTCTCTCTCTCTCTCTTTTGCAGAATTACTTTAATTCAGCCACATTGGAGGACTTTTCAGCATGAACCACAACATGTTCAAGCCCAGGCCACAGCATATTGATTTTATTAAAATCTTTTGTTTTTACTAGGCCTTTCCAAAACCAACATATAACCCTTCACCCCCCAAAAAACACAGACTACCATTGTTGTGGGTTAACAATGCCTCTCACTGCAATAATTTGAAAAACACTGGTGTTAAAATATCTGTGATTATCCAAAGCATAAGGGGGGAAAGCAACAACTAAAGAAATTTATTAGGGGACAGTACAATTTTACAGCACAATCACACATGTATAAAACAGATACATTGTCTTCATATTGGCTCACTATTTGGATGCTGATGTGATGGAGAGGGTAATCCATTGAAGCCAAAGACTGAAGAAAGGGCAACATGGCTGGATCAGAATCACGCCCACAGCTGATCAACATCCTGATCTTCACTTTCCTGTCAAACACAGCCATCTTAATGGCATTATCAATGAGCGGCCAGAATCTGGAAGGACAACAGAGTGAGGAACTCAAACAAAACCAGAACATTTTAAATGTTAAAACAAGGTCTTGGGCTTACTTGTGAGGCTTTTCAAAACCAGTGGTGGGGAAATACTCCATGACAGCAATATCTACAAATTTGTCAGCCTCTGAGATGGAGGACAGTATCGCCTCCAGGTCCTGAGTCCTTGATGGAGGACAAAAGGATGGAGGAGAACCCTGGGACAGTACACAAAATCAAAATGACATCAGATTTACCCCACTCTCTCTTTGGTTTTAGTGGTTGAAACCAAACTGAACCACAGTGTTGTACAACCCACATTGGGTTGTACAACCTACACTGGGTTGTACAACACTGAAAATTCACAACTCAGGGTGAGGGGGGAAGAAAAGCCACTCACAGCAATGTAAAGGCTGCTGGAGATGTTACCCTCTTTTACCAGCAGAGGGTGCTGTTTGTTGATGTCAGTGGAATAATTTGCAGGCCAAGGTTTTGGCAGGGAGCTGTTGGGTTGCCCCATTACCCAGTAGGACTGGAAGATCTTATGAAGGTCCATTGCAAGACTGGAACAATTACAGACCACCACTCCCAGTTCCTTTACCTGCAGTCAAAGTAGGAATTTATTTTGAAAGCAATTTAAATAGGAAGAATGTAAACTTAAGAATTATTGGCATGTGTAGTTTTACCTGGGTCAGAGCCCTCCAGTCCATGTTGGCACTTCCAATGAACACATGCTTCATGTCAACAATCCAGAACTTGGTGTGGAGGACGCCTGCTGTCAGACGACCAAACTCTACTCTTCTCACCTGAACTCCTGCAGACAAAAGTCACCAAAACAATATAATCAGCAATTACTGTGAGAATTTAAAAGAAAAGAGTAACTATCAGACCTTTCTGTTTTAGGATCTTTAGATCTGTGGAGTTTGTTTTGACTGTGGGAACACTGGTCAACACGCGGACAGATATGTTCCTGGAGGGAAGTTCCCCAAGCGCTTGTAGGAGGTCCCTTCCCTGTTTTCCACAAAACATTCAACAAAGGCTCAGACATTTTGCTTACATTCAGACAAATGTAAGCAATTTCTGAGTTAGGAACTCACAGGAATATCAGTGGAGGAGTTGACGTTGATGTCCTCCCCTGTTAACGTCCAGTAGAATGAGACTATATTCACGCTCTGTGAGGCTTGGGAGATAAGGTCTTTCCAGACTTGTTCCAGAGGGATCCCAAAAGTTGCATTACTTTTATATTTTAGATATAGAGGAATACTTTCCACAAGGGTCATGCTACAGGGTAAAGCAGATTACATATTAATAAAAATAATTATAATCCCATATAAAATATTTGTAACAGTTGAGCTTTTTCTTTGTGATAGACAGACACAAAGCACTGCATAGTTGGAAAGTGAAAAAAGGTGCCTTAAACATCTGAATGACGTGGCCAAATTTGTTTAAGACACGCTTAGGCTCACTAAACGTCCTTCTCACTACTCATAAGGTTTTGTCATGTTGGCAGCTTTCTTAAGGCCTGAGATTGCTTTGCAAATAACTTTTATGTTATTGCAGTAAAAATTCTTGTTAAGAAGAATTTTCAACACTGCATATTACCATGAAAGCACCATCCAATCGGTAAAGCCTGGTGCTGGTGGTATCATGTGAGAAAGTTGCAGAGATCAACAGCCCAGATGGGAAAATCTTCTGGCAGAAAAACCATTATCAGTCCACACATCCACTGTCTACACTCATGCAGGATAAGCATTAAGAAAACTAAAGAGTTGTCTCATTTAAAGTTTTAAATGAACATGCTGAAGGTCGTCTGATCAGATGAAGTCAAAATTAAACTTTTGAGTTACATGCTAAACACTACACATCACTAACAACATAATTCCCACAGTGAATCCTGGCAGGGGCTGAATCATGCTGTGGAAATATTTTTTCTTCCCCAGAGACAGGGAAGTTGGTTAGTCCTTCAACATTAGCTACCCTGGATTGGTTTGAGTCAAAATAAATTAATTTGTCAGAATGACCCAGCAAAATTTGATCAATGTGGAAAGAAAAATGGAAAGCTTTTCCAGTGTCTAGATCTTGAAATCTGGTTTCACAAAATATTGACTCAGGAGGGCTTAATATAAATGTATGCCACACTTTTGAGACTAAAACTGTCAAAATTTGAAAATCACTTTCCTTCTATTTCACAATTATGCTCCATTTTTGTTCCACATAAAGTGGAATACATTCATAAAAACCTGTTCAAATAGTATAGAATTATTACCTGCACTGGTCAGTGAGGTTCATCCCACCAGTGTCCTCAGGAAGAGTGTCATGGTTTTTAGGAGGTGTTGGTCTCTCCAACACAGCGATGGCAAGAATAACACCGAGCACAGTCAAACAGCCCAAAAGCACAGCCAATGTCACACAGCTGGTCCTCCTCTGACAAGATTAGCAGAAAGATTTTTTTAGTAAAGAAAACATTGATCTCACACAGAGAAATACATCTAGTGAGCCAACCTACGCCTTTGTTTGAATCATAGTTGTCATGAAGGCTTCTGTACGCTGAGGTCATCTTTCCTTTGGGTTTTTCAAAAGAAAAGAAGTACTGTTTTTTTTTTCTAGCTTTAAACTCAATGTTTAACCTAAAACAAGTTTTATCTACAGTAATGCTAAAGAACAAACTCACTGGTTAACAAACCCAGCTTGCTTTTTTCCACTTTTTTCTTCCCCTTCAGCTTGCAGCCACAGCTGAACTAAATATCTCTGCTGTTTAATATAACCGAACACACTTCCTGTTTTTACTTTCATTTCAGCTTTTCATACATTTGTTTGGCTCAGGGAACAAAAAAAAAATACACAAAGGAAAAAAAAATACCAGACAGGTTTGTTGATTAAATTTATTTGAAATAACAGAAAATTATTAAATAACTTATACAAAGAATAGCACATCAAAAAGTACCAGTAAATTACAATCAAATCATCTATGATGGGAAAAAGAAACTCAATTTGACACAAGATTCACTTTCTCTTAAACACTTGAGGGCAGGGGGCACGAAAACAAGACATGGACTCTTCTCCATAAAGAAGAAGCAGCAGCAGATTTAGAAACAGAAACCCAACAGTAAATGCTTTTTTTGTTTGAATTTGTAAACAACTCTTCTACTGGCTGCATCAAATCTGAGCCCACACAGCTGTACAGCACTCTAGTTTTTTTCCCAGTTACAGTCAGTGACACATAGTGCGTTGAGGAAAACATACATTTTTCTTAAAATGTGTAAAATAGTAAAGGGGAGGGAAAACATTCTACATTGGTGCAAAATGGCAAGATTGAGAGGTAATTTGTGGGACATACAAATATGTTCAGACATCTAAACACTCAGCTTAATCATGGCTTACAGTTATGTAGAAATTTTTCAACATGAATGCTAAAATTGCTCAATGGTGAACTAAACAGACATGGGCGGGATAATTATCTTACCGCAGTCAGACAGAAAGTTTGATTTAGACAAACAAGAAGTTACAGTTTTTTTATATAATCTTTGGCCAAATCAGTTTTTGAGAGTGAAAAAATTTTAAGTTTCAATGCCGCCTTTTTTTCTTAAAGCTGGAATGTTTAAAAAACAGGCTGCTTCTATAATCACCACTTTCTTTGTTCAGTGAGGTGGTTTCACTGCAGTGGAGTTAGCTCCTCCTCCCATTCAGATTGCACATTCCTGATAGATTTCCACCCAAGGTTGCAAGAAATAGCTTTAAGCTCCCGAATAAAGAGAAGATGACCAAAGAAAAAAAAAAAAAACACACCTTGTTGTCTCCAAGCAGCTGTGTAAAACAACATTCAACAGTCTGGCACAGGACGCTGCCAAGCCTCTCCAAAATTCAAATAACACAATTTATAAATAGCTTTTATAATCCTAAACAAATGTAGTCTAAGAAAAGGAATGTGGCACAAAAACACTGGGAAAAAATAGATAAAAAAAGAAATGTAATGCAGTTCTGATAACACCAATACAATAATATCTGAAAGTTTTATTCAAAAAATATAATTTGCAGCTAAACATAAATACATAAATTTCCCTGAGATGATTATACTCAGGCTGATTCTCTATTAAACTACATAGTTACATGTTTTTCTAAAATCATATGTATATTAAGTTATTTTATTGGCAAATAGAGAGAGCAGTCTGTAACACAAAATCAAGTATGACGATACGAGGTGACTTTCTGAAATGTCACGGTACTTCCTCAAATCACCACCTCATGTGGATCCTCCTAAAAAAAACTACACTTCAAAACATTGTGAGCTCACCACAACTTTATAAATCCACTCTCACTTCCTCTCAGTCAGGTTTCGCTTGCACACAGCTGCTTCTGAAAAGATGCAGCAGAAGTTGGTTAACGTGTGTTCCTGTAGTTGGCAGACTTCAGACTAAATATCCCTGTCGCAGGTCATCTGGGGTCACAGCAGCCCTCCTGACACTCTCACTGGGCCTCGGCCCGCCGCCTCGTTTGGAGACGCAGTGGACCGTCCTCCAGTCCCGTGAGGACAAAGCTTTGGATGGCTGAACTTCAGCGGGAGAAGAGGAGGCAGCATCAGTAGCAGGGGGTGTCTTGGTAGCTTCATGTCTTCCACTGGGGTCCACGACTGCGTTAATAACTGAAATAAGAAAAAAGAAAAGAATACAATTTTAATCTTTGTACTAAAAATTTTTAAGATTTAAGAAAAGAGATTGAGACACTCACTCTCAAGTTGGACCTGAACCCTCCTAAGTTCTTTCAAAATACACGCCATTTCCTGAAAAACAGACATCTGACTAAGCTCAAGCGAACACTTTGAACCAACAAATATGAGCAAGACTGGAAATGAAAAATAATAATACTAACCTTGTTGGAAATTCTGCCAACAGTAATGTCAGAGTCGGAATTAATTTGAGCCTCAATGTCCTCAGAGATATCCAATCTGTCCTGGAACAGAACCCTAAATATGATGATAAAGAACAACAGTCAAAAAGCTGCTGTTTAGGGTTATTCTGAATTTATGTGACCAAAATAGTATTGGCAAAATCTGTATTGTGTTACAGGCTCAGAAATAAACTATAGTTTGCTCGCCATTACATTTAAATTATGACATGTTATGGAAAATATTCATTGCCAGCCTCTGCTCCAAACTCAACAGCTTCAACTTTGGAAGAAATCTGCTGCTGCTAAATCCCCTCCAGAGAAACATCTTATGGTTAGATGAAACAAATGTTGAGCCATTTGGCCAAAAATAGTACTTGAGGACCAAGGAGTTTTCAAACCTAAGATAATTGTGTCAATTGGCATAGAACCGTGATGGTAGCATCATGCTAAGGGTATGTTTGACTGCTAGAGGCGATGGTGTATTGCAAAAAAAATGAGGGGAAAAAATAATGAAAACAGAACTCGTTTAAATTCTCATACTTCACCACAGAGCAACAGATAAATGGTAGAAACTTTAGTCCCAACCACATGAAACAAGAAAAAAAGTGGCTAAGCTATGACTTCAACACAATTTAAACATGGCCTATGTTTAAAAGCATGATTAGAAATTTGCTGATGGCTGAAAAACATGCAGCTAAGAGAGAAATAGAAGAGCAAATAAAAGCAAGTTTTTAATTAACTCTGCATTGCATTATTAATTGATGGTTGTATATTGTTCTACCATACAAAAAAAGAATCACTTATGTACACCCTTGAGGTTCTAAAATTAAAAAGGCATTCATGCCTAATAAGTGTAAGCAGAGTTTTCAAATTTGCTATGTAACAGGAAGATCATTTCTCTCTTATCCAAGTACTTCGTAGCCCAAGTATCTCATTTTATTTACGCAAGATTCGATATTCAATGCAAACACTAAGTTCAAGTCAGATTAAGCATGCAGGGAGTCTTTTCTTCAGATCTTACTTGATCTTCTCAGCGAGTTGCTCTGTGTTTTCTCTGATGGCTGCTGTGACTTGATACACAGGATTCAATGACAAGCTGTCCAAATTGAGCTACAGAGAAGGAAAGATACAGTCATGACAGAGCAAAAGGCTTAAAAAAACCACCCAAGATGAAAGGCAGCTCATCATTATATCAAACCTCTTTTCTGTTTTGAGCTGATTGTCTGGAGCTCTGTTCAAGGTCGCCTAATCCCCGGTCAGAGTCTCTGTTTGGTGCAGAACTTTTTTGGTGGCTTACTTCAGGCTCTGAGACATAAGGGACCTTCTGGAGAGCAATAAGGGTTTGTAAGCAAGTCTCACTGGTAAGACAAATCAATAGACTAAACCCAAAGTCCATTGAGAAGCAGTGATTCAGTTCAGAGTTATGCAACTACACCAGATGTTATGGATGTAACGATCAATCCAAAAAGTTGAAAGTCAGTGTGCTGTACATGTGATGTACCTGTTTATTGCTCTCCACTTCAGATGCTTGTGCTTCACCTTCACCTGCTACATCATGGATCTCTCTGGCTAAAATAGCCAAGTCTTTGGCCAAGTCTTGACTCAACCTTACATTTCAAAAGAAAAAGCAAATAAATCATGTCATGAAATAAGTGGGGATAAGTTTATGGTGTTTTTGAAGTAAAGTTGACCTTATAGTCAAAAGAAAAGATAAAATGTCTGAGATGAAGCTGTTATCTGCTCAGCAGCCAAAGCAATTGTACCGTTTTTTTAATGTTCTCAACCCATTTTGTGAAAGTGTAAGACAGTCTGTAGTACAGCTCGATTTACGTCTCTTTGGCTCCTTATTAAAAATATGGAAATATTTATTTTACCGTAAAAGTAAACTGCTCTGCTGCCAAGGCCAAATAGTTCATGTAAATGTAGGTGTTTCACATCAAACCAGAGTATAGTTAAATGTCTAGGCACATTTAGGTCCGCTACAGATTTACAAAATATGCTTACAGTTGAGCTACATTTTGAAAAAAAAATACAAATAATGATAATAATATCGTTCAATGTGTGAATCCCTGCATTTTTCTTCAGCTTTATCAAGCATAAGTTTAGTTTTAAAGAATTAAAAAACACATTTCTGTTTGGTTTAAAGTTGCAAGTTTTGGGTTTGCTATATTTCTTACCGAGCAATCTCAGCACTGTGATTGGTCCAATTATGGAAAGCTTCTCCTTCATGGCTCTCCTCCTCTGAGTTTCTGCTGTGGGGTTTCGGGTGCTGGGCGACCACTGGTTGGGGTCGAGTCTGACTGCGTGGACCATGAGAAGCTGAGGAAGGTTGGGAGCGTTTGTGTTTAAGATTGCTCCAGTTTGATTCATATTCTTCATCTGAGGTAGAGGTATAGTCAGAGCCCTTGTGTCGCCTCCGAGAGCCTTGCCGTTGTGAGTTGGTTAGAGTTATCCAAAACAAGGACAGAGAAGTGGGGAAAAGGAGAGAAACGAGAGTGCAATGAAGGAATGCCTTTGGAAAACACACCACCATGTCTTTCAGAGAGGAGCCACCAAAATATTTCCCAGAGCAAGAGAAAGAAAAGATGCTGCAGAAGTCCTCATCTCCACATCTACTAATTTAGTGACTTTCTAAGGTGCCCAAATTGTGTGTAACCAAAAACTTCCCCAGTTGCTGAAAACCCATCTGTGAAAACGCTTACATATCCCAAGAAACCTTTAATTCAATATAGTTCAATACAAGAATGGCAACATAGCTGAAATGCTTGAACAACTGTATGCATTAATTTTACGCAACACTATATAATAACCCAGAGCAGATAAGAATAAATGTTTCATGAATACTTTGCAGTTAGTGTTTTAGATGTTAGTAAAATGCCCAAAACAGTTCCCATCATAAATGCCCTTTCACTAGCATAAATAACAAATGAATATATAAGGCTGCTGCACTTTTTTATGTAATTTTTTCATCCAAATGTGGATCAGTTAGTAATATTTAGCTCAGGTTATATAAACATAACATTTAATTTACATATGAATATAGACAAACAGATGGATCTAATCCATTCGTCCTGTTGGTCAATGGTTTTATTCAAGGTTTGTAGATGGATGGATTAACGTGCCAAGTGAACAACAAATGAATGGATTGGTGTATAAATTAATGGATGTAAAAAATAAAAGGTGGTTGGACATTTTAGAAAACTAGACAGAGAATAATGTCTTTAAATAAATAATTTTATATTCTCCATTATCTTTTTCCATCCTTTTCCAGGCATTGGATTTAGCCGAATCAATTTCATGTTTTTCCAAAACCATGACGGCACCTGATTAATGTATCAAACATGTCATCCTAACTGAGACTTTACTCTGCATTGAGTCGAGACAAAATTCTCTTATTTAACTTTATCTTTTAATACAGTCAAACAGGACCGTATAAGACTGTAGTCTACTTACTTGCTGTGCTGCTGGCATATTTGGCACTGCTCGAGCGTGTGCGAGTAACCAGGGTTTTGTTGAGCGCTGGCTTCTGTGGCCTTTCTGTAGGTTTTGGTCCAGGAGTAGAGATCCGTTGACTGGAGCTGCCGCTCTGATCTGTGCTGCGGGTGGAAAAGTTTGTGTTCCTGCTTGTCCACTGGGGGGCGGAAGAAGCTTCTGAGTCACTGGGTGCATTGAATGAACCTGCACGCCTACGAGGCATGGCCAGCATGTCCAGTCTAGAGAGTTTCTTGGCTTCCTGAGGTTGCTTTGTGGAGGACTCTTGCGCTAATCTCTCAGTTTCTGTACCTTCGTTGTCAGAGGACTCGCCTAGGCGAGCTCGTCGGAGCATGGAGGCCCTGGTGGGTCTTGGGGCCGACAAGCTGTTGGCACGGCTTAACACCTGAGACATTTTGGAGGACTTGCCATCCTCCTTCTGTAGAGGCACAGTGTATTTGTACTGGGTTTGGTTGCTGCTGCTTTCCTGATCGGAGTAAGGTAAGCTGGGAGGATCATCGCTCAGGTCTGTTGAGCCACGTTTGCCCACACTACGTCTCAGTCCAACACGCCTCCTGATGGGTTCCGGCTTGTTTCCATCATTTGAACCACAAGAGCGTTGCTTTTCAGTTTGATTATATGTCTCTTGATTAGGATTAGTAATCTTGTCTCTGTGAAGGTTACCAGCAGAGGTTTTTTTAATAAATGTGTGTGTTTTGATTTTATTGCTGTGCTGGCTGACAGTGCTGGATGTATCCACATCAGAATCTCCTGACAAAGAGTCCATTATGGGAGACGGAGTAGTCTCTGGTGGCCCTGTTTGGAGTTTGGCCTCCAGAACAGCCAGAACATCCTCTGTCTGCTTGAGGTAAGTATGAGTGTCCTGACTGCCATCTCTCTGAACTGGCAGACTAGAAATGTTTGGCAGTCTGGGATTACTGGGCCTCTCCTTGGTGAAGCTCTCCTGCCTGATCAAAGGTGGAGCTGCAGCTTCTGTACCTTCTGGACTCTCTGTCCTCTGGTCCAATGTGGGAGCAGAAGCAATGTGCTTCATGGTAGAGTTCTGAATGCCTTTCTGCTTAGTTAGAGTGGCTGATGAGATGATTCTAGAAACAGACTTCCTCTCAGCCTTAGGAGTGCCAATTTTAAAGCCTCCCTGCTGTGATTTGGACTCTTCCTCTGACCCGATATAAAAAGATGTGGACTTAAAAGGAACCCTAAGATTGTCTTCATTTTGCTTGTCGTCTGCATCAAACGGCTGCCTCCTACTCTGCTCTACAATGGATCCATCATCTGATTTGCTGGCATCACTAAGGCTGTCAGGCTCCACATCATCCTGTACACTTAACCTATGAACATTGTCGTCAGGCGTTGGGGTTATTGAGGTAGTTTCCTCTAAATCGAATGTTGTGCTGGGGTTGTAATGAACATGGATCCTGGGAGTCGGAATGTCACTCTTGTCTCCGTGCGGTACAGGCGGAAGGATGCGTCTGGACTTTGGACTATCTGCATCCGAATGGTCCTGATGTTGACTGACTGTGTTCTTTTGAATGATTGTACCCTGTGCTGTAGCGAACACAAATATTAAATATCGTTCATATTTATTAGTGTGCCTCATTATAATTTCAAACAGACTAATTTCTCTTAAGATGGCTTACCCCCTCCTGATGGTCCCATCTGGGTCAACATGTCAAAGGCGCCAGACAAAGGTCCAGATTCTGTGTAGCTGTCTGCCAAGCTGGCCCAGCGTGACATCCACTTAGGAGCCCCTTGTACCATGGCACCTGCTGGCTGAACCTGTGTAAAAACACACAACTTATTCAACATGTTTAAATATTGCAATATCCGCAGTTACCATAAAACACACCAGGATAATTAATGTGTTAGATATGTATCACAACAGCTACAAAATATGTTAAAATTTGGTTAAAACAAGTAAACCCAAAACAGAAAAGTACCCAGACCCTCAAGCAAAGACAATAAAAGGAATCAGGAGAGAAAAACCTATAAGAGAGTTTGGATCAAGAAGCCAAATCAAGACCTCATTGTAAATTAATTTTTCAAACATAGAGATGCACTGAGAAATCAGCTGGTGACTTTCTCCTAAGGATCTAAAAACTGACCTATTTCTTTAAATCAAGAAAAGAGCTATATCTAATCACTTGGAGGTTGTCTAACAACATTATTCATTACATCAGCTGTGACAGAGCTGAAAACTTATTATTAGCCATTTTCAGTACCAGAAAAGTGTTTAAACAAATATTCTTCTACCAGAAAAACAGCCGTTTACATGACTGCAATGCCATGTTTACAGAGGATGCACTTTTGGAAAAATTCAGAAAATAACAAGAAGCTGAACATTTTTTTAAACAAAAATGTTTTTCTATCGTTTGTCAAATGTATTTGACACAAAACTAAAGCGTAAGGACTTTGTATCAAGTGAAATGATACATTAGTAGTGTATGTGATAAGACCTATAATGTGTCTTGTAAATGAGTAAATGCTGCAATTCTTTTCAGATGGGTTGTTTAAAAAGGTACATTTGTTTCATAACCTGGAGAATTTTACTGTATTTGTAGATATGTTTGTAACAATGCACAGAGACATATCCAAGTAACTTTGGGTCATTTATGATAAATTTGGTTTCTTTTAATTATGGGAATTTTACTGCAAAGACAGTTAAAGTTTCTATCAGGCCAAGTTCATTTAGCCTTTCTGTAGTTTCCAAACACAAATCAGCATATCAGAGCTTTATAAAATCTGTTCCAGTGCATCTCTATTCAAAATATTGATTAGATTTAATGAATCACAATTTTTTCAATCCCAATCAAAGCCAAAGCAGATGAAGTTACCTTTACCAGACTATGTCCCTGCTCTGGAGCTGGAATACCCTCACCACAGCTACTATGCCTATTCTCCTCCCTGCCCTGATCAGTAACAGGCCTAAATGCAGAGGATGCTTCTGCTTCAGCCTGGCTCATTTGCTCTGGGCTCTCAACAACACCAAACACCTGTCAGGAACAAAGCATTGCAAGGATGAAGATGAGGCTGCAAACATTTCAAGCTCATACAAGAAGATGCTGGTGAACAATAAAGAGAGGATTTATCAGTTCAAGCGACATGTGGTGAACTTTAGCCATGAAGAACTTTTCTGTGCCATGGAAAATAAGTACTATGGAGAAACTTGCCTGGTCAATCTTGCTGCGTGCCTCTTCCAGCTCCTTATCTTGAACATCTGCTTCAATAGTATAAGTTCCCGCATCACTGAGACTGTCGTCCTCTTCATTTCTGGGGCTTCTGACTTCCACATTTTGAGCAGGCATGACAGAGGTTCTTAGGGGAGCAGGTGGGTGACTAGGGGAGGACGTTTGTGGGTGGAGATGTCCATCAGATGGAGGGGGGCTCGCCCGGCTCTGTTCAGACTGTGAAACAACTCCTTGAGCTGCTTTAGGAGAAGAAGATTTTTCTTTCTGCTTGAGTAATTCAGCATTAAACTCCTTTGCAAGCTTGGACCGCCGACCGACGCTGCTAAAGGGTCTTATAGAAACAGAAGAAGAAGAACGAGAGGAAAAGCTGGTGCTGATCCTTTCTTCTGTCCTTTCCCGTCGTAGAGAGCCAGCTCTTTGAAACCCTGAAGAATCTGACCCTTTCAGTGGAATAGTGAAACGCTGAGTTGGCGGAGTGGTGAAGGATGAAGATGAGACATTTCTCTCTGTATTTGGGCTTGAGCTCTTTTGCTCCTGCTGGATCCGAAGATTTGAGGGCTCAGGTGGGCCGGCGGTATGAGTGAAAGACTGAGAGCGCTTCTTTCTTGAATTATCGTCAAAGAACTCGATGACGAAGGCTTGTTTTGCTTCTGCTTTGCCATGAATGGAAAGAGACTGGGATTCTGGTGGAGAGGAAGAAAGAGGTTCCTCTGACCCTGGCAAAGTTACTGAGGTTTTAGGTGAACTGTGCAACACATATTGGGATTCAGGTTGTAGGGACTCATTTGCGTTGACTGGCTTTGGTTCACCAGGAGAGCCGTTCTCGTAGCAGTTTGCTGAGGACAGACAGAAATGCTTAAATAAGACAATTATCATTCAATATCAAATTTAACAGAAGTTTATAGAGGACTTACCTTCCCTTATTTTCAGATCTGATGAGTGACTATTTGTGCTGTACATATTTTCACCCTTTGACTTTCTCCTCATCATGCTTGCATTGCTTTGAACTAACCAATCAGCGACTTTGCTCTGTGCTGACATCACCTCTGTGGGAGTGGAAGGGGCCTCGGGGGAGGTTTGCGTACGCTGCTGGCGAAGGGCAAACTTGGTCACATGGTCTTTGATCTTCAGTTTACCTGGACGGCATTCATCAAACTCAATGGTGAAAGAGGCGTGGCTCTGGACCACTGGAGGCGTGGGCGTGGAGGGGACAAACTGTGAGGGATCAGAGGTATCCTTTGTTGGCACCTCGTGAACCTGTGAGTCTGGGTTTTTTGCAGATTTCTCCAGAAATTCCTTTGTTGGTATCTCAAAGTAGCTGGGCTCTCGACGGAAGGAGAACATGGCCTTGGCCTGAGTGTCTGACTGAGAACGGTTCACCTCATGTCTTGGGCCATTTTTAGCAGGCTCTGTTGCAATAAAGGGATAAAAAGACAAAGTGATAAATCTGTCTATGTTACTTGGGCAAACAGAGAAAAACACCTTAAAGAGAATTTAAATGTAACCTTTTTATTTGGAATGAGTGTGGATGCATTCATAAAATAACAATTCAACCTAAATATATGTATGGCTGAAAAACATACCACAACATAAGCGTTTCATATCACTCTATCAATAATTATCGACTTGTTTTAAATATCATAAGTACTGCCATACTGGTGGTGTAATTTGTTCTGTTTTATCCGCAGTTTTCACTCCATGCTGTTTTTATTTGAAAGCAGTCGTGAGGCTTTAAACTGCTGCTGTGTAAGTTACTCAACAGGTTATTGCTAGGTAACCAAAGAGTGACTGATTTGATGCCACCAACCATACTTAGCTGGCAGTGAGAGTTTGAATAGCTAGAGCCCTTCCTTTGCCTACAACTCCCAGAATGGCATATAATTCCAAATCGGAGGTCAGTGAAATTATTGAACATTCTATCAGATGTATTATCTTTTGATATTGATTACGTGTCTATCTCAATATATATTGTGATTAATTTATTGCCCAGTCCTTCCTAAACCAAACATTTAAATTACCTTGTTACTGTTAATCAATGAACCAAATGCCAAATGATCCAGCTGTTAATATGAGAAAGTAAAATCAGTCAGCTGGTCTTAGTTCCTGGTTAGACACTGCCAAATATCACTTCAGGAGCTCAGAGTCCACATCAGGTTAGCTGAGCAGTACTAATCCGCTTCACTCTGGGCAACACGAGGAGAACAATGATCCTTCCCCCCCTTCACCAGCTTAAAGGGTCATAATCTGTCACGAGGCGAGCAGGCAGTCAGTGCCCATTGCCATGGCGAAAACCTCCTAACTGTCAGCCAGCAACATGCCCGAGGCTTAAAACCATCAGTGACAAGCACAGAGCATCACATGGCACCAAACTCATAGCTGGTGCCATGTGATGCACCAGCTAAGAGTGGATGTTAAAATAAAATAAATAAAAAAAACAGAGTTAATTAAACTGTTAAAATATAAGGTTATTGATATGTAAAACAACAGCAGCACAATTCTTTTAAAAACTATTTTTAATTTTTATGACAAATTTATCTTTTACAATTCAACTGTCTCCAAATCTTATGTCTTTTTTTCATCCTAGTTTTCTTGTGATAATTAACTTTATTAAATCACATCTCACCATAGTCTGATTTATGAATATCTGCTCAATGCATATAAAAAAGTCATCACAATATGAATGGACATTAAAGCACACCCTGAAAAGTTACTTTTTTGGAAGTACAAGGTTTTTGTCCAACGCAATGTTAAAAATAAAAAAGCTGCCATTAGTTACAAAGTTAAACTGTCGTAGTTAATTTCACCAAATAGGAGAAATAAATGTTAAATACATAAACAGTTGGACAGAATCATATGTAAGCAGTCATCCATAATTGCAGAAACAATGGATATTTCTCCCAAAAATTGGTATTTAAAAAAAAAAGGCCAGGAATAAACTGGTTAAAGAGGCTACAGAGAGGACAACAGCACCACTGAAGGAACTGCTGAGACTGGTCATGTTGTAAATGTGAAATTATTCTCTAATATTCTTAACAGGTCTGAAAAAAGCAGTCAGTCAGAAGCCATTATATACCATGAAAACATCCGTATCTGGACAGTGCTACTAAACCAACCTGAAGTTTTGGACCACAATTCCAAGCGATATATTTAGTATACAACAACACTTTACCTTTGACCCAAAACCTTTAAGATATCTACTATAAAGATAAGTTCTATGTTCACTGTATGAACATAGAAAGCATTCTCTGACCTGAAGCCTCATCTTCTGGCACTTTTCCACCTGTGTTCTGCTTTGTGTTGGCTTGTTCCTCATCTTCCCCCCACCAGGAAGGTTGGCCATATAGAGGCGTGGGCTTAGATATTGGAGAATCTGTAGGAGCTGGAAGAAAAATCAGACTCAGTACATATGGCTGAGTATGGACATTAGGCATATATTCTAACACAAGATAACAAGAGATATTTGATATTTTTATGACGAGAGAAACTAAAATCTGTATTGAGAAACTGTTTAGTCGCACTATAAGAATTGCAGCACTACATTTCTTGCAGCACTTAGTTTTGTTATGCATTCCCATGATCTAAAGGGGTTAAACTGCTGTACCAGCAGTATCATGCAGACCACCTAATCTAATCCATCTCATGAGATGACAGGGGTAGTTAATCCTAATCTTCATTGAAAAGAAAAAAAACTACAGAAAATAAAAATATAATAAATCAAGACACCTTCTAGACATAGACACTCTATCCATGCAGTTTTGAACTCTTACTATTGCAGTACAAAGAAGAGTTTTCCTGCTTTGGTGTTGCTATGTAACCTGGCACACTTCCACTCACATTCCAACATGCCCATAATGGATTAATCACATAATCTAAGAGCTGCTTTTTTGGCGTGATAGATGGGACCAAACAGGCTGTGTAGAGGTTTAATATGGGTCCACAAACACAGGCATTAGAAACACTTTGCCACTGTTGCCTTGGATACATGCAATGAGATGTAAACACAGTGACAAGAGAAGAACAGGGGCATGTTACCAATTCCTTTCCTCTTACTCAGTTCTTTTGTTTTAGCTCAAGAAAACATGCACTAGCACAGCAAAGTGCCCTCTGCCTAGTTATGATGAGATTGCTAAAGAAAAAAATAAACGTCTAAAGCACATCTTTAAACATAAACATGAAATGCTTTTTATGTCAAAATTTCATACTTTTCCGGACTCAAGTTTCCAGAGTTCTCAGTCCTTTTCAAACCTCTTTTTTTAGAAATGTATTAATCCAAAACATTCCTATGTATTTTTGGTAAACAATTTTCACTTTCAGTAAGGAAAGTACACAAATCAGAGCAAAGAAAGGGACAAAGGAAAGACAAATGTACTATAAAGGTTAGATGGGTCAACAGATAGACAAGTGCTGGAATGGATGGCTGGTCTGATTAATGACTGAATAAAATATTGATGGACAGACGTATAGATGGACAAAGAGTTGATTGGACAGATGGATACAGGAACAAATGGAACATGGACAAAAATATGGATGGATAGATTGATAGAGGGAGGCCTGGACAGATGGACAAACAGATGGCCAGACAAATAAATGGATGGATGTGCAGAAAGACGGATGGATTTTCAGAAGGATGATTGCATACTTTAAGATAGAATAAAGTCTGAAAATAAATTTTTAATACTCTGTGTTCTCCATGCTTTCAAGACCTGAAAAAAATAACAACATTCTACAAATAACATAATTTTTTAAAGAGCAAACTCAGCTACTCCTAAATAGATGGTTTTCTAAAATTAAAGTTTATTGAACACTAATCTGCCCCAAACCATTTTGGAGTAAAGTAGGCCTGACTGAACCACAAACACTGTACAGCTGGAGAGTCCTGCCCCGCAGCAGCTGGAGGTTTGGATCCCCTCCACATCCTGCAAGCAAAAAAGGAGTACCAACACGCTGAAGAAAAAATACAATAGCTCTTTCAGTAGCAGAGAAAGCCAGATTAACACATTCAATCCACAGAAGGGAAAAAAATGTAGGGTAACTTTATCTGAAGAGAAAGAATTTGCATAAAAGTCAACAGAGATATGAAAAGCAGGTTTCATGCTAGAGGCCTTTCTACACATGTTCCCACACAAACACACTGCCTATCAACAAAAGTAGAAGCTAAGTTGCTACTGCAACTTTAGCTTTAGCTTCTCAGGCGAGCTTTCAAATATGTTCCTTATCTTATTGTGTCAGTACACACAGAAAGACAGGCGAAGGTTAGTTTGGTTATCTGTGTTCTTGAAAGCTGGCTCACAACAGCAAAATAAACAACTGACTGCAATCTGTAACTGTATGTACACCAACAAACAATTGTGATAAAGTTCAGAGTTTGAAATGATTTGTTTCTAGAAGAGCATGAGGCTCCAGTAGAAAAAAAAATCTATTTTAAGCAGAAGTGGAAGTTTTTCCCACCACATTCAAAGGGCGTACAGCGAAATGACCCACAACTGCAATAGTTGAGTCAGTGTGAATGAATCTCATTCACAAAGTGCTTCTACTGAGCAGACAACTGTTTTCCTGTTTCCCTGATGCCAACACTGTAAAACAGGATTAAACAAGTAAATCTAAGGGCAGAACGTGAGAGAGTTCAAATATAGGCTTCCACAACAGTCATCTCTGCTGGCACCCCAACTCTAGTTAGCAGCCAGTCACGTCTGAGAGAGATAAGGACGTTTGTCCTTAACTCCAAACTCACTCATCCTGCCAGGTGGAGGATGTCAAGATCGATTCCTTTGCAGACACCACAGGACTGTCGGTTCAGCTACTCTCTTAACATGCATCCTAATCTCACACCAGGGAAGCTCTTAATAAAAAAAGCTCCAGTGCTCTATCAGGGGATCTCTAATCAAAGCTGACCGGCACATGGAGGCTCACTAAGACTTCCTCTTTCCTTGTGCGAGAACAGGACATTCAAATCCATGTAAGGTAGAGCTGTTCTACTCAATAGCACCTGGCTTTGGTTTAAGCAAACTGCTTTCCCACAAGCATCTGCTGTTATTGTTTACCTGTGAGTGACTGGGCCTTTCGCTCAGACTTTTCCTGCAGTTTGACATTAGAAACAGCGTCTTTGTTCTTCTCCGAGCTATCAAGCTGCTGTTTTTCCTTCGACTTGGCTTCCAGAGATTTTATGCTGAGCTGCAGTTGGCTGGTGTACTTCTCGTGCTTCAAAAACAGACAACAGGCAGGCAGGATATGAGAAACCTCTGGCTAACAATCAGCACAAATGTGAACTGCTTATATACAAGGAAGGATATCCAACAGGAACTAGCTTAATTTAAACACGTAGAACCAAGTGAATACATTGAGCATTTTCAGCAGACCACTCAAAGACAGAAAAGAGACAGGATGTCAGTATTTCTTACTTTCAGAGCTTCCTCTGGGACCTTGTGTTGACTCTTCTCCAAGATATACACATGGACATGTACAGAGCAAGTTAAAGTTTTTTTTTTTTTTATCAGAGCAACAGTTTATAATCTAGAGCAGCAAATACATCCAACAAACTCCAAACTTGTTGCCTAAATTTAGCCTGATATCTGGAGAAAAGAGGATTCTGCCCAATGGCTGGTTGTGATTTAGAGAAATCACAGCCAGCGCAGTTGGAACTTTTGCTAAATTAAAAATGGAAAAAGACAATAGGAACATATTGATCACAATGGATTGCTATAGATTAGATCATTAATAGTATGAAAACGCCTGGACTAATTTAAAGTATCTGACAAGTTCATTCTAGTTTGCTCACTGAGAACACATACTGTATTCTGAACAGCACTGACAAAAACATATTTAAATCCATCTTTTCTTTTCATTTTCTTAACTAAATGTATCCACTAATAAGTTTCCTAAATGTCAATGGGCACTTCAACTTTTGGCCATAATCAAAAAGTTTTGAATGTACCACATTAATCCCCCCAGAGAATTAAAGCATAGGAAGAAGAAAAAAAAACATTAAACATATCTGCTCATAGTAACTACAGAGGAAAACCTATAATAATTATAAGGCACACTAAGTCAGGATTAACGCTACAGCAGCAGAATGCGAGCCACCTGTGATTGAAATAAATGAAAAAGGATATCATAACCAAAGCGAATAACATCAGACAGCTTCAGGGTGATGTAAGTCTGATCCGGGATCCTCAAATCATTCACAAACGTCTGCAAGACAAAAATCAATGCATTTTGTAGTGATTTGCAAAAATATTTCTAAACTTTTTCACAGTTCAGGCTCTTAAAACCTTAAGACAATTTCATTGGAAGAAAAACTCATTTCAAAACTTTTACACAAATGCAAATCTGACAGTGTATGTATTCAGCCCCCTTAACTCAGATACCTACAATATAAAAACCAATGCAAACAAGTTCCACAAGAAAGTCATCTAAATAGAATCCACTTGTCTGGGCTACAAGCAGAAACGCTGAGTGTGGAAGAAAAGTAAGGCATCACTAGCGCATGATGTTTTATCCTCACAATCAAACATAATGGAAGCATCAAACTGAGGCAATGACAGAGATGGGGTGAAATGAAAAGTTGTTCATTAGATGCTTTTGATAAAAAATGTTTTGCCTTTTTGTCAGTTTATGTTAACTTGGATTTACGTTGATTTAGTAAGCTTATTTAAAGGTTTATTGTTGGTATTAACCAGAAAACAGTCACTGGATATTGTTTACAAACTTTGTTGCAACACACACAGACTGCACAACACCTGCATGTGTTCTCATGTTCCTACAGTATTGTAGGTCCAGCCCTAACCTGAATAGAGCAAGTCCATGCGCATTTTCTGCTGCATAAATGCAACCATGTTGTTACAACACTTAAAAAAACAATTCAGGCTCAGATTCGTTTACTTTTTTCTAACTGGGTATTTCCAAATCAGACTGTGGTGCATGGTGTGAACTGGACTGAACCAATTCAGATGGTGAAGGAGGGTGAGACTAAAACTGAGCAAAATTTAGCTTACTTGTTTTGATGTAATACCTTAAAAAAATCAGATAATCATTAACAGATTTAATATTGTCCATCAAAGTGTGGTGATCAGAACACAAAAAATAATTTTAAGACTGGTAAAGCAGTTGCTCCACTTGCTCAATGAGGCGCTTACGCTACAGTATAATGGATTGACACAAAGGCAACACCACACCTATAATTTTTATTTGGAAAACATGTTAAAAACCAAACAACTTTGTGTTGATCAGCTGCATAAAATCCAAATTAAAAAAAGTAGCAAGTGGTTGTGAAAAAGTTAAAGACTTATGAAAATATATATATCATATACACACATACTTTTTATAATGAATATTTGACAACTAAGATGAACTACCTGCTTGTTCCATGCAATCTAGCCCAGAAAGTGTTTTTTCTCACTAGAATTAATCCACTATGAGATGGGATTATATTACGCAACAGCAACCCTTTCTACACTTCCATACTGGCGAGATGAAAATAAGGACACAATTGACTGATCTCTCTTGGTTTTCCATCTGTCTCAACTAAGCACGGAAGAAAAGGATTCTAGAGTTTCTGTTCAGATCCCAAAATCTGGAGGAACAAGTAAAACATGACCCACAAAGAGCAGATTTTGTTCCATGACTAAATGCAGGTTAGTGGATTTCAGTTACAAGTCTCCACACTGTTCTACTCGAATTAACTTCGTCTGCAGTTACTGAGATCACAAGAAAGACTCACTGGCAAAAATGACCAGTTTCTCCCAATGACCAACTCTGGATTTGAGTGGGATAAGAGTACAGTGTAGTGGCAGCACAGTGGTAACGGGAGAAGGACACAGAGTAACAAACAATGAAGTTCCGGCTCCTGGACAAGCCAATTTGCTGGTTTTCACTTTTCTAACAGCCGTCTGTGGTGCTTAGGATGGAGTAACTCACCCCATTCAAGCTGCCAAGGTCCTTCACCATGTGCTCGTCTCGGTTTTGGTCATAGTTAATCACAGCATGCTGTTTGTCCACGCTGCGAGACTGCAAGAGAAAAGTAAGAAACAAAGTACAACTTAAATAGTGCCCCAAACATTGAGAAAAACTGAGAAACGTGTACCTGATTTAATAATTTAGGAATTTCAAAAGGAAAAGAGATTAAAAGCAATACTGAATGGTACACCTACTGACAGTCAGCAGTGCATTAATTTAATAAATAAACATTTTATTAAATTAGGTTCCTATGTGGACTCAGGGACAGATAAAAAATCCTGGTGAAGACCAAATTTTGACAGAGCATCAGCTAAAGTCAACCAGGATACAAAGAAACAGGTGAACACGTAGAGCCAGAGATACAATGGAATGGTGTAGATCAAAGTATATTCAAGTGTTAGCATGGCCCATGGAAAGACAAGCTAACTGAGAATTTGTAGCAAAACTAAAGTAAATCTAAAGTTGGTCCTCCTCATGTATCAAACTATTTTTACAGATAACAACAGAGCAAAGACCTGCCTCCCTTTATTTTACACACACTGAACACATTACTGATCTGACTAAGTCTTTTCTGCTCATTAGCATCCTGGGCCTCTCTGTCAAAGAAAAAGGAAAAAAATGTGACTGATTGTCAAATTAATTTGCCAAATTAGCACAGTCCTCAAATGGACCTTTGGCAGTTTTGTTGTGAATGATGTTGGTCTCACAACTATTCACAACTGAACAACTATTCAGATGCTTCTGTTAGTGTCGTAAAGTTTTTAGGTGGGTTGTAAACATTGATCTGCTCTCGGTGATGGGTTTATCAGCTGCTTTACACTTTTGATTAGTTTACTTGTGACAAGAATAATACAGTCTTAACTAAATGGTTCAAAGCTTCCCTTTGCTCCCATTATAAGAATGAGAAAGTCTGAACTTTGACAAATAATAACATCACTGAAGAGGAAACAAAGTAGATGTCAGGATTATTGTTAGAAAGGAATGCCTGTACAGATAGAAATCAAACAGCCCGGCCCTAAATAATGCTATTTAAAACGACTTCACATAAGGGGAATTTTTGTTTTTCATTCAAAATAGGAATCTCATCTTTCAGAAAAGCCACAAAAAAACAATAGATTTTAAACTATTTTGGCAACAAACTGGTTGCACCAGGTCAGTTTCAAATGAGAAATAGAAAAGGCATGCATCGGTGTAGACTGTAAGAAGCTGTGGGGGCGTTTCTGCTTGCAACACTGACTAAACATGGATCAGCGTAACATTTTAATCTAAGAAACTTCTGTGGTTTAGCAGGGCATTTCTGTGCTCAACACACCAAATAATTGTACAAACAGCCTTAGAGAGTGCATTCCTCTTTTACTGCTCTAAATACAGATTGAGAAGGAAATTATCATGCAACAACCACAAGGAAATGTGGAAAAAATAACAACACAGAGGAATGACATAGCTGCATTTGAAATGGGAGCCAATGGGAGCTTAGAGTCAGACATTACTAAGGAGGACTCATAACATTTCTTAACCTTGGTTTACATATTGAACACCGATTGTCAGCTGAACTTTACATCACAGCAGCATTTTGACTCACCTGCAACATCAGCTCACATTCTTCTCGGCCAACAAAGATCATTTCCCGGGGCAGCCGGTGGCGCATACCCGAGCTGCTGACCAGGAACCATGATGTGACGCTCATGTTGGGGCCACGTGTCAGGATCTTTTTGGCATCCTGGAAACAAAACATGCAACATATCCATCACTTTTTACATTCAGGCTTATCCTAAATATATTGAAAGTATTTTATCTGTTTGGATAATTTACCAATCACCTTTCACACATGTTAAGGTAACTGTTCTGAAACATTGGCAACAAGCTGGTATACTTGTCTTAATAAAAAGTAAATAAAACATGCTGTCAGCTGATGCATTTACTGGTCATGAACAATTTTACTTTTGAGCTGAAAATTTGCCAATTCCAGTGTCTTTCTGAGTCTGATTGTTGAAAGTTTAATAATAAAACAATAAATGAAATATGTAAATAATTATTTGAATGTTTTTCTGAGACTTGGAATCACTTTTTTGTACAGGTTCAAAAGTAAATAAAACATCAATTAGCCAGAATTTCTTCTTTAAAAATTCTAAAAAAACATTTACTGTCAAATCTACAAACATGGTATTGGTATCATTCAAAGAGTATCATTGCATTTACGTTTTTATTATATGTGATCTAACAGATTAATGTCAAACTAATCTAAACTGGTTCAACCATGAGAATAAACACACAACATATTATCTGTTTTTTTTAATTAGTTATTTCGTATAACTTCACCTCTTCATATTGAACACAAGCGAGTATCAGCACAGAATTGGAGCTCTTATCCCACGCCTTTGCTTAAGTGATCAATCCAATAAAGGCCACAAGTCACTTGGTGGCAGACATTTTAAAGACATCGTTTAAGAAACTGACAACATTTTAAAGTCAACACATTTCAGAATGGGATTTAATCTAATCAACTGAGTTATAAATAAATACATTTTAACTTACAACACGCTAGTAAATATGTCAATTGACCCTCAATCTATGAACGTTACTGAAAGTTTTAAGTTGTTAGCTTTACTTCCTGTCACATTACTAAGCTAAATATTATTGACAAAATTACCCGTAAATATTTATATTCTCAAGTGTAAACTTGTGTATTTTCTCGTAAGAGACAACCCAGCTGTTTGAAATGTCCCTAGCTCGTGTTCGTTGCTGGTATCGTTTAGCTAACGCTTGTCAACTTCTTTATACCCGCAACAAGCTTTCTCTCCAATGATTTGTTCCCAACAGGAGTACCGACTCACCTTAAACGCCTTTTCTGTTTTACGCCTTAGTGAAGCCAGTGTTTTAACGTCGTAACGTCAGTGAAACTCGACGACCGACATGAAACCAACAGGTGACTCGGGCCAGGTAATGTCCAACACACCCTCTTCCTCCTTTCGGGAATGACAACCGAGCTAAACTCTCCTCCAAACGCCTCCAGCGTCCAGTCCTGACACGGTGACGACAACGTCCCATCAAATGGGTTTAATCTGAGAGGAGAGAAAAGACAGAGGTCTTACTCTGACTGAATTCCGAGGGCAGCAAAACGAATAGCCACGCCCCCTGTGGTACGCCTTGTTAAGGTGCCAAAACAAACTTTTCCATTTCAGTGGAAAAGTTTTAAGGGAGAATACTTCCGCTATTAGAAATTGCAAATGTTTTGAAACTTATGAAGATGGGATTCAGACTCACACTTGAAATTCACGATTTGGTTTTCAGCATTATATGGCATTCAGAATCAAAATAATTAGATTCAAATTAATTATACGTTTTGATTACAAAGCAGCCTAACATATCGTGAAAGTTGTCATTTCTTTTACAGGGCTGTAAATGAATTTGCAGAATCAAAGAATACGTTGATTGAACTGGAAATTTAATCATTTGATCATGCTCTAAAATGAACTCACAGTACATGTAATAAAAGCCACAAGCTTAATCTTTTTTGTTCTTTGTCTGAGATAAATTGGTTTATCTGAGACAAAATTGAAGCTTCATTTTGAGTAGATCAGGGTTAAGAGGCTGAAAGTTAATTTTGAGTAGATCAGGGTTAAGAGGCTGAAATTTCATTTTGAGTAGATCAGGGTTAAGAGGCTGAAACTTCATTTTGAGTAGATCAGGGTTAAGATGCTGGTTTCCCTCGACAATCTTGAGGCCGCTAGATGGAGCTGTCGCCCCAATGAATGAAGAATCACCCAATGGGCGACCTGCATGTATTTCTGTTGGATTGCAACTGTTGCTCATCACAATTCTTCACTGGTACCTTTAACCAATATAAATAAGAATGTGAAGAAGGGGTCTATATATGAAGTTTGTCAGACTGTTTTTTAAATGCTTTATCTTGAGCAGATAACTCCTCACGCCCACATTGCAAAACCTGTTGTTTTACAAATTGATCAATTTCACTATGAACCAATGCCTTCTGTTTAAGAATAACATATTTTCTTCGAAGCGCATATTTTGTTCAATGAATTTCGAGCTTGTTATGGAGTGCACTGCCAAGCCTTGGGAAGCTGCAGCCATCCTGCTGAGGTGTTTATGAAAGACACTGAACCAGCTCCTGGCCTGCAGCTGATCACGCACATTCACTGTTGCAACATCAGGAATTTAAGTGCACAGCAGTCAATTAGCAAAAGCAGGCTTCAATACATTAACACTGAGTTAAATAGCAGCAGTTTCATGGCATCTTTGGCATTTTCTTTGTTTTTAAATCTACAAAATATTCTGCCTTTTTGCAACTTCCTAGTGGTAAATATGAAACAAGTAAGTACACTGTACAGTTTATGGATGTAGCACTTTTCACAGATTAGAATCCCGAAGTGTTTCACTTCAAAACAATGAAGTGAAGCATGATTAAATGATTAAACACATATACAATTGTTGCAATCATTTAAAAGGGGAGAATAGAGTCAGCAAAAATTGGCATTTTAGACAAAATGATAGCAGGCAACATCAAAGTAAAAGGTCTAACTCAAGGTTTGTCTACCAAAGAGGGACTTTAGCAGCACAAGCTGTGCAGCTGACAGTCTCAAGAAGAAACTTCAAGTGCAACAGACTGGTATAATTGATCCTTATTATTGGAGTGACAAGAGTGACTTTTGACCTTGGGATAAAAGTGTCTGGAAGGAAGCCTGAGATTTGGGTTCCTTAAAGATATCAAGCATTTTTCCTAAATATTATACCACTTGAATTTATTTTGTAATTTGCCATGTTTTAATGAAGCATATTAAAAATTTTTATATGACCAAAGTAAAGTGAGACCTAATTGAGGAATGGAAGGAAGTCAAAACTAAAAGTGAGTGCCAGTAGTCATCTCCAGTTCAGCCAGCTGCAGTCTGAGCTTAGAAACCTTCTTGAAATGGAGAAAAGTAATTTCAAAACGGCTGCCAGGAATGCCTCTAAAGTGACACTGAGCTGTCAGGAACAACACCCAAATTTCAGAGACTCAATGTCTGAATGTTATGTAAAAATACAGGAGGAGTCCCAGCTTCCACACTGTGTGATATAAATGACATCACGGTTCTGGTGAGGTCAGTGCCAAAGCAACTTCTCAGTTTTGTGCTGCGTTCAGGACCAGTCCAGC
This sequence comes from Poeciliopsis prolifica, assembly GCF_027474105.1. Lineage (NCBI taxonomy): Eukaryota > Metazoa > Chordata > Actinopteri > Cyprinodontiformes > Poeciliidae > Poeciliopsis > Poeciliopsis prolifica. The sequence goes on from NW_026562388.1 coordinate 10,081,622, forward strand.
CGAAAAAGCCAGATGAGGTGAGTGCCATACTGGGACCAAACCTTTTGCCTCAGCTTGTAATGTTGCTGTGCATTGCAGCTGGCCAAAACAGCAGACTGTGAGCTCTGGCTGTCAACATCTGCTCCAGAGACTTTACCATCTGCCCAAGGCGCCCCCAGGGGAACAGAGCATCTCTCCTTGTCTCAGACCAGCTGCAAAACCCTGGACTTGGACACGAGCTGCCATACACACATAAAGACGCTGTGTGTTAGAACAGTTTTCTAACTCTTGGTCATAATTCACATTCACCGGAAGCTTTAGACAAGCTAAATTCTTGCGTAAGTTATTTTTTTTTACAGTTTAATGGCAGAGTTCAGCCTCCTGATCCAGCTACAACTTAGCCTTACAATGTGTTTTAGTAAATGAGGTTATGAATTTTAGTGACTCAAATCAAAAAATGGAACTCTTTTTACAGATTCCATTTTTGATGCATTTACCTGTAGTAATTTAGATAATTATGGACTGCAGTTAATACAAACAAAATTCAGTAGCTCAAAAATTTTAAATAATACTCATATTTACAATACAAAAATGTCTTTCTGCAAAAAAGTATGTAAGTGTACTTCATTATATCTGCAGTCAATACTCAGTCAGTTAACATGTGGCACACTAATTCACTCTTTACTGTGAATTAGTTCTTCTATTCAGCACTGAGAGACATTCAAGGAAATCAGGTTGCTTTATTGGTGTTTCATCTTCCTCTTGACAATTCTCTAAAAACGTTATAGATCAGGATTATTGACCAATAAAGTACATAGATACTAAGGTTGTTCAAACAAGTACTGACACTTTTGAAAGTGTGGACAGGTACCATCTTCATGAAGCTTGCCAGAAGACATAAGCATGAAATATTCTAAGATTTCCAGACAGATGAAGATGTTTTAGGTTTGATAAAACACAGGGGACCAACACCACTGTAGTTTTACATGGTTCCTCACATCATCGCTACTGGGAAAACTTCGCCCTTCAACCTTTGATTCTGTGACCCTCCACTTTTCATCCAACCTCTAGTATCTTGCATTTTAAGTGAAATGCAAACCTTACTTCCAAAGAAAATATTTGACCACTGAACAACAGGTAAAATTTTTCTGAAGTCTCTGACGGCTTCTGGATGGCGGAGTCCGGCGGTAACAGGCACTTAAATTCCGTGTCAAAGGGAAGGGGGAAGAAAGGGAAAAAAGAGGGCAAAAAAAAAACCTTGGTATTTTATTCTATGTTGCATGCCTTTGTGTTTTGTGTTTATGATGTAAAGCACTTTGAAATGCCTTGTAGCTGAAATGTGCTATACAAATAAAATTTGATTGATTGATTGATTTAGAAATGATAGATGATGCCCATGTTCGGAATAAACACACTCCAGCTTCACTTTCTGAATCTTCAAATAATTGAAGAGAATTTGCCTCAGAGTCAGCTCAAGCCTGTGATTATTGTATATGTTGCTTGTACCTTTTTCCTTCTTCTCTGCCTTCCATTAATTCGCTTTGATGAAGTGCATTAAACAGCGATCACCAACCTCCTGCAGCTTACACTCTTTATGGAGGGTGAAAATGAACATATTCTCCACAATTGTAAGGGACATAGAAATGTGATTACAGGAGTGGGACTAGCAGTTTGTGGCGACAAGGTTATTAAGGATGTTGCTATGAAATATCACCTGTGGTGCCCAGAAATAAGAGCAGATAGCACACCAGAGCAGAGCATTCATGAGACCGTCAAACTGCAACAGTCTTCAGTCAGAGGCTTCTATAGACTTATTTCCAGACTGGCTGCTGTCAGCGACAATGACTGCCCACAACATCGTCCACAATGACTAGATTCCTGAACTAGTTACGAAACATTTAATTTCCCTTTTCCCTCAATAACATTTTTTAATATAATTTTATATGGACATCAATTTAAAAAATAAAGGAAGCAAATAGAAAACTTTTTAGAAGAACATTTGTCACAAATACTAATAACATCTAATAATGAAAAAAAGCACTAAAAAGATGCTTGTTTTCTAATAGCCCAAGATTTCATGAACATGTTTGTATGTTTTGCCTTCTGGATTTCTTTGAATGGAATCTTAAGAGAAATGAGTCAATCAGTTGATAAGACCTTTTATTTCATCAGTTGAGAAGAAAACATGTAAAAACAGTGTACAAAGTTTATATTATTTGTTTACTAAAGCTGGTGTCCTCGGTCACAGGAATACAGGAGGGGCAGATACAAAAAAAGTTGAAGTAAAAAATATAAAATGATTTTTTTCCCCCCCCTATTTTCAGAAGGTGATAGCCAAGATGGGAGTGTGCATAGGAATAAGTAACAAACAGACTCAAAGAGTGAACAAAGGTTTGCAAACGACTGAAGAGAAAACAATATAAAAATAACCATTACATTCAATGAAAATATGTACTTTTGACAATGATTATCTGTCGTTCTAAAAACACTGAAGAGCTTCTGGAAACTCCTGAAAGAAGACCATCGGTTTTAGCCTCAGCACAAGAAATGATTCAAACCAACACGTCTGGTTTCAATCGTATCCACAACACACAAATTCATCTTACAAAAGGAAACTAATTTAGTCTTTACCAGCCATATGTAGAGGGGGGTCCTAATACAATCATTTTTGGGCAACAAAGTGCATATCATTGGCACAGTGAAACTCCTTTTCATCCACATTGGTCTCATAAATAACTCGGAAGCTAGTGAGAGGGGTGGAAGTCCCCTAAAGAAGCAAATGAAAGATCACCGTTTTCCCCTGAAGCCTAGTTTGCTTGCGACGTTTTCCTAAAGAATTGTATTATGTTGAAGTCACCTCACTGAGGCTGCAGCATATGCACCAGGTGGAATATAACACCCAATAGTGTACTGTATTCAGAGGAAGAACCCAAAGGGGAAAAGAAGAGCTCGGAGCAGAAGGAGCATCCACATGAAAAGGCACCAGAAAGTGTAAGCACTGACTTCAGGAGTGAAGATGCTTTTTATCAGCCTGAACAGGAAACAGTGGATCTGAGTGATGTGCAAGCAATTTTTAAAAGGAACTGAATGATCACTCACACTCGCGTCATGTTAGACTAGATTGCACTGCTGATTCCTCAGACATATCATTGTGTGGAATGGTAATATGACAGATCGGTTTCAGTTTTGTATCAAGGGTCGCTTAAAGCAAAGAGGACTTTTCAGTCTTAGGAGAATTAGACATGTGTTACAGCACATCAGTATGAAGGAAGATTAACTTTATTTGATACGGTACATTCACTTTATGAGGCCAAAAAAGTCAGAAAAGACTCGAAAAACATGAATACATCACCCACTCAACGAACAACACACTCTCTGTTTAACATGGTGTTTTTGGTCCACAGCATGCCTAGAACCTATTTGAAATGGTTGATGTTTCATTGAATATAAACAACCCCTTTAAAAAAGAAAAAGAAAAAAAACCCATTGAGCTGTGGGGGTAGCCCAATTTGTGCATAGCTACATTTCCCCGTTCATTATGGAGTACGGATGCCTGCTCTGTATACAGCATAACAACCAGGAAATGCAGGGTAGTGTTATCTCCATGGTCAGTCTTCAAAGGCCACCAAGAACAAGCACGTTTATCTTTGTTTTTGTCTCGCACTTCCTCCATCCTGTAAAACAACAACAACAACGGCTCGCAGACTGAGACATCCGATGGGGGGGCTTGTGCAGACAATGCTGGGGGAGGACAAGGCTGAGCAGGCTGGGGCCTTTTGAGAGTGCAGTCGGGTGCAGAGAGGGAATGACGGTGGGACCGGAGGAATGTTTGAGATTTGCATATTAGGCTGTCCCACTGGCAGAGTAGGAGAACTGTGGGAAGTGGGGTCGTTGCTCGCTGTCGAAAGATTCCATGCTGTCATCTGGGGATATAAAAAAAAAAACAAAAAAACAATCTGTTTGTTCTTGTTAAAGATACAATCTGTCTGACAAGGTAACACATTTTTCAACTTTAAAATTTAAGTATATTAATTGTACTTTATGTCACGGATCAACACTAAATTGTGCAGCCTTTACCCTGATTTCCCTAAATGAAATCCAGTACAATAATTACCTTCAGAAGCCACCTAATTAGTAAACAAAATCGATTTTGGTATGATTTATTTGTTATAAATGTTCTGGTAAGGCTCTAGATGTTTGTTAGAGAATATTGGTGAACAAACAGAATCATGATGACTTAGGAACAAAGCAGATGGGTCTGGGATGAAGGTATTACGAAGTTTAAGAAAAAAATTGATTATTAAACAATATCCAAAATTCATTTGTTCCCTCTATCAGGAAGTCAAAAACACACAAAAAAAAACAAACAAACAAAAAAAACCCGGTGGCCCACTCAAAGTTATGAAAGTTAGATTTTGTCTTTTTAGTTTTGTAAAATTTGTCCCAAATGATCATTGTCATTCAAAGTGCTCAGCTCTCTGCTTACTTTAATGTTTTCCATTAAGGCCTATTTTAATAGTGTTGCATGTCCTGAAGAGGGCACACTGTCCCTAATGAAGCCGGGTAAAGCTTCCAGTCATATTTAGAAAAAGGCAACTCGTGTCCTTTTAAATACAGCAAATAGTTATGCGGAAAGATAAAAAAGAATTGTGGATTGACTTTGTGACATATTGAACATATTGAGTGGAACTGCTAGTAAGTTGTTTGCACGGTTATTAGCATGTGAAAGTGATGCTACCTTGTCCGGGTGGCGTAATGGTGATGGTTTGTCCTGTGAACTCTTCGTCAAAATATCTTGTGTCCGTCTCTGAGGTAACTTGGGGCTTAAACGGCGGGACAAGCTGTTAGAGAGGAGACATGCTTACATCAACAGCCATTTATCGCCGAAGGAACAGTTGTCACTCTGACAGTGTTGTTTCTAGGCAATTCTGCTTTATATAAATCACAGGCAAAATAAATATTTCAGAACCCCACCTTCTTTTCATAGACATCTTGCCAATTTATCCCAGCAAAGAATTTGTGCTGCATGATTTCCTTGGCATCATCAGGCCCTCCACCTAACCTGGAAACCCAAAAACAAGGACTTTCAATGCCACATTTTAAAAGCAAGCGACTGTAACGATAAATAAAAGTTAGAAATGAGACCTGACTAAGAGGACACACTGACCTTTGCATTGGGTCCTTCTTAAGGAGACCGGAGAGCAGCGAGCGTGCCTCAGGGCCGAGAGTCCGAGGAAAACGGATGTCTTCCATGAGGATGAGCTCAAACAGCCTCTCGTGATCCTGGTTGTAAAACGGCAGCCGACCGCACATCATCTCATACATCACCACGCCCAGACCCCACCAGTCCACAGCGCGGCCATAGTCATTGTCTTCTAGGACCTTGGAGAGGGAGAGGATTTAAAATACAGTTATGGAGAACAGATCTAAATCAGAAGCGTTGTACTTCTTATTTTTTCATATTTTTAGACATCTAAAGACATTATGGACCTAAAATATATTTTAAAGTATAAAACGTAAAGCATAATACACCTTTACATTGCTTTAAATGCAAATAAATGCATTTAAAGGCAGTTTTTGACAATAAAAGCCTTTGTAGCAACTTCTGTTGAAGAAACAGGAAAAAGAGAACCATATATATAGAGGATTAGATGACTTCTGGATCTATCATGTTAATCAGTCTGATTTTTAAAAAAAAAACAAGAACATGCAGAACACAAGCTGCAATCCGAAACGCAACAGGAAAAGAAAGGTGGTGAAAATGTACGCACACAAAAGAAGATGAAGCACTTCTGCAATGACAGTTTCTGATTCAACCACCACGACGTCTGTGTTTAGACATCTCAACCAACCCCCACCGACATCATCTCCTCCCCCTCTGGTCAGAAGTTTTCAGGCTGCTCCAGCCAACACTGACTCACATCTCACATTAGGAGCAAGTATAGAGTTTCCCCTGGAGCCTTGCATATTTAATCACCTCTACTCTTTCCACATATACACAAACACATACAGATCAACAAGCAGCAGAGAAATTAAGTCTTTCACATGAGCAAATTATAGCAAACTGTTCAATTAACACAGGTGGAGTCACAGATAGGGAAATATTTAATCAGATTATTTTCATATGACTTTCTGTGACATTTCCTAATTAGAAACTCCTCTGGTGTGCTTGGTGAACAGTGTAACCTGTTGCATGACTAATGCTCTGCATCGTGGAGTTGTTCCAGGGTGTCTGGGGACATGTACTGGATTCTACCTCACCAGGCGGATGTTGAAGGTTAAATCAAGACAACGAGAACAGTGTGTTCTCCCACACCCTCAGCAGCATGATGCTACAAATTTCGGACCTAATATTAGAAACTTTGGTAAAAAGATAAGGGTGGATTAAACGAATTAGACAAGGACACAAAAAGTGCACCGACCCAGAGAGGGGTGGTCCTGCAGAAACAGATGGACTGAAGTGTCCGTAAAAGGAACCAGACTGCTGGTGAGTGAGCATGCATGCAGCTTGCATGTCTTGTGTGGGCCCTCGGTCTGGTCCTGCAGTGAGTGCAGAGGATCGACGGGAAGGGCCAGGAGGGCGGTGGAGGGGGGTAACGTGAAGCTGGAGCGGGGCTAAGATTACTGGGCCGTCTCTATTTCCAGCGCTGCTGTCGTGTGATTCACACCGTGCGACAGCTGGGCCCGCAGCTGCCCCATATATGTAGAAGAGCGCCACAGCTGTGAAGCTGCCAGGAGTGCAGGAGCCAAGCTCATCCTTCATATACGTAACCAGGACTGCTTGCTTGCTTGCCTGCCTATTTGGGCCCTGGCCCTAAGCTAATACTGTTACACTGCCCCAAAGGAGCAGAGGCAGCGGAAGAAAGAAGGAGGAGGATTTGGGAAGAAAAAAAAAAAAACACTTGCTGCTGATTCTTGGGAGCTACAGTCTCCTTACTGCTGTTTTTCAGCTCACAATGTTCTACAGTGACAGCCATTAATCTTTCAAGACGCCGAATACAGACTGGTGTTGGGGGGCTAGATTAAACATGTCCACATTTTTCTTTGTGGACATTCCCTAGCAGCCAATTCCCTCAGCCAATAATAGTTTTCTTTCTGTAAGTGTTTAATAAAAGTGACTAAGTGAATTTGTCCGCCGCTTTACTTCGGAGACAAACTGGTCAGGCTGTTGCAGGCCGACTCTATCCTCCCTACCTCTCCCTCTTTTTCTCTGCAGCTCTGGGTGGAATATTCCCAGACATTACAGCATTCCTGTGCAGCACACACAACAAGGTCATTGTTTATTGCAGAAAAACCTGTAACACTGCCTGGCCCGTACTCCATTGAGACGCTCAGCAGCGACCCTGTTACCATGGCGATGCCCCCTGATGTCTACCAGCGCTCCACTAGTGAGTTTAGAGCTGTCATTGGAGTGGCTGGGAGAAACTCTGGATGAGGACAGAAAACCAGAAATAATTGCAATAGATAAAAAGTTGCTATATTTTTCTTTGAAAAGGTTTATGAGGCTGTGTCCCTTGTAAAAGTATTCCTACCTCTAATCTCGCTACATATGCTGGAATTGTGCATTCACAAATTTTGATGGATTTTATCAGCAGGGTATCACTGAGGTTGAAAAAAAGTATTCTTTAAAAACTGTTCTCATTATATGCAAACAAATTCTGCCCACAGAAGCATCTTCCAGACGATTGAGGTGTTTGATAAATTCTTTATGAAAAACTACAAACAGGACTTGTATTAGCTTTCTGTCAAAATGGATTTTCTTTTGTCCACTCTTTTCCACAAGGCAAATCTGCTCAGTGACTGAGGCCTTCACAAAACAGATATATTTATACTGAAATTAAATTGTGTAAGAGGAATTTACTGGATGACTTCTGAAGGAAATTGGTTTTATTTACTGGTTTCAAGCGGAAAGGTCCCAGTATAATGCATAACAGTAATTTAACAAAATATGAGTTTTAGTATTTTTGCAGGACATCTATATGTTCCTGAGGAGGAGTGAAGCTTTGTGGGATTGTGTGCTCAGTGCAAGTGAAGCATCCTAAGCAATTCCTCTCCTGGTGCCACATAACAGCTGGAACCCATGTGGTCTCTCTTTTCCTCGCTTTTCCCTGATGAAGTTTACATTTTCTGAAATCCAGCCGGTCAAACACCTTCTCCTTCAAACACAAAATTCCAAACGCTGTCTAAAAACAACAATGCGACAACTGTGTCAACATGGACACCCTTCTTCCAGAAAGCATTTTTATGACAACAGGTGGGGAAAACCCACAAACACATTTTGAACACATGCACAATACGGCATATCCGATTACACCTCCAACACTTGTCATACCTGCACGCAACAGCGAGAAGCCACACACCTCAAGACATGGCAAATATGAGAGCAGGCTGCCCTGCCCTGGGCACACTGCACACTCATTAACTCAACTTCAGCTGGAGATTAGAGAGGCATTTTGGGCAGCTGCTCTTTTCTTCAAACGCTTCCATATCATACAATGAGGTCTACAAATAAATGGCATATTTTCGTTAGCGGACTGGTGGGCTCTACAAAACCCTGTTTATGAGCAGCATTCACCATTAGGTGCCACACTGTAACACTTTATAAAGCACTTTAAAAAACAACAACATTGGCCAAGATGAAATACTAAAGGTGAAAAAAAAGCTAAAAATTGTCCCTGGTGAGCAGCAGAGAAATTCGACTGACCACAAACAAGAGGGCATAATAATAGGTTTTAAAAACATGGATCTGTGTATCTAGGGTTCTTCTTGATAAAAGTTGGCTTGATTTTTGCCAATGGCCTTATAGTTGGAAAAAAAAAATTAGGACATAATTAGCATTAACATGGTTGTCCAGTTTTTAATCAGGATCTGTATTTTAACACTTCAATTTATAATCAAGCATTTTTCTTCATTGTGACCAAAAAAAAATGTTGATGTCTCCTTAAAACAAAATAAAAATTGGTGTCATCCAACTTTGGATGAGAGACTGTACAGAGCATGTGTCCATGCACTTTAATGTGCAATAAATTTTCAGCCATTTGCCTACAGTTGAAAAGGAATATTGTGTTTCAACAACATTTAGCCAAGTGGAAGCAAGTAGGTAGAAAATAACAGAGATCTAAGATCAGAACTTTGGATTCCCTCCAGAAGAAAAACTTGATGGTGAAAATGAAGTGTATAAAATTATTTGACATGTATTCATAGATCTGCAATTGGCTTCCAAAAGATATTAAGATTATTGCACTGTCATGTTTACCTCTGGTGCAAGGTACTCTGGCGTCCCACAGAAAGTTTTCATAGTGGCTCCGTCTTTGATCCCCTCCTTACAGAGACCAAAATCTGTGATCTTTATGTGTCCGTCTTTATCCAGCATGAGGTTTTCCAGCTGTATAAACAAAAACACACATAAAATCACTTCTTTTTTTTTTAAATGGACGACATGTTGGATTATGAATAAAAACTAAGAGGAAATGATTTGTAAAAATAAATTTATTGAGGGCCAAATGTACAACAAATTAATAATTAATTTGCCAAGTAACCACTTATAAATGTAAATCGAAATTGCAATGTATTAAGTGCATTATATACAGAAATAAAAATATAACATTTTAAAAGCTAAACTCAAAACACAAATGTGTGTTAAAAATCAAACATTTTTTGATTTCTGTTTTTTTTTTTATTATACATTTCCTGTGCTGGTTAACTTGAACCATAGTCATCTAGTCAAACAAAATAAATTACTACACATTCTACAGTAAGAACAAAAATCCTGCTAAATTATGTCTTAACAGTATAATAATTTAAAAATGTACTGTTCCAATAATTTACAACAATATTAGAACATTTAAATAAATGCATTTGATTACTGTACTCATTTTCATGTTTTTTTTAAATTTATAACGTGTGTTCACTGAATTTTGACACCTTCGACACTTCAAAACTATTAGCATATCAAACCAATTATATGCCTTTTATTTCAGTTTTTAAAGTTGCTTGATAATGAATGAATTCACCTCAAAGGATTGTAATGTCTGCAAAGAGGAATTGCTCTTCATATTTCCCAAAGGGGAAAAAATTTTCTCCTTATTTCACTTTGGCATTTTCACTAGTGTACTATTAGACTGAATGGATGTTTAATAAAATCAACTATAAGTAATCATATGAATATTTGGGTGAAAGAAAGTTAGCCAATCACCAGCTTGTTCCATCTTTCTTCCCTTTTTGACATTAAAAACAACAAAAAAAAGAGGATGTTATTTTTATTTCCTCAGTTTTGCAAATCAATTTGAAAAACATCGTCACGTGTGAGTGAGGGGAAGATTTGGATCAAATGATTTCTATATAAAAACACTCCTGCTGCTCAACCGGTGTTGTGTCATGCAAAAGTAGTCAATGCATTCTGAAACATTAGTATGTTTTATCTAAACTACTCCTCTGCAGTTCTCACTCTCTGACTTTCTCTCTCCAAGCTGATAAAAAACACCAGCATGATACTGCCACCACAATGTTCTATGATGTTTCCTCCACATAAAAAATGATCTTTTTTCCATTTCTCTTGCAAAAAAAGCTTTGTAGAATCCCTGTTTTAACATTTTATTGGACTTCAACTAAATAAGGAACTTTTCAAAGCAAGTGGTTGCACTGGGTTTCATTCAGGGGGAAGAGTAAATGGGCAATGTTTTTTTAATATTTGAATAATATAATTGAGAAAATGTAAATCTTACCTGGATGTTGAAACAAAGTGTTAAAATATATATATTTGAAAACTCATTTTATATTAACTTCACAATTTCAAAGTACTTTTTGTGTCTCTAACCCAAAACCATCCCAATAACAAAATTTTTTACAGCTTCAATGTAAACTTGAAGCTTACATTGAAGCTGTATTAATACTTTGGCATAGAACTTTACTCTATGACAGCATGTAAAAGTAATCAGAGCTACAGCCTATATAGATGTTGATTATTTGGTGTCATGACTCGGGCTTTAACGCCCCTCTCTCTCTCTCTTCCTGTTAAAGTCACCCAGCAGCTGTAGCTCACACGTGGCCAGCAGCGGCCGGCCAGAGTCAGCACATCCTCCAATCCTGCTACCCTGGCATTTTCTGGAGAACCCTCGCAGGCTGGGAGCCTGCCTCGTAAACCCAAGGGAGGAAAAGAGGGAGGGAGAGCTGCGCTGTGCTGACCTGGCTGGTATAGTTTTATCAGCTGTAAGAAGTACAGCTTGAGATGCCCACTGCAGCACTGATTGCATTCCTGAATCCAAACATACCCGTCAATACGGAACAACTACAGCTGTGATGATGGATGGTTAGTTGTTTCCTTTTTGCCAAAAAAATAAAAACAAAAACCCCTCCTGCTCAACTGCAGTGTCAATTTACAAAACAATATAAATTGCAAAGTGGACAAATACCACATAATGGGCTCTGCATGTGCACTATTAGAGGCAGCTCTGGTTATTTCTGTCTCACTGCAGTAACGGTCGGACCAGACTCTTCTCCAGCTGCAGTGATGTCTAGAGGCTGATGTGGGAGAGGCAGATCAATAAGTCCTGTCCGCTGCCACAGCTCTGGGTGAGCACAAACCTCCCAAAAGTATTCAAACCCCTTCAATATGTTGATACGTTATAATCACACACGTTAATGGCTCTTATTAGGCTCTTACATAGCTAACACAAAATAAAGCATAAGGTGAAGTGGAAGAAAAGATTATATTTTTAAAATTTTTCTACAAATAAAAAATCTGTGAAGAGTGGTGTGCTCATGTAGTCAGCTTGGCAAATACTCTGCAGGAATACTTCTCAGTTGAAAGTCTTTTGAGGCATTTCTGCATCAGCTTTTAGTATGAAGAGCAGAGGTGCTCAAATCTAGTCCTCAAGTTCTACCATCCTACAATGTTTAGATCCATTTCTTTGTTAACACACCTATACCCCACGAATGGCTCATTACCAGGTCTTTGCAGAGGTGAGGGATATGCCGATGATGGGTTTCAGGGATTTGAGTCAGAGAAATTTTACATCTAAAGATTGAAGCATGAGAACTGGACTTGGGCAACCCTGATCTAGAGGTTGACATTTTTGAACAATTGTACAATCTCTATTAGATTGGATGAAGAGCACCTGTAAATATGCCTGTCACAATAACAAATTTTACTGGACAACAACTTGTTCCATAAGTTTTTATAATAGACGGGAATATAATTGTTTTGAGTTCATTTTCAGATGATGGAATGGTAATGACATAAAGATTCAAAAACACACTCTTAAAGACCAATAATTTTAAATTCTCTAATGAACATTTAACACCAGAACTGGAAGATACTTTAAATATCCAAAATAGATTAAAAAAAACAAACAAAACAAAACAAAAAAAAACTAACAAAATTAATTATGAAGTCTCTGCAAACAAAATTGTCACTCTAGAAAACTACAAGTTGAGACTGAAGGAAAGTTTGGGTAGGAAAAAGAGAGAAAAGATGAATGTTGTGTATCCATACAGTTCATTTTCTACTATATAGTATTATATGTGTAGGTAAAAAAAGTTAAATCTAGTCTCATCCAAGCAGAGCATCTTCTTCAGGAGTACTTGCCGTACCTCTACATAGCTTATGGTTTACTTTAAATGAGACTACTGGATTTCTTCAGATTCACCAGTGCCCCTTCTTCTCATCAAACTTATAAAAGCCAGATTTTTGTGAAAGACTAAGTTCACCTCTCGAAAAAATTCTCCTTCTGAAGATGTGGCTCTTTGCATCTAAACCTCTAGAAACCTCTATGCTGAAATTAAATTACACACGGGTATTACAAATTAATTTTCTTCTGAATGCAATTGATTTCACTTAAGGGTATCTAATTATAAAGGAGTATATACACATATGCATGCCAGAATTTGGATTCTTATTTGCGAATACTTTTAAAAAACATATTTTTCAATGTTTCCTCCATATTTATGTTCTACTTTGTGCTCGTCTATCAGAAAATAGAGAAACAAAAAGAAGAAAAAGTGGAAAAGTTCACATATTTCCTTGATACCTTGAGATCTCTATAAACCACGTTTCTCTCAGCATGCAGGTAATCCAACGCTGACACTATCTCTGCACCATAGAACCGAGCCCGTTCTTCTGAAAATACCCGGTCTCTTGACAGATGGAAGAAAAGCTGAAGGGGGAAACAGGAGTGCTCAAATGAGAACAAAGTCCATCAGTCCAGCAGTCAAGGCAAAAATAAATAAATAAATAAATAAATAAATAAATAAATAAATAAATTATTAATGACCAAGTAGTAAGAAAAACTGTGATGCAACAGTAAAGGTTTATGTCGCCTACCTCACCACCATTTGCGTACTCCATTACAAAACACAGGCGGTCATGAGTCTGGAAGGAGTATTTCAGTCCCTGCAGAAGATTAAAGCAGAACTTATCAACACAGTCAAGAGGAAGCTGCCCTTTAAACAACCAACATGCAATCGCAGCAGCTGCATCTGCAGCAACATTTTCAAAAAAACACACACACACACAAAAAAAATAAAATAAAATAAAAAAATCAAACATCTAAAGAGTGTCATGCTGGAGAACAAAAGTAGAATACAGATAACATGTTGATAGCATGTTGACAACATTTGTGCATAATTTGTTATTTTCACAAGCTTCCCAAACCAAAACCCACAGATTTATTTTTTAAAAAGGCCAAAAATGCCAGCGATACTATAAAAAGTGCTTGTTTTTTCTGTTCAGATTGTTGCCTTTTCTGAATAAATGGTTGCTTGAGTGAAAAACAAAACAAACAGAAAGCCTTTTTTGGGTTAAAAAAGGTTCAGATATTCAGAGGGGCTTCCTTACAGTCAAGAACGGATGCTTTGAATTCTGGAGGACCCTGTTCTCTGTGAGTGTGTGTGCCACTTCATCCTGCAAAAAAAGAAAAGCACAAAGAGTGTTTGTCTAAGTCTTACAATAGCTAACTATTTAGGTATCAGTCATTGCGCCACTGAACTTCAAAACTTAAGTGTTTTTCACCTGTTTCTTGCAAATTGGCAACCACTCACTTTTGCTACGATCACCTCCTTCTTTAGGATCTTCATGGCATAGTAGCGTCCTGTGGCCTTCTCCTTTACTAGAATAACTTTGCCAAAAGTGCCTTTTCCCAGGAGTTTGAGGTATTCAAAGTCATGCATAGTCTGGAAGGCCAGAGAAGACAAAGTGGTATCTGGTTACGAACAGGAGAATTAGCAAACTCGAGCTCTGACCAGCTCGGACACACAATCCGATTGACAACCGCACTAAAGCATTTTAGGCACCATTTTACCCACTAAGCAATTTCTACTCCACTAATGGTTTGGCCTAAATGTGGTTGGGACCTGGTTAACCTCTGACCCTGAGGAGAATGTTGTGAATGGGTGTGTATGCATCTGTGTGTGGGGAGTTGGGGGACGACATCCAATCTCGTGGCCTTGAAGGTGCAGGGGGGTTGGGTGCCAAGCCACCCCTGGCTGATGCCTTCGACCAGAAGGTTGGAATGGGGAAGCAAAGCTGGAGTTGTGTGAGAGTATCAAGGGAAGGGCAGGTCAGAAGAAGGGCACTATGACCAAATGAGGGATAAAGTGGGGAAAAAACACTAAGAATTACCACAGGAATGACTTCTATTTTAGAAGTACATTTAGGGACAAAAGCAACAAAAATATTCATGTCTCAAACTTTTTTGTATTTTGTCCTCTTTGATTATTTTAATTCTATATTATGTTATTGGATGTAAAGGCTAAGGTAATGTGCAGTGTTAGATATTCAAGGTCTAGCACGGTATAATGCTGCTTGTTCATCAATGTTCTCTCACAAATCTCTCAACCCTGCATTGTTAATTTCTACAGACTAATTACTGCACTCTGTTTTATTTAGAGGTATTATAGAGTAAAGCAGCACAACTTTAAATGCATGCCACATTTTTCTGTTTGTTAAAAGATTTTGCACTACCTTGTATTAGCATAAAATATATCGAAGTTTGAGTTTACTATGTAATAAAATGTGAAAAAGGGATGTGAATTGTTTTGCAAGGCACGGTGAGATACAGTACCACTTTGTGTCTGGGTTTGGTCAGGTAGACCTCCATGTCCATGGGCTCTGGAGAGGAGTCCATCCTCTCCTCTTCTTGTTTATGAAGGCCTTCAGCCACTGCCTGGATGGCTTTGGTCCATTCTTCCCTGAATTAGACAGAGGAGTCAAAGAGATTAAATCAGCTCATTTTCCATTGAGCAAGCCGTGCAGCCCAATTACGCAATTCTGTTCTTATCAACAGGAAAGCAATTTCATGTGTCAGTTCAGCCAATCACAGGGAACTTTGAATAAGTACGCAGCAATAAATCATTGTAAATGTACACATTTGAGCATTTTCTACATCTTAATCTGTGCAGCTGTTTGCTAGAAACAAATGCCTTCCATTTAAACAGTTTGTGTTTTACAACTCCAATAGCAAAGAGAGGTGGTGTGTTGTGTGTGTGCAAGCTTGTAGCTTGCCTTTCCTCGGGGGTCTCCACGTGGAAGGTACGCTCGATGACAGTGGTCCACTGCAGGCAGCGGATGATAAATGTGTTGGGCTTGGGTCGTTCCGTCTTCATCAGCTGGCACTCTGACCAACAGCCAGGAAGAGAGCAGGGAGGGAGATGAAGAGAAGGGCCAGTGTTGTAGGGGAGGAGAGGGGAGAGACAGACCCACAGTTACAGCCATTTATCTTTATCGCCACCCTAACAGACACCGTTGGCCAATTTGGAAAAGAACAGGTGCACTTTGGAGGAAAAGATTTGAAAGCTCCTTTAAAATGTGACATTTGGTATCTTTTTATTGCGAACAACACATGTGCCAACATCTATGTTTCGTACCAATTTTTCTCAGTAAAAATGTTAATTTTCCAGACTCACCTTTCTGAGTTTTTAGTTTATTGTCCTCACCTTTTAAAATACAAATGTTCACCATACATTTAAAGCAAATGTGTCAAGGAAAAGAGAGGACACAAAGGATGATGGATGGAAGGCCAGAAAGAAGGACAGACAAAGGAGGATAGACGGATGGATGGACAAGAGACCATGGATGGACACAACGAATGGGTGGATGGAAGGATAGAAGGAAGAACAAATAATAGAAGACAGATGAATGAATGGACACAACAGATAGATGGAAGAAAGGAAGGACGGACATCAAGTTTCACACATGTTCACATCGTGTAGAAACCATGTGCATATAAATTTTAGTACTTTTAATACATTTAATGACTCTTATATAAATTATCCCACTACACATAAATCTTTACATTCTTCATTAACTCTTGTTAAACTGTTTTTATTAATCTAACAATGGAAAGTCTTGACTTACAACCTTTTCTTCACACATATATATTTTTCCCCAGTTTTGGAGCAAACAATTGTTATGTAAGCAGTTTCCAAAAACAATTACTCACAATACTCCACAAACTGGAAGTACAAAAGCAGAGATTTCCATCTGCACCTTCTTCAAATTAACATCTGTTCCCAAATGAAACATGTCAGCAAATATGTCTGGGTGTGACACAAATATGGCCCCTGTCTGATAGATGGAAGACTCCAAGTGGACCACCACTGAGATCCAACATGGCTCCATCAGGGTGAATGTGTGATCCAGCTGCAGCCGCCCCCTCAGCAGCGACACACCATGTGTCCTTTATGATGGGGTCGCACTGGTGACAAGGAAAAACAAAAAAAAAACAAAGCCTCCGTGGATGGAGACAAGAGCCTCAGAGCATAGCCCAGACAAATACGTGAAATTAGGCAGTTAATAGCCACGATAACTCAAGAGTGTCGGGGAGGAAACAAGTTAAACAAACAGTGTGCTGTCTAATTGTTGTGTTCAGTCAACTGAGCGGCTTATCGCTGAGACTTTCTGTGATGGGAAGATGGAGTGAACTGTGTTGCTCTGGGCACTTCTATTTAGTTTTCTTTCACAATATGAAAGTAGAGGGATTGTGGAAGAAGCTCAGAGAGGAGGAGGACAGCACCTGATGCATTACATTAAAGTCAAACACCAAACATAACCATGTGTATTATGGGGCTAAGTTTCCTTTGATCGCAACGTAATGATGCTGCAGAGATGATACTGCACCATCTTCAGAAACAATTCTGACCAAATGAAGCAATTCTGAAGCAAGGGGCACACAATGATAAATATGAGCCAATGTGAACTTAGCCTTTTACACACCTGACATGAACACCAAAAAATATAACAATTTTCTGCATGCTTTAGTATGTCACTATACTTAAGACTATAAATAATACTCTGGAAGACTTAGGTCATGCTACATTTTAGTCAGTGTATCTATTCCCTGCAATAACTGGTTGTCCATGCAGATCTTGTTTTAGGTCAACCATCTGACTGACCAGATTTAGCCCAGAAAACTGTCCAGAAAATGTGAGTTTTATCGAATAGGTTCCATTTACATTTTGCATGAACAAAGATACTGAAGGTCTGGCTTTGTTAAGTCATTTGAGGATCCAAATATATAGAAGTTTATTGTCTCCAAAATTGAATCAAGGAGGCAACAGGTCCTTGAATGAAGTGCATACATTATTCTCCCCAGCAACACTTTTTCAGAGAATCCCACAGGCAGAAATGACAAAGAACCTCTAGACTTTTCAAGGTGACCTGGAGTCTCCTCCATGTGCGACAGTGTCTTGAAACACCTAAACGCATTCTGGCAAGATATCCCAACCACCTCAGTTGTCATTTATTGATGTAGTGAGGGAAAGGCTCTGTTTTAAGCTGCGTCATGGATGAAAGAGTTTGAGTTTGTCAGCCAATTGGATTTTATTTGTCCCATTCATGATGAGATCAGGTCACTGAGGTAAGCCATTTATCGCCCAAATATTTTCTACTCAAGACTTTCCTATGTCTTAAAAAAAATCTCACAAGTTCTAGGTTTTCTATGGAGTCTCCTCTCCGGGAGATTTTCAATTTCTTTTGATTAGCAAGAGCTGGGGCACTCCCAAATATATCTGAGAAAATAAATAAATAAATTTAAAAAATAATGCCTTCCGTCTTCTGCTTGAGGTGGAGACAAGAACCATTATTCACATAGTAATTTCAAAGAATGACCAACTCTATTAGCTTTCTTAAAAACAAATATCCCTAAAATAATATTTTGGAGCTTCTTCATCAGGTGAAAAAACAGATCAGAGTGATGTAAATAGAGGACGTCCTACTCTTTCTGTATCAAACTTAAGAAACTCCCATCAAACAGCCAATGAACTAATAAAATGACTGAGATTAAAAGAAAGCATAACAGAAAGAAGTATACACTTCAAAAGGTATTTTAGGAAATTGAACTAATGGTAGCACTGACACATCCAGGGAAGAATAAATCAGAAACAAAAGTGCAACACAATTTTTTGGTGTGCAATAAGTTTCAGATGTTAAGTACTAGTGTTTTCCAACAAGTAGCTCACAGCTGTTGAAGTTTTAGGCAACTCTTAAAAAACACAATAGACCAGAATATATCAAGTTTTTTGTACCCAACTGTAAGTGTTGGAGTGTTCCTGACTCTCTGCAGAGTACATTTAGAGTGATAGCTTTCAATGTACTTGGCTAAAACCGATATACATTATATTATTAAAACAACATGTGAAATGAACCCACAAAAAGTATTCAAGCAAAAAACTAAAGGTGCTTGGAAAAAGAAAGAGGTGTTTTCTATGAAGCAGATACTCACGTGCAACAGAGAAGTTATTTAAGGGGGTTTCCAGCTGGTCAACATCTTGTGGTCGTTCTTTGTAACCGATAAATGTACCGTCACTCTTGAGGAGAAAATACCTCGGCCTCCAGGTCTTGATGTATTCTCCTGATATGGGGAAAACACAGATAGAAGATATTGGGTTTCTGAGAAACCTCTGTTTCTAGATTCTCAAAAGCCCAACTAATGTACAACTCTACTCGTTTTGTGGGTTTTATGCTGTTATATGTGTCAATGTTCTGTTCTTTTCATGTACAAATGTGATGAAAACGGTTTTGGTTAACCTGAACTCATATACCTGTTTTTCCTTTTTATTTTTATTGGTCTTTAAAGACACTTTTTGAAGCAAATAAGATAAGAGCTAGCCCAAAAAAGATGTGCCATGTCTTATTTTTATTAAAAAATACTGGCAGGGTTAAGACAAAAGAAAAGCACAATGTGGGAGAAAAGCTAGATCAACCATTTGAGCCACCTTTGAGAATTTCCTGATTTGTAAAAAACAATCAGACAGAATTTTTTTCCCTCTGGAATTAAAGATTAAGACAGTAAACATAAATAAGTAATAGAAAATTATAAGTTAGTAAAGGAGAATGTAACAACACATACTGCTTTGCAAAGTATTTACTTCTTGACTTTTTTTGCATTTTGTCATTTTGCAACCAGGAACTTCAGTATGTTCAAGTCAAAGTAGCACTGAAAGAAAATAAGTGTCTTTACGAGTTTCAAAGAAAAAAAATCTGAAAATAACCATTTGAGCAACAAGTCTCAAGTCTTTTGCAGCTTAATTTTTTTTTCTCTACTTGGAACCAATCACCTCCCCATACAGATATTTGCCATAACCTGCAGCCACACAGGTCCATCCTACTCACTTACTCAAAGTGATTCACGCAAATGAATCTCTGAAGAAAGACCAAATTCAATTTATTCTGGTGATGCTTCAGGAAATGTTACGCCAGATGTTGTACAGACGGAAGGGGAAAAAAAAAACCTAACATACCATAACAAGGCAGTGGCACACGGCAGCGTGGAACTTGAATATTTATACTGGAAAACTGTAATTTATTTTTAATTACGGAGCCGTATATTAACCCCCTGCCAAGCAGCACCAAGCTGTCCTTAATTGCCCCATTTCCTCTAACACAGAAGTGTGGAGTTTCTTCGTGTGTGCGCATACAGAGATGTAGAAGATCTGTCAATATGAGCTTCTGTTTCCCTCACTCAAAAACTTCTGATTGATTCTACTGGAAACAGATCAGTCAGTACAAAGCAAACAGAAGCTAGTGGACTGTGGTACAGAACTCACCAAACAGTCCAAAACAAATTATATCATGTAAACTTATTGTTTTTCCTTTGTTTTTAACATTTTTCGTCAAGATGGATACAATCTTATAAAGACAAGAAAGTAAAGTTGCAGAGGCAAAAAACAACATTTTAATAGTAAGTAAATCATCAGATTTTCTGTGATTCCTAATAAAGGCCACTTCCATCACAGAAAAACAAACAAAAAAAAAAAACATTTGAAAAGTAATACTGGTAACAATAAGTTAAGGTTTGGCAAAGTCTTAGAAAACAAGACATCTAACATTTTGACAGATTGTAAGTGTGAGTTCTGTATGTTTTTGCTGTCCATTGTCTGAAGTTATGTTTGCTTCAATAGATGTAACTAATAACTGTGAAACTTTCACAGTGAAACAGTGACCAAACAGTAAGAAGCTCACACACCATACGCAATGTCTATGGGGTTAAATTGTGTTTTTGAATTCTTAAGATCTTCTAAGATTTTAGAAGATCATTTGATTTTTTTTTCTTTTTGGATATTGAATGTTTTCCTCTTATATTATGTTCAGTCATAAATGATGATACTTTTCCTGCCCACCATTTGTCAATTTTCATTTTAAAAAAATACACTGCAAATATGTCAACATGGTCAGGTAGAAGGAATAAAAAGAAAATGTCTAAAAGGTCAAGAAACTGCTAATCACCAGCAGATTTCAAATAAATCCAAAGTACCCCTCAGAGTGTTGGTCTTATCCGCAGAGTAATTCGAAATTATCAACTTTTTCCTTAAAAATGCTTCCACCGTGAAAGTAAGGTTGATCAATAGCAAAGACATGTTATTCGTCAGCATCTAGATCATTGATTCATAAATATATATTTCAAAGAATCAACACACAGTCCATTAAGATCACTCACCTACATCATTTCTAAACATACGACCCGGGGCACATATGTAGTGCAATTGAAGAGTACAGTTGGGGGGTTCAAATCAAGAACTGTTCAACAACAATGAAATGCCAAAATTGATGGCTAGAAACAATGCTGAACCCTTTGTACTGCTGAACTTCTTTTCCTCACTTGGGCCCCAGCTGGTGACTTGCTCTCCCGACAGGTTTTGACTGACCCATACTCCCTTGATATCTTCCATGCCAGCAACCACTGAGGACAGTATGTGCACAATGCAGAGGCAGGATAATGAGCCCCTCTAACTGACACCTCTGACGAGATGTGGACGTACATGCTCGTCTCGTGGGCATAGAAGACAAACAAACAAATAAAAAAGTAGTTTTAGTTGTCTAAGGTTTAGTTTTAGGGCAAGAACAGGGCAAAAATCACTTACAGACAGAAATATTCTTATGTACACAGTCTGTTGTGACGAGTAGAGTCAGGTGTTTCACCATACAAAAAAGGCCTCTGTGTAGTAGATTACATCAACATGCACTTTAGAAGGTTGAGAGCATTTTCTGCCAGCTCTGCTGACGCATAGCACCCACTGGAGAAGCAGCATGGGTGGTACTTTATGACGCAGCAGCAGCAGTTCAAGACTCAGCGAGCATTGCATTTTAGAGACACTGAGGTGGCCTTGATGGCATTGATATCAGGGGGATGACAAAGCCAGCCCTGCGTTCTCAGTCACTTGAGTCTTCCAAGAATTGTCGCTATGCTGAACAGTGATGTCAGAAGAGACGGGTTCATGTGGTCACTTGGGGAAAACACACCGTGAAGCAAACAAGTTTATGGAGGAACTTGACACTTGAGCTCTAAAAGCACCCAGAGAAAAAGCAACCAAGAGACTTGCAGTACAAGAAATGTTCACTATACTAGTGAGAAATGTGGGAAACTCCACATCTGCCCAGCACATTTTCACCTTGCACACACTACTTTGAGACAGGAGGACACTGCAACTTCCTCATGTATGACCACAAAACCTAGTCACATGACAAAGAGTGGAAGTAGTTACATCCGGCTGTCTGAGACTGTCTCCACAGCTCTGCAGTGCAGCACACACAAACACACAACACCACAGTCTGCTGAGAGCAAAAACAACAAAGATGACCCTTAGAAGCTTCCCATTTACACTCATTTCCCCTTCGACTCTTATTCATATGTACTTTCCACACACCTTTTTTAAGCGCTGACATGATGAGAAAGTGAAACTGACAGCTGGGCTTTTTGCATCTTTAACAGTTCACGTAAACAAAGTTGGGGAGAGACTGTGGTCACCAACTCTCACACTGATGCAAAAACAAAACAAAAAAATTCCTGCAAGAGAGCAAGCATTATCGAGGGTGTTAACTCACCCTCACTGATCAAGATTAACCCAAGTTAACCACCCAAAAACAAAGAAAGATACACTATTCTATTTATCTAACAAAGGATATTGCAAAAGTATTTGTACCCTAAAAGATTTTTACACTCATTACAACCACAATTGTCAGTATTTTATTGCAAATCATATGCAATATCACCAACTATAGTTGTTAGATAACATAATGATGAAATTTTATTTCTACAAATTATCTGAAATTCAGGCCTTGCATTTGCAATTAACCCCAAAGTCAATACTTCAAGTTTTCTAATTAAATTTTCTATTGGCTTTGTACTTGGTCTACAGACAAAATGTTCTTTGGAAGGACCTGAAAACTGAAGGGCCACTTTACAAAATTTCTCACCTGGATTTAGGTCTGAACTTGGACTATTGCATTTCAACTCGGGAATATTTTACATAAGCATTTGGGTTATTGTCCTATTGGAAAGAGAACCTGCACCCCAGATTAATGAGTTTTGCAACATCTAATAGGTTTTCTTCCAGGACTGCACAGTATTTATCTTCACTCATCTTCCCATCAACACAGAACCTTCATCACTTCTGGTAAACTTCAGAGGATGTATTTTGGCTTTCTTTCAGAAATGGCATGCTTTCCCATCATCATTACCATGAAAGCCAGATTAATAGCTCTTCCATATAAAGACTCTCCCACCTGAACTGCAGATTAACATGGCTGCTTTTCTAATTAATGGCAAATTTATAAGCGCCAGTGGATCGAAACGTCATGGTACTTTTACAGCTCTATTTTCAGTTGAATGGAAAAGTGCTTTCTAAGATGTTAAAGGTTGGAATATTTTTTTTAAATAGCCTCACCTTCCTACAACCTTATTACGCTGTTTTCACTGATTTTTAACAAACCTCTAAAGTAATTAGAGAACAGCTGTATTGAAATTGAGATTAAATTACAGAGGTAGATTGCAATATATTTTATTAAGAGTATCAGAGTAAATGAGGTGAATAAAATTAAAGTCCACCCTACGTTTGTTTCTGTTTTATGTCGTTGGTCAAATAAAACTATAATGAAATACATTGTGTGAAAAAAAAACCCAAAAACATAAAATATGCTCAATACAGGAGAATGCAAGTTAAGGTAAGTATAATTTTTGGTGTAATCCCATCACTGCTCAGCAGGGCAGACCCCAGCTGACTCAGTGAGAGGCGAAACAAATGGCATGATAAAAGGTCTAAATAAAAACTCATTCTACTTCTGACTCAGTTCATTACCACTCTGTACCAGTAAACCAAAACCTGCTTGATGTGAAAATGTTCTCCAAAACAGGAAAATGGCCCACAGACACAATGACCACAGCCAAGATAAAAAAAATAAAAAAAACTTTTATCAAATGTCTGATCGAGACACAAACACCTATTATAGGAAATCCTTCTTGTTATCTGTGTCACAGAATCAAAGCACTTCTACAGAAGTCAGACAGTGGCCATGTGGCTCAATTCAACTAAGTTATGAGAAGGACAGAAGTATAATAAGAGTGATTTGACGCAAGATGAGCGATGGGAGAACCGAAGGGGATGAAAAAGCTCTGTGCAAGGAGCTGTGCTGAATGGAGTGCTAGTGAGACAGATCGCTACATATGTTCCCTACATATGTAGGCCTGCGAGTGGAAGAGTGGGTGTATGAGCCATGTGCATTGTGACTGCGTGTGTGTGCATGGGAGGAGCTGTCAGGGCCTGATAGAGTGTCTTTACATGACAAGCAGCTGCTGAGGGCTAGGATGCGCGCTGGGCAAAGTGGAAAATAATGAACAGAGAACCGCTGCCAAACACAACAGAATTCATCTTTATTTGCCAACTGCTTCACGGTCCTGTATGTGTGGACAGCACTCGCATGCGACTGCCACGCCCTTTATCCCCCTAAACACACAACAAGGTGTACTGTGGGGGGAGAAACAGGTTTAGCCACAGCTGTAAAAGGTTGATCCTTATTTTGTTTGTCCACAGTTATAAAAATCACAGGAGCCTTACTTCTATTCCTACTAGATTTGAGATTATTTTTCCATTTATAAAATTGCCCCAGCTTGCATTGGGCTGGTAGGAGTTTCTCACGTTATAAAAACTTAGCAAAACAGCCCAGATTCACAGAATTTAAACAAAAATTTAGGACTAATTGGAATTGATTTTTAGCAAAAACCATATCAAAAATCCACATCTATTATCATTGTTGATCATTGTTGCAGGACAGACTGAGACCCACTAGATTTATCAGTAATGTTCAGCTTATTACACAATAATGCAAGATCACTATATTGCCTTAAGTATTAGTTTACCCCTCCAAATCCTGTAATTCAGGTGTTCCAATCAATTTCATGTCCATGACTATTTAAAACCAGTCAGACTGAGACGCAATCTGTTTCTACAAGCATTTCTGAAAGAATGGCTTGCCCTCAGGAGCTCAGTGAATTCAAAGGCAGTACCATGAGTAGTACCTGTGCAATAAGTTCAGTTGTGACTTATCACACAAGCACTTTTAACTGTGTAAAAAAATGAAAGTCGGTGGGAGCGTCAGAAACTTAACCACAAAGCAGGCCAATTAAATCACAGATGTTGAGATACACGGTACAAAAGGGCCACTTTCTGCACGGTTAGTGGGAAGAGACTTCAGGTTATCCCCAGACCAGTGTGTCTTCAAATGGGTTTCCATAGACAATCAGTTGCAGACAAAGCATTACATTAACAAATGCAATGCAAAGTTTTGGATGCAACCCGGTAAAGCAAACTTGTCAACGGTCTCTACAGCAGCAGAGAGATGTTCTCTCAAAACATTAACTAATGAGTCTGGGTTTGGCAGAAAGGCTCTTTTCCGATTGCATTGTGTCAGGTGTAAAGTTGGGTGCAGAACGGATTACGGTGTATGGCTATTTTTCAGAAGTTGGGCTGGGCCTCGTAGTTCCAGTGAAAGAAACTCTTAATACTTTAGCATACCAAGACATTTTGGACTGATGCTTCTGGCTATGGGAAACATTTGGGGATGGCCAGGTCAGTTCCAAACTGACTGTGTATCAGTACAAACTGAACATAATGACATAAGAACATTTATGTCCTTGTGTTTATAAGGACATAAATGACAGCATAGTCTGAAAAAACTTAACTGGTCCTGGCCTCAACCTTCATAGTCAAGTCAGACCTTCTCATTCAACATCCGTGTCTGCCCTCACAATGGCCAGAAATTCCTTTAATCAAAGTGCTAAGCCCTGTGAAAAGCCTTTCTAGACGCATTAAAGTATTGTTGTTTCTTTAAACAATCAAATTGTGGGCTGACACCACTTTAAAGCCTCTTAAATAAATGAGTAAAGAAATTTGATCCAGTCTTTTTGCTAATACAACACAGAACAAGCTGTTATTACTAGCTTGCTAATTAGTCGCACTATCAACTCCGTAGGCTACTTCACAAACTTGCATACTGAAATTTCTGATTATCCAATTCCTATGGTTTGAACACCTTTAACTGACTTGTTGTGCCCTGCCAGTCAATTAGCATAAGACAGCTACCACACATACATAAAAGAAAATGTGTTTAGAAATGGTTACAGTTGGGCAAGGTAATGGCGCAGGAGTAAACCGTGCCACCCATGTATGGAGTACGGATGTTAACCTTCCATTACCCCATGCTCCATACAGCCAGAGAAATTTCTAGTTACTCCAACATTTTCACTGGCAAACTTGTGAAACTGACTTCACACTGTGGGAAAGGCAGGCTGAAAAATTGTTGTGGTTTTGAGACCCAAGCTTTTTAAAACCTCTGTCTTCATACCTGTAATTGGGAGATGCTTACCCAAACATCATAGACTTACAAGAAAGCAAAACCTACAGCACTTTTAGGTGCCTGAGCCTTTTGTAAGTTAACTCTGTTAAAGAAGCCTAGAATAGAAAAGATACAGAGAGATGTTTTATAGAATAACTGGTAAATAAAGGGAGAAATGTGGAAATCTTCACACGGAAAAGAAAAAAAAACAAAAAACGAGGGAGTGAAAAAGGTCAATAGCTCTAAAGAACGTCCTGCTCTACCGTCTCCATGTGACAACAACAGGAATGCTGGTGTCCCAGCTGCCTTGGCTTGTTAGCGTTTAATAAAAACTCATCATGTAGCATTCATCAAGCAGCAAAAATGTGTATAAACCAACAGGTCTGATGCATACAAACCTCTTTGTGTAGTTGCAAAGGATCATTAAAGATGATTGGATAAACCATACCCACATTCATGTTATGAGAGGGTAAGTGATCTCTCACAACAAGCGGGGGGAGAGAGGCTCAGACAAAATGTGCCTCTCACTGCCCAAACCCAGTGGTTGGACTTCCTGAGTCGGCTGCTGTTGGGTTTTGTCCCCCGTCTGGCCATTCATAGCTTGGGGATGAGAGGAAGGGAGCCAGTGGTAACTCCATGAACTGTGCATGTGTGTGTTTGAGTGGTGGGAATCGGATGAGAGGGGTGGAGGGGGGGTGAGGCGGAGGTTGAGGATTAGGGAATTAGAACTCCAAAGCGAGGGAGGAGGGGGAGGATGGGCTTTGCCTTTTGTTGGTTTTTCCTCAGCCACCCCCGCCATCCCTTCGGCCCTTTTCTGCCGGGTTCTGCCTGTAGGCTGCAGCTGCGGCCCGCCGCCCTGTGCCCTGCATCTTAATGAGCTGTGGGCTCCAGAGGAGAGAGGGCTCCCTGATGTAGGGGTCACCAGTGAGCCTCAGAAACCACAGTCTTGACTTCCACCATGAATTGGTTGAATCAGAAGGCATGCTGCTAAACTTCATGTGGTCTAAAGTGCTCTCTACCCATTTGCACTGTTCACTGTGAAACAGACACCAATAGGCCATTGTAACCTGTCAGGGGTGTTTGGACACTTTTATGTTATATTTTCCTGACATTAATTTTTCTTTTATCCCAAGCAGTGGCAAAAAGTGTGAGTCCAAAGCCTGGACTTTGGAAGTATCATCATCATGTTGAGCTGCAGAACCATCCTATTTTGAAATCTAACCCTCTCACTGTCGCTAGGGCTGCTGCTACCCCTAGATAAAAAAAAAAAAAAGCAAGGGGGTTGGGGATGCGATGGAGTCTGCCCCTCTTTCTCACGCTCATAAGAAAGCACTCACTTCTTCTCCATGGTGAGTGACACCTGCTGATTACCATAGAGACACTGTGGGAAGTTCCCCCCTGCCACACAGGGGCTGAGATTTGCCCCTTCTCCTTGGGTAAACAAGCAACCCATGGATTAGTTAACTGGGTTACTGCACAGCAAACAAATAAACACAGATTACTGAGAGCAAATTAGTGGCAATAAAGTCTCAAGGACTGATGTAAGACCCAATACTTAAAAAGATAAGAAAACATCAATGGAAAAGCCAAACACCAGGGTAGAAACTTAGACAAAAAAAATAGCTCTGGTAGGAGCATAGCAGCTTTTCATCAAGCAGAAACTTCTACACAGAATTTTACAAAGATATAACCCTAAGCATTTTTGAAATGGTTGACATTTTCAAAATTATAATTTAGTCCTTTCTAACTTTAACCACAATGGATTTAAACTCAGATCTTGTCAGAGCTAGCTGTGGCCAAAAGGGCAGTAAATCCTTCACCTCAAGAAATATTTAAGCTTTCTTCCCTTTTTTCTGCGGCACTAATGACCACAATCTCTGTTGACCATTAGAAGCTATTTGAGAAATGAAGCAGTGTTGCTGGTCCTTTGGAAGATGTTTTTGTCTGGCTTTAATATGAAAGTTTCACGCTTCTTCTGGCTTTGAAGTCATTGCAATACAGTTTTTACATTGTGACATAACCATAAATTTAAGGCCAAAAGTCCTTCTAGAGTCTTAAAGGGCTATTCTTGATTTATGTCCTACGTCAAAGCATACAAATTTCATGCTGAGCCTAAAGCAAAGACCCACAAGGCCCAAGTCAAAGTCCCAGGTCTTAAACCAATACGTTTTCTAAATAATTCATCGGTAATTTTATTATCAATCAATCCATCAATCAATCAATCAAATTTTATTTGCATAGCACATTTCAGCAGCAAGGTATTTCAAAGTGCTTTACATCATAAACACCATGCAACATAGACTAAACAATACATTGTTACATATTACATTTCAAATACAATTCGAAACAGGTGTGTTTTTAGTTGAGATTTAAAGGAAGTCAGGGTTTCCGCTGTTTTACAGTTTTCTGGAAGTTTGTTCCAAATTTTTGGTGCATAGATGCTGAAAGCTGCTTCTCCTCTCTTGGTTCTGGTTATGTGGATGCAGAGCAGACCAGAACCAGAAGACCTGAGAGGTCTGAAGGTTGATACAACAGCAAATCCTTAATGTATTGTGGTGCTAAACCGTTCAGTGATTTGTAAACTAACAGTATTTTAAAATCTATTCTTTGAGCTACAGGGAGCCAGTGGAGGGACTTTAAAACTGGTGTCATGTGCTCTATCTTCCTGGTTTTAGTGAGAACGCGAGCAGCAGGGTTCTGGATAAGCTGCAGGTGTTTGATTGATTTGTTGGACAGGCCTGTGAAGACGTTGTTACAATAATCAATGCGACTAAAGATAAACGCATGGATGAGTTTCTCTAGATCTGGCTGAGAGATTAGTCCTCTAATTCTGGATATGTTCTTCAGGTGATAGAAGGCCGACTTTGTAACTGTCTTTATGTGACTCGCAAGGTTCAAGTCCAAGTCCATCAACTGTTACCAAAATTAAAAAGTTTTCCAGAGCAAGCAGCAACTGAAAAGCAACATTGCACTTCATAGTTAATATTAACCCTGGACATAACGGGTTTTATATTTCTGTCCTCTTGTTTTGAAACAATGCCTTTAAAAATATCATGCAAAGAGGGAGAGCAGTGCTAGTGATATAACTGATCTCCAACACTGGGAAGAGTTAGCTTTTTTTTTTTTTTTTTTTTTGGAAACTTCCACTATTGATTTGACCTGTCAGTGATGGAATTATACTACTAACAGGATGGTGGTCTACAAATGGAGGAGAGTAGGGAGATGTGCTCAGTGGGGCGGGCAAGGGATTTGGGAACCAGGAAAAATTAAGGACCAAGAATGGTAAAGAACATAAGATCAGATGGTGATGGAGACAGTCGGGAAACAAAAATGGGGAGAGGGAGATGTTGATTAGAAAAGAGGGAAAAATGATGGAGCACTACTGAGAACCACAGTTGGAGCCAGCAGGCGGGTTCTACACAGAAAAGTAAGCACACAGCAGGACTGTCATGAGAGGAGGCAAATTGGTGGAGGTGACACCTCCCGCAGTCTCCTGGTTCCACCACCATGCCAGCGCTCTTTCCTGCCAACAGCTGCACCCCAGTAATTTACTTCTCTCCACCACATTTAACAGGAAGACTGCTTCCCATTTTCCCATTTCCCAGAGTAGGGGGTCTGCCCTGAAGGCCAGAAACCTGGCCTGCCAAAGCGCTGAGTTCCTGGTGGGGAAACCTCTGTCTGATCAGTTAGTGCATCGTCTAGTACTTGCATGTTCTCTGCCTTGAACTGCTATGTAGTTTGTTAAAATTTTTAACAAATTACACAAAACATCCCTCCTACTGTCACATCCTGGCAAACTTATTTATGCCTCCTGCCGGCTTCCACATTTTTCACTTTACAGAAAAACAAACCTTAGTGTATTTTGATGGGATTTTGTGTAATTAACCAACAAAATTAGCACCAGGTTGAAACCTGGTTGTCACGACAGTAACACTTTTAGAACTTGATGTAGTTGAAAGGAGAAAACTCAAAATTTTCAATGAGGGGTTAGATAAATGTAATTACAGAAAGCAGAAATATACTATTAAAAGCTATTGAAAAAAACTGCTCTAAATCATTGAGACACGTCGTTTATTGTGTTTCATTGAAGTTGCAAGAGATCAATTGTAAGCTAGACTTTCTGAAGATAACAAGAAGGTAGAACATATTCCAGCAAGTTTTCTTTTCCTGACTTTTCAACTTCTCTCTGGATTCAGAAATGTTGAAAGTATTTGGACATCTCAGTTAAGGAAAATTTAGCTAAGATACGGCATCTTCATTTTCTCAGGAAAGCAGATAGCCATGCTAATCTCCAATAGTCCTCCAAAGAAAGCTTAAAAAGGGAGTTCTGCATTAAAAACCTTAGGTCTACGTACAAACCTTTATTGCTGCACATGTACCATACAGTATGCATCAATTGAACTGGGTTTTTAAAATCCTGTTGGGAATTATATGGAGTTTATTAATTGAAATTTATAGATGAATAAATGTAAGTTAGATTTTTTTTTATGAAAAAAAAAATCACCACATAAAGGAACCATTTCACTAAATTCTGTGGAAGTTTTCTCTAGTAGTGCAATTTAAAAGGTTGTGTGTCTGTGCAGTGCAGTGATGTGTGGTTGCTGACAGCCATAGCGAGGGATCTGCAGGAGCCAGACTGAGCCCAGCAATAAATCTGGCAGCAAGTCAAAGACCTGTAGTCTTGAAACAGTCAGCATGACAAAATCATGAGATATGGTTAATCAGGTGGGCATGCGCCTTTGAAGACCATTTAATAGTAGAAGAAACTCTGTTCACGTTTAGGAGGTATTAAAAAAAGTGAACCATGACTTCTGTGAAAAACTGTGGGCTGGATTCTTGCAGGTCTGTTCACCACATGTATCGGATAGAAATATGCAGAAGATGACAAGAAGAAAAAAAAAAAACATTGTTCCATGTATTGTAGGGAGGCGGTTTTACAGTACCGCCTCCCTACATTAGCCTCCCTCTGCGTCCCATGCACTCTACTGGACCACCAACAAGGCTTTGCTTGGAGGAGCACATCATGGGTGTCCTTCAACCTCATGACCAGCAAAAGGGACCAATTAGCTGATGAGCTCCAAACCAGACCATGAGAGGGTCTGTGTGGCACGTCGCACACATCCTCCATCAGCTCTCCTCATGCCGACTGGGTCACTGAGCAATGTTCTGGGAACATCACAAGGACGCCGCTTAACTTCTGCCTCTCTTTTTCACCCCTTTATCTTTCCCACACCACCTCTACTGGCGTGTTCTCTGCACCTCCCTCCCCTCACGAGTCTGAGCCAGCTGAGCGTGTTACCCAAATCCAACAGTTGTTGTGGCCTTCGTTAGCCTAACGAGGGGGCCGGCTCTTTATACTTGTCAAGGAGCAAATGAGTCAAACAAACAAGGGCCAGGGAAGAGGCGAGGACAAGCAAGTGCTGTTCTGTCGAGCTTCACTGAGCTTTTGGCCACAGTGCTTTGCTGGAAACTGAGGAACCCACAATCTGCTACTTTGATGTCTGATGATGCACTGGCTTTGAAAGAAACTTTGGAAGGATGTTGTTCCTTTTTTTTCTTCCAAGGTAAAAATAAAACCCATGCTGCTCAGGATCTGCAGCATGGGTCCGTAGACACATTCAAAGTGTGTATCGGGTGCACACTGTAAAGCACATAAAAGCGGACACATAACAATTGGTTGCGATACCAACTACAAAGTTGCAGTGTTTGTACAAGCCTGTACTTCCAATGTGGTCCATACGCAAGTTTGCTGGGTGATGTCCTGTTGGCGGTGTTCTCTAAATAAACATGCTTCACACAGACTGTACCCTCTCAGAGACATTCACAAGTACTTTTTTTCCCTACCAAGTCTCAGTCAATTCTCGATCCAAAATTTATGGAATATGTAGCTCTGGTATGAAAACAAATAATCATTTGCCCCAAAATAAACTCATAAGCTTTTAATGCCTATAAAAATATACTGTAAATTAAAAGTATCATAACAATATAAAAATATTCCATCATGTAAAAAGAAAAGCAACAATTTGTTAACGCCACTTTACAAAATCTTTTACAGGTTTCTATCATATGATGTAATCAGCTACTATTCATCCCTTTGGTCACTAGTGTATTAAACAAGGTTGTAAAGCTTTTGATGTCTTGTTTCAGCATGTGAAAAATTATTCACATGACTTCACATGCACTTCTATATCTGCATTTAGAAGTTATGCTTTCAAGTCTCATAACAGTAGATATATGATGATGTAATTTTACATGATCAGTTTTCTGTTTCTTCTTCAAAATCAAATTCATTCAAAAATTAATTTGATTTTAAAGTCCCAATGCTGTTTTAAAATAAAACAAAAAAAAGACGCTAAACAAGTGCCAGGGGGAAAAAAACTATGAAAATTGTTAATACCTTGGCTGAAAAGAGGCTGCCCTTGTGAAATCTGCACATTGATTGTGCCTAGTGATCAGATTATAAGAAACTAAACAAATAAAAAACTTTATATATCACTGTTTGCATCATTAGTCAGTCCTACCTGGTTCTTACAACAAATAAGGGCAAAGTGCAATTTAGTGTATTATTAAGAAAGATTAGGGTTCGTTAATACACCCTAACATGAATTGCCTTTATTTTAAAGAATCTTAAGAGCCTTTGTGATGACACTATCTTACCAGAGTGAAAATAATATATCTGATGTAAATGAAGTTTAGTTTTTTGGAAAAATTAGTCAAAGTCTTCTAGAACGGTTCAGTATGAGAAAAATCTGTACAGTAATTTAAATATTACAATAAACATCAAGGAGGAAAACAGAGATCCAAAGTGTGTGAATATGTCAGAGCTACAGTCTATGGATTACTGACTTGGTTAAGTAATCCATCAACTTGCTAGATGGATTTAAGAATAAACAATTAATTTGCTATTAACCCCTTTTTCTGGCTCCTGCTGTCCAGAGACATTACAAAAAATAAAAAAATGACAGACTGAGCATTCTATTACCATGTCAGTCAGTAATTTTTGAATGCCATCACAGAAATGACGACACAAATCATTCACTCAATCTACCCCTAGTGGCACACTTAACCCTGATTACATTAGATAAAGATTGCTCCTGAGGCTCAAGGAGTCCTTGCAGCACAAGTTTAATCTCTTTGTTTTGCGGCTAAAGGGCAACTTCAATCCGAGTTGCAGACTCAAGTCACCACTTCTGCGAGTTTCACAGCTGCATTGTAAAACTGACCATTTCACACCAGCATCAAGTGGCTTTAACAATTTGAGCACATTTCTTTGACTCAAAGCCTAAAAAGAAAGTATGAAGGTGCGTCCTTCAGAATGAGATCACTGAAGGCAGCCAATCTACAACAAATGTTCATAATTTTTCAAGGCTGAGAATGTGGAGTTACACAAAGTATGAAGCAAAATACTTACTCCAGTTTCTTTTGGGAGTCTTGAAACAGTTTGCACGTGCATGTTCAAGATGACTAATCAGAAAGGAATCAGAGTAAGAGTGAATGGCATGGCTTTGTTTAGTTAACATGCTGGAGTGGCTGTGCTTTGTGCCTTGGACTGACCCACTGTGAAATCCAATCACCACAAAGAGACAGCAACTTTTACTGGGGTAGGGTGAAGAGGAAACTCACGATGAGTTTGGTTTTTGTAAAGTTACACAAGTAGAAAACTGCATGACTGGGTTTCATGGAACACAGACAAAACAATGATGGAAATATGAAGGTTTACCTTTTCTGAGATGTTAAATTGATGTTTTCGGTGCACACATGGGAGTAATGAGCATGGTGCGGTTGTATGAGTCGTTCATTATCATGCCCACGCAGAGATCTGAGTCACTTGGGTGGCACTGCCACACAATAAAAGCTCAGGCGAAGGTGCGGGACGCCTGGCTGAGGTGACGGACAGCAAAGCGGGGCTGCTGCAGGTTCACCTTCTGTGCAGTGGCTCTGGGGCAACGAGTGTATGACAGTGATGCGACACTAAAAGCCTTCCTGTCAGGGAAGCGGCCGGACGTCCTCCAATCAAAACACGGAGGCTCGGGGTGACATTTCACAGGCCACAGCTGCTGGGCTGCGACAGCATGCCAACTCACTATTCCTGACGGGTTGTTTGTTTAGCGTGTGTCATAAGTAAAGAGGTGTCACTGCAGGAGTTGTGGACTACTGTGTGTGCATACTTGTCATACAAACTTGCCTTTCTCATCCCAGTCATTATTTGACTAATCTTGAAGTTACATTTTACACCGGCTCTCAATAAGAATGTTCCGTTTCTTATCAGCACCAGCAAAGGTGTGGAAAAATGGACATTTGCCAGTTTCGTGACTCAGACAAGACAGGGAGAAGAGCAAAAGAGTAACATGACTACCCACAGCTGAAGACCTCTGTAAAATGACACTATTTAAGGTTTAATTCACTGTCTGTTCAGCTTAAATCCTGAGACAAAAATAAGGTTTCTGCAGTTCTTTTAATGTTTAAACAACTCAGACTCAACCTATATTAATTTTAAAATATGAAATCAAATTTTCACCATGAATTTAAGGGAGATATTTTTCCTTCTTGCTAAGAAAGCATATAAGGAAATACAGAAACAAGGCAGGAGAGAAGGAAGGAAGAATAGAAAAAAGGAGGAAGGACAACTTTTGGACAAAGGGATAGGGAATGAAGTCTCTAAATACTAATATTTCTCCACATTTATTTTTCTGTGCTTTTCCAGACCTAGAAAATAATGACACACTTCCATCTTCCAGACTGCGTTTGAACCATGATAAAAAAAAATTAAAAAAAAGATCAATTTGACTCCTCTTTTATACATTTTGTAACAAAACAATGCAATCCCAGGAATTTTAAAATCTGAATCAATCCCCAAGTGACTACAAACAAAAGCACAACATAGAGCACAATTTAAATTTAAGTCATTGGATCACATGAATTCTCTCCCATAGCAAACATAAACTTAAAAGAAAAAATGACATTGATAAAAATAAGACTTTCATGACCTCATGAGCCCATATTATTTTGGCCATAAACCATTGGCCAAAATAATAAAACTAAATATTAAAATATTTACCCGTTTTGCAGCAGAATAGTCACTTCTGATGCACTGCAAATTGTGTTTTGCATTAATAAATTTACTAAAACTCTGCAGTTGCTGCTTTAAGGGAGGCTTTTGTGTGAGCTAGTACTCAATTGCTTAGCTGCTGTTAATGCAATAATAAAAAACTTGAGTAATAATTTTTAAGCTACCAAATTAGTAGTAATGAAATAAGACGACCCAATCTGTACATGCGATAAGAGCAAAAGCCGCATCATCCTGAGACTGAACTCAGACTTGAAGTTATAGCAACATCCCAGCAGCAAACTGCCCTTTGTAAGTGACCTGCTCCTATTACCTTATCCATTAAGTTACAGTTTCCCCTTTTCCAGTAAAACTTCTTCTCTGGCTCGGAGCCCAGGAGGTTTGAGTGGTTTTGGAAAAGTTTCTTATCCTTATTTTGCCCCGGGTGGTAATGGAGCAAGCTGTGTGAGGAAGCCGCAGTCGAAAGGCAGAGTTAGTATGCACACATAAAGCTGCTCAAAGCCTGCAGGTATGTGAGGAATGCCTTTTCGTCCAAACAGCGGGAATCACGCCTGACACAGAACCATGCCAAACACCACACAATACTATTGGTTGGGGGGAGAACTTTGCAACCAAAATTTACATATTAACAGCTTAGATTTTTAAATCTAAACTGTTAATCTGTAATTGCTCATTTAGGGAAAAAAAAGCAGTGTGTATTCTCAACTACTAGTCTGAAAATATATCAATTCCAACAAATGCTTAAGGTCTAAATTTAAAGTTGAACGCAAACATGCATCAACAGGAAGTTTGAAAATATTTTTGTGCAATGAACATATTTTAGGTTCTTTACATAGTTTGAGTTCTGTGGCAGCTTGGTTAACCTACATGTTTGAGCAGTTGGGGGTTGTTTGAAAGCAAGATGATCACTATCGTCAAACGTAAATAGAAAGGCTCAGTGTTAAAATTAAATACAGATGCAAAGAGCTCTCCACTGGTTACTGTAATAGGATGACTTTTTGGCTTCATTGTTGCTAAAGAGTAACCGACCACAAATTGAGAAATCTTCTTTTGTTCAATAAATACCATAGTAAGTAAGCACTGCCAGGATACAATGACACTTTACTGTTTTTCTATGTACATTCTGTGTAACATAGTTCTATGTTCTTGCTCGGAAGCTCGGGTTCCTCTTTCTCCTTTGGCTTCATAATCTAGCTTTATGGTTGCAGGGGTGAAACCGATTGACATTTTAAACATATTGATATTTTAAAATAAAATTACCATAATACCATTAAAGCCATCTTTGGTGACAGTGGTCAAACTTTCTTTTATAAAACCTCACCATCCAAGACAGTGCTAATTCTTAGCATTTCTTCAAAATGTATATATATATATATAAAGCATAAAGAAATTTTTGCCCCCAATACATGGAGTATTATTCATCTGGCCACTGGCTTGTAAGGCAGAAGAAGCAAAGCCAGGTAAAGTTCAGGCTTGACACCAGCTTTGTATGGGTCAGTGTCATTTGTGGCCCTTAGAATGACTGTATCAAATATTTGAACTGGCAGCACAATTGTTTGAGAACAAATTGTTTGTATTAAAGAATAAATTGCACCGTTAAAAAAAACTTTTTTTCTGTTAAAGCAAACTTTTTCTTAAACTGATCAAGTAGAATCTTTTTCAAATGGGAAATTCAACAACTTTTTGCTTGTTGAAAACAATTCACCCCTCGAATACATGCAAATGTACAAAGAACAACACTATTGGATCACCTTCCCCCACTCGTAGTTCAAACTAGATAATTGTGGTGCATAGCAAGAAGACTGGACGCTTTTGGGTCAAAGAAAAGTGTTTAATAGTGTTGAGATAGCAACATTTCACAATAAGGACCGTAAGCATTATGTAAAGCATGCTACAGTTTAAATAGCATATTTTGAAACTGATGTAACAGCTTTTCAGTAACCTCTTTGCTTGTAAAAATCAGAATAGTCTGACTGTTGGGTGGACAATGTGTTGGACTGCAGAAAGTTATTTGTTCCAGATAGATATAACGTAATGCACAAGACATTCTGTCTGTGTTGGTGAGAGAGATCACATAAAAAATAAATAAATATGCCACTTCAATTTTTTTGAACATTAAATCACTGCAATGTTGCAAGATCACCCTGTACCCTGAAGAGATGTGATAATTGTTTACCTTTTAAAGCATGATATGTATCCCTTTGACTTTTGCAAATCAGTTTGAGACAAAATGTACAGAATGTAAGCTTTTAGTATGGTGAGTTAATAAAAAATAATAATTCTGTATGACACAAGCTGGTAAAATTGTCCAAACTCATAAAAGCTTCAAAATGTACTTGGACTCAAGGAGATTGCGATGAATTAAAAACTGTGATTTAAGTAGAAATGAAAAATTGTGATACAAGCACTTGCCAAATTGCCCAGCCCTTAAAATCCCATCAAGTACTGCCTTCAAGCAGCATATTTATATTGAAAGGTATGTGCAGCCAAAACACATGATCAGTGTTTTTACCTCTTTTATGCAGCCATCCCTCCTTGACGATCACCACATTGGTCATGTTGGTGGACAAGATGGAGGATCCAGGTTTCCCACCAGGAGAGACACAATTTTGTTTTCTTCACTCAGCCCAATGCAGGAGGCTGCAGATGGGGTCCTGGGGTTTAAGGCCGCCTTCTGGTGGTAACCTATTATGCGAGGAAAAGTAAAAAATTAGCCCCAAGTTGAGGTGAAACATCTTTTTCTATCTGTCTAAATTTTAACCCTCAGGTCAACAAAGCAGATTGGAAGCAGTGTAACGGAGAGGATTCTCGTGCTTTATGGCCCAGCCAAAGGAGGACATGCTGCAGCAACAGTGGTGTTGTTTTAATAAGAGGAACCTGTAACATTTCAAGGTTCAAATGACGGTGCGAGGCCGTGTGTTTTGGCATTCATGAAGTCTGCCGTATTGGAAAATTCCACACTGTTCACAACCTGCACAACCATTCTTGATAGACCAGGAGTTTTCCCCTCCACGCATGACCAGAGCTGCTCTGAAGAAACACAAAAAAAGGATGACGTCAAATCATTCTCACACAACCTACACACTTTAATAGGCTGTCAGGCTTGTTTTGCTTTTGTATCAAAATTTATCTTTCAGCTTTTAGCATAGCAACACATTCACATTTTCCACTTTCCTCAAATATTAATCCAAGGGTGCAATTTTAACCCCAAAGTAACTTCATATCATTTCAAAACAGAACAAAAAATATGCAACTTTTTTTTTTACTTGTGATTAAAGTCCTTTTAATATGATCAAAGCAGTACAGACACTTTCAGAGTTGAGGGGGTTTCCAGTTTAAAAAAAAAAAAATCATCAATTAACATCAGCCAGTAAATAAATGCCATAAATAAATGCTTTGCTAAACTCAAGTGGTTACAACTTGCTAACATGTATTATGTGCATTTGGACAGTGCAATATTTGCAATATAGTCAAATAAACAGAAGCAGTTTATCAGCTGTATAATTTAGTAAACAGAATGACGAACAAAAACTGCTAGATTTAACTGTATTCAGTTTAATTACTTGTTTAGTGGACAAGTAATCCATGGACCATAGTTTTTGCATATTCTAGAACCTAATTTAAGAACTACTTGAATTTTATATATATGTGTGTGAGAAAAAACTAGAGTAAATGACCTTTTCTTACTTTCAAACTGACCTGAGAGTGCCCTGGTTTGTATCCTCAATAAACCTAAAGGCATATTGTTGCATATTTAGTTCATAATGAAAGGGCACCTGAATTTCTTCTCAAAATCTTCTCAAAAAGATGAAAAAATCAATAATAATAATAAAAAAAACAACAACTTTGCTTATCAAATTTCAGACCTAGATCGGAAATCTGGATGTATCCTTTAAAAGGTTTGAAATTGAAAATTAAAATAAGTTCCTGTAGAGACTCAGATGGATGAGACTGTCTCAGTTGTCAACAAGCAAGGTAAATGCACATAATGCAAAGCAAAGCTGCAGTGCATGAGCATCTAAAACGCAAGCCCTTCTCAGCCATAAGCCAGCTTTGTGTGGTTAGAGGTGAAAACACATCTGGGCTCACTGAAGTGGAGTCAATATTTCTATGTGAATCATTTCTCTCTATTCACACACATTAGATCTATGGTGCCGAAGTGGTGGCGCTTGAAAACAAAACTAAAACGTCTGGCTGCTCATCATGCTGTGGAGGTGTCTGGGCAACCGCTCAGACACCTCAAGTGTTTATAACCTAAAGCTTCAGTCAGTTGGGTTAGTGTGTCATAGTCCAGATTTCTGCAATAACATTATTAATAATGTTTGCAGTGATGTTTAAGCAAGATTTTAAAAAGGTGTATTGCAGAAAAGATGTGAGGCAAATACAATTTCAGTCAAGTCTAACATTAGGAGCAATGGTAACAAGTAAATAAGATTAGTTTGTAGTTGTAATCCGATCTGGAGCTTGTGATTTGACATTTAACGGTTACTGTAACTATTTTTTAAAGAAACTGGACTTTTTTGATCAGCTCGAGATCTCATAACCTAAAGAAATTGAGAAAAACAAATTTGGCTAGTTGACAGAAAAACCTGGTTCAATACTGAAAAAATTAACCTTTATTTACACTGTGTTCCAAATTATTATGCAAATTGGATTAAAGCATCATAAAGATAAAATTGTTTGTTGTGCTATTACATTTATAGATGGTATTGTGTGTCAGAGCTCTTTGAATCACTGTAATTAATTTCAGAGAGCGGGATTGATTAGTTTGTCTGGTGATCTCAATTAAAGGAAATCTACTTTAGAAGGAGGTTCCACAAGGTCAAGCAGGTCACAGGTTTCAAGCAATATGGGAGAGAGAAAGGATCTCTCTGCTGACAAAAATCATCAGATAGTGCAGTGCCGGATGACAGGGTAT
The DNA here is from genome assembly GCF_027474105.1 of Poeciliopsis prolifica. NCBI lineage: Eukaryota > Metazoa > Chordata > Actinopteri > Cyprinodontiformes > Poeciliidae > Poeciliopsis > Poeciliopsis prolifica. The sequence continues at coordinate 10,121,687 of NW_026562388.1, forward strand.
GAAACCATTAGATATTTAACGAAAACTGAAGCATTATCGTACTGTGAAGAGATTTGAGGCTGATTCTTAGCAAAGATGGGTTTGTACAGATAAAGGCATAACGAGGAAGGTTTCTGTTAGACAAATTCGTCGGATTGAGAGCAGCAGTTAAAATGCCCTTACAAAAAAGCAAAGAGTTATTTGAAGCTGCTGGTGCCTCTGGAACCTCAAGGTGGAGGATCCTCCAGAGCCTTGAGGTGCATGAGCCTACTATCCGGCCCCACTAACCAGTGTTCACAAGCAGAAACGGTCGGAGTGGGCCCAACCGTACATGAAGATTAATTTTCAAACACACTTGTTCACTGATGACTGCTGTGCAACCCTGGATGGTCCAGATGGACAGAGTAGTGGATTGGCGGTGGATGGCCACAACACGGCTGTGACGTCACCAAGGAGGTGGTGGAATCATTTTTGGGGCCGAAATTATGGGGAGAGATCTGGTCGGCCCTTTCAGAGTCCCCGAAGGTGTGAAAATGTCCTCAGTAAAGTATATGGACTTTCTGACTGATCACTTTCTTTCATGGTTCATAAAAAAGAGCCGTACTTTCCATAGCAAAATCATCTTCATGCATGACAATGCACCATCTCATGCTGCAAGGAATAACAATGGTTCCTGGTAGACCTCACCAGCGAGGGATCCAGGAAGCATCCTGACCAGGTCCCCGAGCCACCTCAACTGTCTCCTCATGATGTGATAGAGCAGTGGCTCTACTCTGAGTCCCTCCCAAATGACCGAGCTTCTGACTCTATCTCTAAGGGAGAGTCCAGACACCCTACGGAGAAAACCCATTTGGGCAATTTGTATTCAATATCTTGGAAGATTTTAGGAGCATACTCATAAAACGTAAAAACAGTTCACTTCTATTTGAACTATTAATTTGTTTCTAATACTTGGAACAGTTAATTGTTGGTTACCAAAATAGTTTTTTTAATGTTTAACTGATTTTGGAGTTCATAATGCTTCAGAAGGAAAAAAAAGAAAAAACTGCTTTCACCTAAACTATTCAAGTAGGTTCCGTACTATACTAATACTTTAGCTGTAATTTCCGGACTATAGAGCGCACCTGATTATAAGCCTCACCCAGTGCATTTTTAAAGGAAAAACCATTTTGTACATACATAAGCCGCACCTATCTGTAGGCCGCATGTGCCTACATTGAAACATGACATATTTAGAAAGAAAGACGGTGCACAGAGCTTTCAAAGTTTTAATAATGTACCTTAGCTTTTCTTTCCAAACAGTGCCTGTGTTGTGGCAGTAACACAGCGGTAACACGGTAGCACAGCACTAACAGGGCTGGTTAAAAAAAACATACTGGTAAACGTCACTGAGACACGGCAGTAACACAGCAGCAACACGGCAGCACAGCACTAACGGGACTGGTGAAAAAAAACATACCAGTAAAAGTCACTGAGAGCCGTCTTCATCTTCCTCCGGTGCACTGAAACTATGGAAGTCTTCCTCCTCAGTGTCGGATTGAAATAGCGTCCGATATTCTTTGCCACACACTCTCTAAGTCTCTCTTTCGTTGTTCTTTATCGGCCAGCTTTTAACTTGAAAGCTGCGTCATATGCATTTGTTCTTGCATTTTCCATGATGATTTTCATGCTAATTTTATGCATGCACAAAGCGCAAAGTTACATTAAACTTGTGTCTTCCTCGACATATATTCCACCTGTCTCACTCTTACCTTTTCTGCTCGAGCGCCCCTGGCAGCCGTTAGAAAAAAATGCATAAATTAGCCGCATCATTGCATAAGTCGCAGGGTTGAAAGCGTGTGACAAAAGTCGCGGCTTATAGTTCGGAAATTACGGTACATAGGCACACCACACTTTTCAGTTTATCTACAAAACCATTCATCTTTTTTGCTTTAGCTTCACACTTGCTTGCCAATTTGTTTCACTCAATAAGATGAAATACTCTGAGCTTTTCCTTTTTTTGATTAAAATCTCAATCTTCAAGGCATGGGGTTACATTTGCAAGGCACAGTATATGTGGTTAAAAGGCATAGAGTCATCTGATAATCTGGCTAAAATCCAAAACACTTATCAGTCATCCATCAACAGCTCACACTAAAACCCTGCAGGCTATCACTACAAAAACACTTGACACTTTGATCCATTTGAGCCAACTTTATAGAATATAAAGGCTGCTTTGTATGCAGGGCAGAAGGAAAACAATGATCAATTGGCATGCTTGCGTATACAAATGTCACACAGAACACCAGGCAATTCCTGACCATTGACAAAAATCAATTTTTCTGCAGCTGCATCAGAGAAAAACCATCAAAGCAGAGAGAGAGAGAAAGAGCTTCGTTTCACTGGCCTCATTCAGTTTGCTGGCGAGGCCAAACAACAGGAAGTGAATGTGTCTATTGACAGACAACAAGTCATATCAGTACAGCCTAGGGCCTAACTACATCTGTCACTGAGTGTGTGATCAACACATTTCTGCTATGATGCTGTTCTCACTTCTACAAGTGAGCGGAATTGAGATTAAACCATCATAAGTAGAGTTAATTTTTGCTCAGACTTAAGGAATCCAGATACCAAGTGAAACTCAAAACTGGGGTTTGTTCAAACTGTCTGATCCAAGACTGCACTCCGTGACACAGTCATGAACACATTATATACACACTGTGATACATCGCATAAACAAAGTTGATCACACACAGAATCACAGTTTAAGAAGCAACACATGCACAAGGACTGACTCTGGAGCCACAACAGAGCGCTGCTGTTTTAATAGCAGCGACCTGTTGCTACTGCAGCCTGTATGGAAAAGGCTGGGCTGCTGCCAGTGCTGCAGCCAGCAGCCACTAAATGAACCCAGTACCCCGACAGCAGGTCACATGGTCCACAGGCCTATGGGCCACCGCCTGCCTGCCTGCCTGGATGTACTCATGTCAGGGGCGGTTTTCAATCATTCATCTTTCTGGCTCCAGCTTCAGGAGGGTAGAAAGAGGCTGGAAGTGGGGAGAGAGGGAGGGTGGAAGAGACACCGCATTCAATGCAAATCAGTGTCATGCTGCAGAAGATGCCACACACCGAGCCTGTCAGTAAGCCAGAGAGGACGGTCCCATGCATTTCAGGCAAGAAGCAGAAAATCAGGCCGACATCACCACACCACTTCCGTCATCGCCGATCAATAGAAACCGTTTCCCCTCAGTTTTCTAGGTAAACAAGATGAGTCAGCAGCAGATTTGCCGCAACAGAAGTTTGAACAATTATCCCAAATGCTCGCAAGGAATCGAGAAGATCAAATAATCTCACCTGTTAGTGAAACTAGCCCTGAGGCAGCACTTGTTTGATTTCAAATGCCACAGTGGAACTGGTATTAGTATAAACTACTATACCGTCCTAAGTTCCTCTTTCAGGTTCCCTGAACATAGACCATTGATAATAAGAATATTGCAGCAACTGTGGCCATACACCCATGAAAGAAAAGTCCTTTATGACTCATGTTAATGCATTTACTTTTAAGCAGTTCAGACAAACTGAAGCCCATTTCAAAGAAGCAAGACGCTCAAATGAAATGGCAAAGAGAACACAAGCAGAGTTAATAAAACCTCACATGTCCCAAGCAGGTCTGCATCCCAGTTTTGTCTGCTTGAAGCATCAAGATTTCAAACAACACTCCTCAGATTCCGCATGTAACCATTTACGTCAACAGAACTGCGAGGGGGCATTGGGTGGGAGGTGACTGGTATTTTCAAAAACAGAACATTGAGCGAGCCAAGCAAGTCACCGGCTCCTTCATTACGCCAGCTTGTTGCGTCTTCGCCGGGTCACATGCCAGGCCCCCGTTGCGTACACACAAACGGTCCGACGTAGTCTCATGACCAGTACAAACATTCTGACACTTGAAGGCATGAAGGGTACAGCATGCCTGGGGACAGTGTTGTTCTACCACTCTGGGAAACAGAGACACGCAGAGATTACAGTGTAGAAAACGTTTAGGACGAATCCAACCTTAAACCTAAATCAGATGTGTAGACTTGTTTTTAAAAACGTATGTCAAACTACTGCAAAAAAAAAAAAATCTATCAATTTATACAACAAGCCAGATTTTTTTTAAATTTATTTTGTTATAGCTCAATTAATCAAGAGTACCTCTACTCTAGAAGACAAAAACTCTCCAGTGCAATTACAAACAGCATTTGGCACACTTCTTTTATATTTTCTTACTTTTCCCTTTATGTGCATCTTTTCAAAATATATTTTTTTTTATTATTGTTGAATTGTCTTCTGAACAATTGTTGCAAAACGTTTCAGTCATCAGTAGAGGTGCATGTCACACTACAGGGATCTCAGGAATGTTGAGCAATAAAACACATTAAAATGGTGAGTGAAGTGAATCACAACAGACTACAAGGGACAGATTATCAAAAGACATTTGTAATTGATACTGTAATCAAGTTGTAATAAAACACTATAAGATACTAACCACTAAAAATGACCACCAAACAGGCCCCAATGTTGATCACAGCATGGATGATCCTGTAGTACAGCCCAAACCATTGTCATTCTTCCAGTCAACAACAGAAGGAGGAAGTAAGAAAAAGAAATAAAATATCATTGCTTGACCTTCAGAAAGTAGTTCTTCAGGTGAGCGAAAGTAGTCAAGATTTCAGACTGCAGGAAGTAGCATGTTACTGGAAAAACCCATAACCATTCAAAGAGATACACCACTCCTTTGGCAAGTGGCAAAAAATCCACAGAAAACAAATATCTTTCAAAAAATAATAAATGGATGAATGCATACGAGTCTGCTTTCCCATCCATTGCATCACAGCGTTGGGTAGTCAAACTATCATAAAGCTGAATCCCTTCTCAAATACTACTAGAAAGCAAGAGAATTAATATTAAAATTTATCAAATGTAAGTTATTTTCCACATTGTCAATATATTAGTCAGTATGGATGTGGAGTATTTCATTAACATCACCATTTTCACCACCTTTGCAGTTGAGTAATTTTGTCCTCAACTTTATGTGGTTTTGAATTGATGTCTTCTACCTTGGGACTTTTCATCTTGACCAAGTCGTACCCTTCAAGTTTCATACCCACTTTGACAAGCAACTACTTAAAGCAAGCTTCTATTCTTTACTCCTGGTGAGCTGCACGTTGCATATTTTTAAGGTGCAAGGTTTTGGTCTGACAGTAACTGTGGTATATGTCTGAAAACTGCAATGTTTCACAAACATGGAAAGGATTCAAATGGCCTCATCCTTTGCAGGAATTTGCTTTTTTTTTTTAAACCTTTAGACTTTGTAGATTATCTTTAATTCGAATGAAATTCAAGTTATACGTCTCAATATTTACCACTAGTAGGTTATTTAGAGTTATCCATTTGAGACAGAATTCAAAATATAGAGTGTAATGGAAAGTTTTAGGTAAAAGTAAAGTGATGCACAGTCTGTGAATAAATGGCTTGTTTACAGGTATAAAATGGAGTGTGAATTGGTCAGCCTTCTCTACTCTTGTGACGTTATCCCAAAAACACACAAAGCAGAGTTTGTGTTTTATCTTCCCCCCATTTTATTCAAAAATAAATAAAAACAGCGGAAGTCAATGCTTTGTAACCCACCTCTGTTTTTATTATGAGCATAAACTTGCTGGTTTTAAAAATAGAAATAACTGCATAGTAACTGTAAACTTCCATCAACATGCTTTTCAACATGCTCGGCCAAACAAACTGAGATTTAGAGCAGATACGAACAACTGTCGTTGCTGTAGGTGGTGTTGATAATGACAGTGAAGACATGAAAAACATGCATTATCTCATTGCACTGATTACTAGAGTGGAAAACTACAAAATAACACTGTTGTGGCCACTTTTCTGCCTTAAGACCTCCCTGAAGTTCTAAATTGTGGACCAAGGGAGTCAAAAAGGCCCCATTTTGAGAGTCACAACAAAGGTGGGCTACTGTTATCTGTTACTGTGATAATTTAAATCAACAAAGATTAAACGTTTGGCAGTCGAGTAGATAAACAAATACAGAGGTCGTTTTTTATTAAACCATGAATGAGCTGCCCTCCTCTTGTTGAGCTCATTTGTTTTCATTCGCCTCCCGGGGCCATGAAGCTCCAGCAAAAACAACTTTTCCAGCAGAGGTGGACAGTTTCAAGCAAAAGCAGATACTCTGGCGTGCTCGCTTAGGTCATTGTCATAAACTGAGTGGTTTACATCTCAAAAAGTGGCTTAAATTCTGCATTATAATTCTTTAAGTTGTGCTTATAAGCCGACTTTTCTTGTGGAGTAACTCCATCGGTAAAGAGAAGCCACAAATGTGGCTAACTCCAGGTTTGCTTTTAGCGATAGAAAGGGGCCTAGCGGGGCAGCTTGGGTGAGAATAACCGCATCTCATGTTAAGTACAATGGGGACCTACCCTGTTTTAGCTCTCGGCCTCTTGTAAACAACCATGCGAAGGAAAAGACGGACATTTACCTGGACAGCAGCTCAACAGTGTGCCCGTCTCATTATACTTTGGTGCTTCGGCGGTGTTTTAAGTTGGTAAGTCCTTCAACAATGTGGACAGAAGTGCTCTCATTTACTCCGTTTCTCTTTGCCTTTCTTCCACTACACCTCCCAAACGCGCTGTCTGCCGTGCCTCTGTGGCAGCCCGCCGTCTCCCGGGTCCTATCGCCCCCCTTATATCAGTCGCGTTCGCTGGAGGAGTGTCATTGAAAAAAAACAACAAAAAAAACCATGTGCATTGGCCTCGATGAACCCTCTGTTTTATCTGAGCAGCTCGGTAGTTCCCAGGAATACAGGTGCATCTCAAAACAGCAATATATCTTTAAAAGGTTCATTTATTTAACTGATTCAGTTCTAGAAGTAGGATAGAAGGATAGAATAGAAATATCCTGTAAACATACACAAGCGTACAAAATTAAAGAAAATACACAATACATTCAAACAGCAGCACCCAGTTTTTATTTTTGAAAATTACTCAAGTTATATGTTGTCTAATCCTTCCTCAATTGAAAAAAAAATAATTGTTTTAAAGCATCGACAAAAAGTTCAGAGTAATGTGGCACTGATGCTGATTGTGAGTGTATGTAGACTTTTGACAAACAGGCCTATATATTTACATGTAACGATGAGATTATTCCACAATTTCAAATTGTCTCGTGTAGTTTCCTGAGACTTGATGACTCATGAAACTACATAATAAAATCTGAGGACTAAATCAAGAAAACCTGCTACTGGGGCGGTAACTTGTGTTTGTTGTTTTGTTTTGTTTTGATTTTGTTTTTTTGTCATTTCAATTGTTGTGCTCTTTAGCTGAAGAGAAGAAAGAACAAAATATCTGTGGAGACTAACTTGGCCTTAAGAATGATTTTGAGAAAGAATTTTATCATATTAAGCTATAAAAAAGATACTGTGAAGAACTGCTCTATTTGTCATCCAAAAAAAGCAGCTGGCACAATTTTCAACCAAATCATGCCAGTGAAAACATGGCCGAGGTACATCTATTAGTTGTGCACTCTAACTTTCATGGAAAGACGCAAGAAGAAAACCACTGTTGAGGAAAAGCAAGTAAAATAATGTTTAAATTTGTCATAAGCCACATAGCAAATATGGAAGAAATTTATTTTTCTGTCAAGCGAGTCCATAAATAAACTTAGCGTGAAAAATACTGGACAGTGGATAATTAACGCTGCAAACTTTGTCTTCTGGCAGTGTAAAGGCATACTGTCAGAGATACATTGGAATGGTTTAGAAAAATTAACATTGTGTGTCATGCTGAACACAGTAAAACATGGTAGTGGCAGCATCATGCTGAGAGGATGCTTTACTTCAGCCTCTACAGTGAAGCTGATGATGATGCTAAGTTGCGAAAGACTTAAGATTTGGGGTGAAAGTTCACCTTCCAGCAGGGTAGCCATACAATCAGGGCTAAAATAAAATAGATTACATCAAAATATGTACAGACACTAGAATGGCCCAGTCAGCATTCAGATCTGTTATTTAAGTATCAGTGGAAAAACATGATGTGACTGATATTCACAGATGCTCTCAGTCCAGTCTGTCTGAGCTTGAGACATATTGCAAGGAAGATGGACAAAGATCTCTAGATGTACAGAGATATTTTACAAAGGATTTGGAAGAATTAGAAATTATTCCACAAAATACAGTTTTATATAATTTTCATTCAAAAAAATTCTTTTGAATTATGTGATAACTTGGTCTGTTTTTTCTGACTATTAAAAAAAATAAAATCTCACTCAAAAACTGAGTTTTGTAGTTCTAGTTGGGTGGTTGTAAAACTGAAGGGACACCAATGTTTTTTACAAAGCATTGTAATTGTCCTTCAAACTACAAACTATTTTGTTTTTGAATTGTTTTTGGAAGGATTAAAACAGGGAAACAATTTAAAATGGATCATTTCATTCCAAATGAGCTTTATTACAAGAACTGTCATTTAGAGACTAAAACAAATGTGAGAGTAATGAAGATGTGTATTTATAGGATTTGTAGAACAATGATTTTTAAAAGACTCTAGGTGCTAAACAGAAGTGCCTGCAGCCCAGAGCTCACACATGTTGGCAACAGATGATGTTCTCCAGAAATGCAGCTCACTTTCAAAACAGCATCAGTTGGCCTTCTTATTTCCCGCATATTTACAACTGCGTGAAAAGCGGCAGTGCTACAAACGAGATTCAGACTGCATAAATTTAAAACATCCTTACACAATGACTTCCTGAGTGTGGTGTTTGATCCCTGTTTCTTCCTGTGCCTCAGATAGATACATAGTTAAGTTTAAATAATGTAATAGAGGTTCAATAAAACACAATAGTACAGTGAGTAGCTAATGGATGACAGGATTCCAGCGACTGCCACTAGACTTCCTTCTGTGATGAAACATTTATTGTCTGTGTGCCCTCTATCTCCGAGTCTATTCTACTGTCATTTCCTCTTATTTTGTCACTTACTCTGTGATGTGTTCCTCACTGTTACCATGAGTTAGCTTTGCCTGGCTGTTCCTGTCATAATACAAACAGAGCTCACAGAGGGAATCCCATACATTTTACTTTTGTTTTGCTTTTTGCTTGAGCTCCCATCTCCTAGTACTTAAAAATACTTGATTGCAGTCACAGCTTAAGATGAGAATCTTATGAAAAAGTTCATTATGTTTGAGAGTCATTTCAAGAAGTGACCAGATCCATTACACATATAGTGAACTATATAAATATATAAAAATTCCCTTCTCACCCACCGCGGGTGGTTCTTATCCTCTGAGCTCGGGTCCTCTATCAGAGGCCTGGGAGCTTGAGGGTTCTGCGCAGTATCTTGGCTGTATATATATATATATATATATATATATATATATATATATATATATATATATATATATATATAATATATTATATATATATATATATATATATATATATATATATATATATATATACCAACAAATTATCAACAAGACTGGCTACGGATACCGACTCAAAAATGGGGCCAACATCAGTCACCTTCTCTACATGGATGACATCAAGCTGTATGCCAAGAGTGAGCGAGACATCGACTCACTGATCCACACCACCAGGATCTACAGCACTGACATTGGGATGTCATTTGGACTAGAGAAGTGTGGTCGGCTGATCACAAAGAGGGGGAAGGTGATCCGCACAGAAGGAGTCTCACTCCCACAAGGAACAATAGCAGACATAGAGGACAGTTACAAGTACCTAGGTATACCACAAGCAAATGGCAACCTCGATGAGGCCACAAGGAAAGGAACCACAGCTAAATACCTCCAACGAATAAGGCAAGTCCTGAGAAGCCAGCTCAATGGCAAGAACAAAATCAGTGCGATAAACAGCTATGCCCTGCCAGTAATCAGATACCCTGCTGGAATAATTAGCTGGCCAAAGGAGGAGATAAAAGCCACAGATATTAAGACTAGAAAGCTACTAACCATGCATGGAGGGTTCCATCCCAAATCCAGCACCCTGAGACTGTACACGAGCCGCAAGGAAGGAGGCAGAGGACTAGTGAGTGTGAGAACCACTGTCCAGGATGAAACAACTAAGATCCATAAATACATCAGGGACAAAGCCTTAACAGACAATGTGCTCAGTGAATGTCTCAGACAACAGGGAACGGAGGTTGAGGTGCCAGAGATACCATCATGGGAGGACAAACCCCTACATGGGATGTACCACCAGCAAATAACCCAAGTGGCTGATATCAGTAAATCCTACCAATGGCTGGAAAAAGCTGGACTCAAGGACAGCACAGAGGCCCTCATCCTGGCCGCCCAGGAACAGGCCCTAAACACCAGAGCAATAGAGGCCCAGATCTACCACACCAGACAAGACCCAAGGTGTAGGTTGTGCAAGGAGGCCCCTGAGACAGTCCAGCACATCACAGCAGGGTGCAAGATACTGGCAGGGAAAGCGTACATGGAGCGACATAACCAAGTGGCAGGCATTGTGTACAGAAACATCTGTGCAGAATATGGACTGGAAACCCTGAGATCAAAGTGGGAAACACCCCCAAAGGTGGTAGAGAACACCAAAGCTAAGATCCTATGGGACTTCCAGATCCAGACAGACAAAATGGTAATGGCGAACCAACCAGACATTGTCGTAGTGGATAAAAATCAGAGGAAAGCCGTTGTGGTAGATGTAGCAATACCAAGTGATTGCAACATCAGGAAAAAGGAGCACAAGAAACTGGAGAAATACCAGGGCCTCAGGGAAGAACTGGAGAGGGCCTGGAAGGTGAAGACCACAGTGGTGCCTGTGGTCATCGGGCCCTCGGGGCAGTAACCCCCAAACTGGAGCAGTGGCTACAACAGATCCCAGGAACAACATCAGACATCTCAGTCCAGAAATGTGCAGTCCTTGGCACAGCCAAGATACTGCGCAGAACCCTCAAGCTCCCAGGCCTCTGGTAGAGGACCCGAGCTCAGAGGATAAGAACCACCCGCGGTGGGTGAGAAGGGAATTAATATATATATATATATATATATATATATATATATAATATATATATATATATATATATATATATATATATATATATATATATATATATATATATAAGCTAGGGATATCTTTTTTTAACCTAACTCTTCTTTAAACCTTTCTCCAGCTTTATCCCTGATGTGTCTGAGCTGTTACCTGGTCTTCCTGAATCTATCTCTTCACTCTGTCAAATCTCTGTCAAACCTCTTAGACCTTCACATTTCAGTTGGATTTAGACTGAGGTCAGATTACACAGAGGTGGGTTATCTTTGCAAATTAGTTAACGTCTGAAGGGATTCAATTGCACTGACTTTCTTTATTAATAAAATGGACCTTAAAAATAAATGCACACCACTCTTTTCAGGTTTCTATTTGTTAATAATGTATTACTAGTCTGTAACATAAAATTCCAAGTATATGGTTTGGGAGGTGGGAATATAATATATATATAAGGCACTAAATGTAGAGATTTTGTGCAGAAAATTTGCAGTGAACATCTGGTACAGCTCCACTCTGGTTCTGTGAAATATATTGATTTTCTAAAAGTATGTGAAAAAAAAAGTGATGCTAAGCGAGGCAAATGTTTTTTTTTTTTTTTTTTTTTTTCTGAAGCACAAACCTTCTCAGACTGACACCCACAGTTCAACCCACTGCCACCATGAGACACTGGTGCAGCGGGGAGAAAGATGTGGCTGGCTGGCTGGTTGGCCGGTCAGGCTACACTGGAATGTGGGGTCTTTTGTTTGTCTGGGAGAGGAGTGGGTCAGGGGGAGAATGCCATTGATGATTGCAGGGAGGAAGAATGAACCTCCAGGAAGTGTTCTTGCTGTCCCTGCTCCCCCCTCTCACCCCCCCAGCACTCTCGTTCTCTCTGTCTCTGTCGTTTTTTTCCCCCCAGTGTGTGAGAACCTTCACCATGCCGAGCCTCTCTCCGCTGAGGCCCCGGTCCCCAGGCACAACCACTGCTTTGTCTTGCCCTGTGAACACACACACCCCTCCTCTGTTGGGTGCCTACGTTTGCCAGGGTATGAGAAACACGGGGCCAAGGCTCCTATTCTTATCCACATCACTGCCCCTGGAAGGATGTGACTGTGTCTGTGCTTTGGTGCTGCATGATAAATTGTGTTTTTGCATAGCCTCACTTTTAATTCATCGGGATTCTGTTAGTTTTACATCTTTTGTTAAGTTTAGTCTTGTTCTAATAGTCTGCTGGTCACAGCCACACTAAAAATGGAATGAAGTACTAAGGGGATAAGAATCTATCTGGTGGCCCCTTCCAACCAGTGGCTGCCATCTTCCGTCACATTGCTCACTCCCTTCTGTGTCAGGAGGCTGCGAGGAGCTGCAAATGGCCCTTTCAAAGCGCACGACAGCTGGAACACGGGGCAAAGGTGACTGAAGCAGTTGGGGGAGCACAAGAAGGGCCAGAGGGGGGAGGAAGGGAGACAGAGGGGCCACGAGATGAGCAGCTGCAACTTCGAGCCCCTGTTTCTTCACATTGTCACCGCCTTTTGCCTTAATGATTACAGAGGAAACTCAGGATGGTGTTTTACTCATTGCTTTTCAAAGGATTTAATAAAAGCGGTCTTTTGTAGCATAAATCTGGTTCAGAATCTGGTCTTGTCTGAAGAAACAAAAGCACTATTTTGGTTTGGAGCCAGGGATTTTTTTTTTTGTTTTTTGATACAAAACTGCATCAGTGGATTCAACCTCCAGAAGTTCACAACAGGCCACTGACCTGCTATGATACAATAAGGTATTTATGCTTCTTTGATCTGTTCAGATACCACAGTGATCACTTTTCTGAGGCAGAAAATAGCTTCTTTCATCCAAAAGCAGATGTAAAACCACATGCAACATTTTTGAGAAGCTTGCTAAACTAATCAAATTTAAACTCTGGCTTTTGAAGGACCTGGATATTTGTGAGAAAATGAAAGAGCTAGCAAGATAGAATCCCTTTGCAAATACAAAACCGAAGCCTCAATCAATTTTAGAGTTTTATTTATTTTAGTAAATGTCTCTTAGTTGATATTTTTATATCTAAGAGACAATGTAGATAAATTATAATGTATGGAACCTGTAAACATACCAAACTTGAACTGATTTGTTTTAGTATATATTTGAAAAATGAAGCAGCCCCAAATGTTAAAATTGACTTTGTTTAAAATGTTAACAATTTTTGCAGTTTATTTGATATAATTTTTTAATCCTGAACATAATTTAGACTTTGGAGATGTCTTATGAACATTTCATTGCATATCTAAAAAAAAAAAAAAAAAAAAAAAATCTCTTTACTGCATACATAGATGTGGAAGCTAGTGCAGACATCTGTAAATTATTAATTCCGGAGAAGGGTCCAACAAGGCAGTCTTGTAAAAGACCTTAGGGGTGTCAAAGCCCCAAAAATATCAGCGTAAAAGGGACTGAAAGCAAAATAAGAGTGAAACTTTTCTAAAACTTACCAATTTCCTTACACCTCACAATGATGTGGAAAATTCTCAAGAGTTATGGCTACTTGGCAAAGCATAATAATTTTGTAGGATATGTTAGTTTTGAACAATTATCTGCAGTTGTTCCAGGTCCGAAGAGATTTATGACGCTGAAAGCCAGCCCTGTTCGTGGGACAGGTGTTTTAAGCAGACAGCAAATGTACTCTGCCCCCTCCCCTCTTCCAGTGTAGTACTCTGCTACTTGCTGCCGCTGTGTGAATTCGCGGAGTAGTACAGAACTTATTGTGGCGAAGTGCTATCGCGAGACTTGTGCCATTATCAACCTGCTTTGACACACACACAGCAGCGCTGTGAGCGCAGCCTGCCTGCCTTCCCAGGGTCGGGACTGGAAGCCTCAAGAAACCGCAAGAAGAAACGAACATCTGGCCGCACATCATGAGAGCACCCCGGAGCTTGTAGAAGGGGAGGGAAAAGACGACGATAGGAGCGGTAATACAGGTAAGTAAGAGGGAGTGTTGTTTTCGTGCCTTTTAAAACGGAGAAAGCGAAAGTTAAAAAAAAAAAAAAGAGTGTCCCTCTCTCGGCGTCGTTCAGCGCAGTTGGCTTTCTGCTTGTGAGTTCCTCCGCTGTTTAAAAGGCTCCCAGGACGGACACGGAGCCCGGTTTTCTCCTCCGTTTTCTTCTTTATAAAACTAAGTCGCGCATAAAGTAGCATTTAGCGTCATAAAACCTTAGCAACGGGGTGTTTTTCTATAAATGCTTTTTTTATTCTCTTGAAACAAGTGCGTGCAGTTCAGCGCGTGTTTTGAGTGTTCATTAAAACGCTGTTTGGCGACATGAAAAAGTTTGAAATACAGTGTAATGTAGCAGTGGCTTTAAATACATTCATATATGGGCCTATATATATTTGACCTAAGTCGTTAGGCTTCTTTTTACTGTGTTACCCAGCGTTAACATATGGCATAGAGAGGAGCACAGCTGGAGGTAACGTTTCTATTGCGGTGATGTCAGAGCAGCTGACTCCACAGCTTGCAGTGTAATTAGCAGGCAGAGCAGCAGTTTACTCACTCTGCACCGCTCTTATTTTTTCACCTCAGCCTCCCGGACGAGCTCTTCCACTCGCGTTGCACTTGGTTGTCCCGTACACAGCTTTTTTTTTTCACATACGGAGAAGCCCCGGTGAGTGCGGAAGCGCAGGGATACTCACTTGGGAATCATTCGGAAGGGGTCCGGTCACTTTGTAAATCAAGGGAGGGTGAGCGCAAAACGTATACATAGCCTATATATATATATATATATATATATATATATATATATAATATATATATATATATATATATAGCCTAATTAACTTTCAAGTTAGACAAAGTTAATAATGTTGGATTTTAAATTCAAAACCGGTCCAATTTATGAGCGGACCAAGCAGCTGTTTGGGGCCCCTTGAGAGCACACAAAATATGCCTCAAAATTTCAAATTTCGGTTCAATAAAGACAATTTAAAATCTTAGAAAAGTAAATCGATTTTTATGCATTTGTGGGATTGCATATATACAGCATGGCCCTTCGCCCAGGATGTAGCTGTGTCAGAGGGCGCCATAACTATTATGAAAATTAAAAAAAAAAAAAAACAAGGACAGATCAAATGTAGAGTGTGTGACCGACACAGATTCCTCAAGAGACAGTTTAGGTATTCACAGAAAAAAAAATGCAACAACTTTATATTTTACACAATCTGAGTTATTTACCATTTCATTTCTTTTAAATAATATCCACAGTTATTTCTACACAAAACAATGTTACCTTAGTAGTATGGCATTTTCAACACCGGGACTCTGTGTTTTTCTGTGTTGCCCGGGCGGGTTTGGCTTAGTGCTGCGTAAATCCCTACACATCTAGAGCAAAACCCTAGTTACTGCAGCACTTTCACTTACATCTTATTCATGTCTCATTAGAATTTAGTTATATATGTGTTTGTTTATTGCATGTAGTGAGTTGGAATTGGGGCACCTGATCAAATTCTGCTCCAGAATTTTTGTCCAACTCTGTTCAGATCTTAAGGTGTAAGCGGTAGCCATTCATGCTTTAATGATGCCCTGGGCAAGTGCCTCTTTTAAATTTGTTTATTTTTTGCAATTGAGAAACAAATTAATATATTTTTTAATGTTTAGGAAAATTAGTCAAACTAAGTTTCAAAGAATATTATAAATGTAGAATATTTATGTCCAGGTTTGACATAAATCTGGACATAGACCTGCTTTATATAGCAGTTATTACATCTGTCTCAAGTAAAGATTGCCCGAACTTCACCAAATAAAAAACAAATGTTTTTTTCAAGCTCTTGTTCCATCACCAGTTTAATGACGCCCTGAGTGGTGAGCCAGATCACCCATATAAGAATCTACCATTGGACATGCGCCTTTAGTTGTATTATAAAGTCATTTAACATCACTCTTTTTGCACTATTTAGCTCGTATTGCTGGTCATATTCTCTGTGCTTTAGGTCACTATGTGTTTACCTCTAAAGCTCTGCGCTGTGCCCTCTATGTGCTCCTCGCTTGGTTTATCCACTAGCCTGTTTTTCCTGTTTTTCCATCAGGTTATGAAGGAAGAATGGAGTTCCCAGACCATAGCCGCCAGTTGCTGCAATGCCTGAGTCAGCAGCGTCACCAAGGCTTCCTCTGTGACTGCACTGTTCTCGTCGGGGAGGCTCGGTTCAAAGCGCACAGAGCTGTGCTGGCCTCCTGCAGCATGTACTTCCACCTCTTCTACAGGGACCAGCTGTACAAAAGGGACGTTGTGTATCTCAACAGTGACATTGTGACGGCTCCGGCTTTCAGTCTCCTCCTTGAATTTATGTATGAGGGGAAGCTGGAGTTTAGCGCTTTGCCCGTGGAGGATGTTCTGGCCGCAGCCAGCTACCTCCACATGTATGATATAGTGAAAGTCTGCAAAGGCAAACTTAAAGATAAGGAACTTTCCTCCCTGGATGAGAAGTTAGGGGAGGGCCTGGGACTCGGCTGCATGGACAGGGAGAACTCCTCAGATGGTGAGCTGCACTGTAAGCAACTCATTCAGCGACACATTCAGGGGCTCCATAGGGCCCCCCCAGCGGAAGACTTTGACACAGACAACAGTGAAGTCAGGCTGGCTGTCACTGATTGTGATAGGTCCATGCAGAGCAGGCAGAAGGCGAACGGTCACTCCGGCAGGTCCCCGGACCTTGTAGGTGTCAATTATATGTCAGCGGAGGCGGAGACCTGCGTCCAAACAGCTGGAAAAACAAAAGCTGATGTCAGTAGCTCCACCGTATTGCTGTCCCAGAGGTCCTGCGCTTCAGATGACATGGACTGTGCGCTGGATTTGTCTTTCAAGCCTCTGTCTAGCAGAGATCTCTTACACCCCTCCTACGTCTCGGGACAGCTGGCCCTCGACAGCCAGCAGCAGGGCACTGAGCCACTTGTTAAAGACGAACACGACTTGCTGTCAGAGCAGGAGGACAGTGAGCCGATGAGCCCTGAGAGCCAGCGCTTTGGGAATAGTGCCAGGAGCTCAGTGGTGACAGGGTTCGCTGCCCTCTTCCCAGGCAACAACGGTGCTACAGCCGCCCTGCTCTCAAAGGAGGAGGACCTGATGGACGAGGAGGGGGAGGCATGCGGGAGGCAGGAGGGCGCCCCAGGCAGCGAGCCGGACAGGAGGGGTGGGCTACTGGGGAACAGCGAGGAAGAGGAAGAGGATGACCTGGCCTCCTCCGACATCTCCACCTCCAGCGGGGTGCTTCTACCTCCGGGGCAACAGGTGTGTGTGTGTCCCCTCTGCAGCAAAGTCTTCCTCAGCCCCCACGTGCTGCAGCTGCACCTCAGTTCGCACTTCCGCGAGAAGGACGGCGCCCGCTCCAAGCTGTCCCCGGACGGTTCCGTCCCCACATGCATGCAGTGCAACAAGACCTTCTCGTGCATGTACACCCTGAAACGCCATGAGCGCACCCACTCCGGTGAGAAGCCTTTCACCTGCGGCCAGTGTGGCAAGAGCTTCCAGTACTCCCACAACCTGAGTCGGCACGCAGTGGTTCATACGCGCGAGAAACCTCACGCCTGTAAGTGGTGTGAGCGGCGCTTCACCCAGTCCGGGGACCTTTACCGCCACATCAGGAAGTTTCACTGTGGCCTTGTCAAAACTCTTGCCATTGGATAAAACACCTCTCACCAGTGCCATATCAGACAGAATGTCCTGTCATACACTGACTACTACTACTGAACCATTTTTGCTGTTCTTATACACAAGTTGGCAGTTTTTTAAAGGCATATCTTACGTTTATAAAGATGTAGCAACTTTCAAACTGGAGCTGTTTCTTGTGCTGTACTTTGTCAGAGGCTGCTGAGATTACTGGATGTGTATCAGAGAGAGTTCAACAAATCAGATGATGCACTTGATATTTTCTGTCTTGTTTATTGTCAATCTGTTGAGTTGATTTGCTGAAAGGTTCAAATCCTTTTGGCAATGTGTAATGCTTACACACAATCGTCAAGAGAGAAAGAGAATTGAGTTTTGTTTGTGCACATGGGAGATCAGAACCGTCCGTGAGTAGCAATATATGATTTCCTTTTAAGCGCCTACATTATTTTATTATTTATTTTGTGGCTTTTTGTAGCCTTTATGCTATCACGAAGCAGAAAACACAAATGAATGACGTTTAACTACTGGAAGTTTGACTTTTTACTGTTTAGTTTTGGAAATGAAGTTTTTATGTTGTATGAAACGAAGCATGCAGGCCATCATAAGTATTCTTTTGCCTTTTTGATGGATTAAATTTCTAGCTCCTTTAGTTTTGAGCACATCTCGGTGGATTGGCCTTATTTGCTACTTTATAGACGGAACAGAGATGAAAAGTAGCAGAGATGCACTGATCACGCGTCTCTTGATCAATACTGATTTCAATTTTCCCACAAGGTCTGCCAATACAAATTCTTGACAGCTAATTTTTATTTTTTATCATTCAGGACTTTATTATAGTCTGTAATACAGGCCTGAATGATACTTCAGGGTACAAGTAAAACTACTTGTACAAGTAGTCTAACAAAAACATCGAGGATTATAGAAATATCCACTTTTTTTTTTTTATCAAAGCATATAGTCCTAACAGTCTGTGTTTTTCTCTGAATTAAACTGAACAAAGTGCACCAAAGCAAATGCTGTTCATGCATTTACAAACAGAACATTTTAGTTGCATTTATTAAGCAGGAAAATAAAAGCTCATTATTTGATCTACTGACCACCAGTCAGAAAAGACTTGGGAAACTAGCCTTTTTCAACTAGCGACTGATTGGTTTGTCACCAGCAATTTAAATCATCTTTAGACACTAAATGTAATCCATCCAACAAAAAATATTTCTTTTGAGAAGTTTCTTTATTTATAGGCAGCAGACAACAGCAAGATTATCTGCATAACCTAGCCAAAAACGGCTCATCTAGTCTGTTTTTTTTTATGCAAGGACATCATAGACCACAAACTGCTTGCAATGTTTTAGTTTAAATGCATGTGATGAATTGCAGAAAAAAAAAAAAAAGATTTTCTTCAACGTTTGACATGTTTAATACAAATTTGAGCAGATCAGGGCTAGATATCATTTCTGATATCGGGGTCTGGCCCAAATGGATCAGTGCATCTGTAGTAATTTAAATTGTCCTCATCAGAGGCTGAATATAATGTATCCATGAAAGATAATGTATGGAAGAATTTCTCTTTTTGAATTAATTCTGCGAGCTAAATCATCTGCACAGAAATAATCACAAATCAGTTGGTCTGTCTTGTTTTTGTATGCAAAAAAGGGACAGACCAAAAATATTCTTAGTTTATATCCTTTTAATAAATAATGGGAAAAACTGATTTTCTTCAGTGTGCAACTATCCGATCTTATCAGATCTGATCAAGGGAAATTGCCTGATTTTCAGCTGACATATTGATCAGTGCATCTCTGGAAAGGTATTAAACTAACATCTGTAACACTGTTGCCTAATGAAATTCCGATTGTTTAATCTAGTGTATTTTCTAAATTAGCACATGTTGTTATGCTTTTTATTTTTTAAACTGTTGAAGCCTTTAAAAAACATGGATTATCTTAAAATGCCAAGTAATAACAAGTGTCTTTTTAAGAAATTATCCAAAAGCATTACCAGTTACTGAAAAAATGCAATATGTTCTAAAATAAATCTGGTTTGTTTTATTGACTCACTTGGGTTAGTTATTTGGCTGGTAAAAGACCTTGTTATTTTTTTGGTATGATACAAAAGGTACGGAATCAAAATTAGAAAGCATCAAACATTTGCCATTTAGCTGCTTCTACTGAATTTTCTCCTTGTTTTGCACCTCTGTATGTGTCTAAGTCAGTACTGATGAAGTCTTTGTCTCTTTATGGGCAGGAAACGGTTCTGTTTGTTTATGCATAGGTGCTGTTATGGATTCTTAACTTGGGAGTAGCACTAAAAGTTCAAAATATTCATCTAATCTGTCCTGAAAAGACTTGATCAGAAATTATTTATTAGTTGGACTTGGTTCAGGGTTTACTTTTAGGTGTTTTTTGTTTTGGTTTTTTGCCTAGCAATGTTGGTACACATTAACTGGTGTTGGGTCTGTCGGTTCGTTTTGTTTTTCTTTTTTCTCTGTGCAAATCAACTTACTGTATTCGTATTTTAATATATAATGTTCTGGAAAATCTTTCCAGAGTTTTCCATATGTCTCACATGGAACACAGAGAAGCACTTCTTTTTAGCATGCATATAATTTCAACACTATTGTCTAGGCTGCTATTTCTTACTATTTGTGTATTTAATGTAAATATATATTATATTTATCAAATGGGCTTGTTTCCCCCCCATATCAGAAAGTGTATGAGTTGACATCTTTGTCAAAGTTTGTTTCCTTCTCCACGTCTAGGAGTCTATTGAGCTCCACCTTCTAGCTACAAATCATTTAGTAGTGCTCCGACTTCTGCTCTGACAGGTGAAACAGTTGTTCACAAGCCCAGCCGCACCGATACGCTACTGGCTACCTATACAAACCAGACAATACAGGCATTGTCCCCCCTCTACCCGCCTCCTTCACCTCTCTTCCAATTCCAGGTAGTTCTCAAGGGATCATTGTGTATCTCTGTGCTCTCCAAAGCTATGGGGAGAAAAGGCACTTCAAGCCTCTTTTTGCACTTTTTCTGGGTTGAATGGAACCGGTGGAATGTGAGAAATGTATTTAGCAAAGGCAGACAGTAAACAGATGCATTGTTTGAAGGCTTCAAAGCATGTGGTAGAAAAATGTCCATTGTTCCCTGATTAATTTTTTTTTCTAGTCTTTAGAGAAAATCAAATGAATTCAGAAACAGCTATTGGCATTTTTTTCTTACAATGAATAAGGAGGCAGACTTTGCTTGGAATTGCAAGAGGTTTTTTTTTTTTTTTCCCTGTTCAACCCCAGCAGTGATGCTTGAATGAAATAAAAACTCCTTTTCACACACATCACTTCTGATAAGTGCTGGTAAAGTTAATTTGAAATGGAGCACAAAAGAATGTAGATTTTCTTTCTTTTTTAAAAGGGACCTTTCTGATCCTCTAATGTATAGCTGTAGAATAACTAACACGTAAAAATGAGAGAAAAAAATCTTGATTTTGTTTGCTGTTTTTATTTATACCTCCAGGATGATCACCAAATGTGCCTTGTAGACACACAAATTGGTGCTGCATCTGGAGAAAACTTTCATTTCTCTTTTTGGTTTTTGCCTTACAGAAACATTGCCCTGCTGATATCAAGATATTTAATTATTATTTTTCTTTAGATAAAATGTTTGGGCAAAACTAAAAAGCATTCATTAGTGATTTATTGTGAGAGATTAAACCAGGGGGGTTGAAATTTTGTGAATAAAGTAGCTGTGGTTGTGTTAAATTGAAGTCACCTTTGTGTTGAATCTTTTAAACCAATACTACTGGAAATTAATCTGTTTCATTTGTATTTTTATTTTTATGTCACTGTTGAATGTGAAACGCATACTTTTTCTTTCTTCTTGAGACAGGGATATGTTTGCCCCTCATGCTGTATGCTCTGTCAAATCGAAAGCAAATCACTGGAATTGAGTCCTCTGCAGGTTACAACTGTGAATAATCATGAAAAATATTTATTTCATATGCTTCCTGTACAACATTTTCTTTTTCCTTTTTAATTTGTCTCACATGTGAAAAAAACAACCACTTCTACATGTCGAACACATACATTTTCAATAGACTTTTAGAAGTGCCATTAGAAGCTAATATAATTTTTTAAATGAAAGTATATTTTCTAGCGAGCAGTTGCTTCAGTGTTAGCAGTATAGAGATTTAGAGGACAATCTTTGTGCAGAATTGGCATTGCTTAGATACTGAGACAATTTTACTTTGATCTTTAATTGTGCATTTTTCTCTGTTTGGGCTTTTGTTTTTGGAGTGTGACTGTGTGTGTGTGCTGTGAAAATGTGACAATCTTGATTTAAGTCTTTTATTGAGATTCTACATAGAATTAAATGGAACAACTTTATCTGTTTGTGTGGCAATCTTTTTGTTCCCCCCGTTTCCCTTTTTAAGCAGTTTCACACCAGCTGATTTATCAGCTAACTTTGATTAAAAAAACAATAACAAAGCAGATTTTCTACCATAATATTTCACAAGAAATATGTGTGTCAGAGCTTATGCAGATAGGGAATTTTTGTTTCTCTTATCACAATCCAGAGTCGTCTCTTAGGATCTTTTTAGCTTATTTCTTAGTTGTTATATTAGTCTGGAGACTTTTAGATAAATATTCTATTGAAAGATTCAAATACAACTCATTTTTTGTTTTAAGGCAGGCCACCTGATATTCATTTAAAATGCCTTACAATGATTCATAATGCAGTTTATTTTACAAAGTTCACATAGGCTTTGGAAGAGAAACAGGCCCACAGCTTCACATATCCTCCATATTTAACCATGAGAATGAGGAACTTTTTTGCATATTCATAATTTTTTTCACACCTGAACCCTTTTTTGTTTCCTTTTTCCTAAAAATTTCTTGGTCTCCTCCAGCAAACAATTCCAGGTGAATTCCCAGAGGAGGTAATGTTTGTGATGATAGGAGAGAAGAGTCTTCTTTCTAGTATCACTTCAAACTCAACACTAGGCTACAGTTCTTTAGGAAGCATGAAAGACTTTTTTTCTAAAACAGATGTGCCTTTTCTGCTGTCATATTTCTATCCCAGCGAAGGGTTCATAAAAAATGAAACTGAACTTTCTGCCCACTGAATAAATGTCCTCCAGTGGATTAAAAGAAATAAGATTATGCCACTGCAGTAAAAGATTCATTTATTTTAAGGCTTCTTACACATTTTCACTATCGGTGCGAATAAAGATGGGTGTCACCTATGTCAATGTGAAGTCCTTGTCTGACACACTCGTGGTTGCTGTGTGTATGGAGTGCTGCAGTGTGTACAGAGACAACAGTGTGACAATACTTCAGGTCTTACAGGCCCTATCTGTCTGAAAGCGTAAACTGACCTCAAGGACAGAGTAGTTTCAAGATGAGCTCCTATTGTTTCTGACCTGTTTCCAATATACCCAAGAAGAGATAAAACCTCCATAACAAATCCACTTGACTGCTGTTTAGTTTTGACCAAAACTCGACTTGATTACACACATTATTTGTGTGTAAACACACTCATACCAAATGTGTGTCTAATTTAGGACGTTCATGCCAATTCACTGAAGATTGTCACTATCGAAATAATACTTTTAGTTATTTCCCTGCTGCACCATGAAAGAAATCCAGCCGCTCTGCTTCGTGATCCCAATCGGGATGTGCTCGGGTTCCCACCACCCTCCCCCAAATCCCAGCTCACCCACACTCTGAGAACGCCATATAGACAAGGGCCGCATCCAGCTCGCCCAGAACTGCCCGCCCCCACGGCCCCCAAAAAACCACGGCCTCATCCCACTGCTCTATTGTGTGCGTGGGTAGTAGCTCAGCCGGGCTATTGTCTGGCCCAGCTCCCCAGCACGCACTTTATACACAAACAGACGACACGGCGGCGCTAGCCAGCCAGCTCCAACATAAAGAAAACAATGTCCTCCCAAGATCATTCATAGCCACCCCAACAGCCTCAGCCAGCTTATGGCACTGTAAATAAGGGCCCTTCTCAATGTTACTGTAAGCAGTCACAGTAGCAGCAGGCCTCGGAGCGCTCACCGGCACCAAACATCTCACATCTGCCTTCAGGGATCCGGAGCTTAAACTTCCTGCCTGTGTGCATTTCTTATGAACCAACACATTCACATGGAAAGCAGGGGCCATGTGATGGGGCTTAGCTGCAGGGTGACGAGCTGGGATATGTGCAGTGTAACTCGACAGAGTAATAAAACATTCCTCTCCAAGGCTCAAAGCCTGGTTCTTTTTGTGTGTTCCTGTGTGTGCGTGTGTGTGTGTGTTTGTGTTTAGAGGTACTTGAGAGAAGTTGAGAGGAAAGTTGTAAGTGTCCACCACCTCAACAAGGCCAGCGGTGGGAGCCCTTGACCTCTGCAGGGACGGACTGCCAGGGACAGCTGGTGGGGCCAGTGTTTATTTATTTATTTCTTAACAAAGGACAGGTGGTCACACTTTGAAAAGGGCACACAAACATGTCCGCACGCACGCTTGTGTACAGACAGTACACACACACACACACACACACACACACACACACACACACACTCACACACACACACACACACACACACACACACATACGCAGTGTTAGTTTGCCCCCCTGGCTCACGCATGCATATTGTTATCATCCACTTAATGTTTGGAGGAGCCATTCTTTTGACTTTCAGAAAATCTAAGACAATATTTTAAAGGACATATAATCATGGTTTTTGCAACTTTTCCATTTCAGTGGTATTCAGTGTTATATTAATCCCAGTGTGAGAAAAAATAAAAAAAGGCAGTCGTCCATTAGTAGTGGTGTTGCATTTCAGCCACCAAATCAATACATGATGTGATGGCAACTAAAGACCAAAGGAGCAACAGTAAAGGATGGCTTGAAATAGAGTTAAAAAAATAATATTTATATATATTTTTATTCAGTGGGGAGGGCAAAGTCAAGAGAAAAGACTTAAAGTAATAGATTACAAACAAGCTTCCATGTAATGATGGGAGGAAAGTGGAGACCCATTCCTGTACACATCAGAGCGACAATGCTGGTCAGAACCAGACTAGAAATTGAATCGATATGAAGGAATTTTAGGGTTATGAATAACAATTTTGCTGTTATTCGTGGTCATTTGCTACTGTGACGAATTACAGGCACTTTACAACGGAGCACTTTTAGTTTCCCCACAACAATCAGCTGTTTTGAGCTAATGCTACATGCTATGGACGAAATGGAAGTGAAAGTACGAGTATATAAGCTAACTACAACTGCAGTCAAACCCCTTCTCCATTTGGTTTAGACATGTTTCACAGGATTGATTATTGATTTCACGTGATCATTAGAAATCATTAAATGTTTTTGCACTGACATAGGCTACATAAAAAATAGAACTATTGATATAGGGTACATCTTAACTGTGGAAAAGCAGATTAAAATGGATTTTTCATACTTTTAACATTTTAGGTTTTATGATTCTAAAATGTCATATCTGCCCTGTAATTTGCAGAAGTTTGACAAAACTTCCCACTTCTTTGCTTATATCTGGTTGTAAATAGAACAAAATCATATCAAATACACTAAAACCATAATAAAAGTATGTAGCAATCTCTCGTACTGTGTTGACCTTATTTGGACCGTCTCTCTTAATGGTGCCAAGATAGCGTGTCCTTGGTCCAGCATACAGCTGTCACTAACTCACGCTCCATCCACTCAATGACTCATATTTATAGCAGCAGCATCACTGGGTTTGACACTCGCCACGCTCAGACCACAGCTGGTCCGCCAAAAGAATGGGTGAAAGACAAAGCCACGTGGCCCGGTCCAGTTGGTGCTGTCTGGTGCTCGATGGGTGATTATGAGGGGCCCCTCCTTGCTTCTTGCCACCATTCATGTACCATATAGATAAGGGGTTCTTTCTCAGCAAGGCTGCTCCACGCAACCTTTTGGTGTCAAGGATGAGGATGTGCTTGAAACATCTTGAACAGCTGTACTCTGGTTTATGGAGGTACATAAAGTCATCATTACAGAGTTGAAAACAGCAAGACCTACAGCGATAGAAAGAAGATGCAGTGCCCTCTGCATTTAATAAAATCTCTGTGTATCCCTCCATTTTGAACTTCTATAGCATCCTTTGTCCACTCTTGTTCATCAGTTTTATTGGTTTTACACCTTTCATTAGTTACTCTGTCTCGATAGATGTTTATGAAATATGCTATTCTATTGAAACCACCCAAGAGTTGTAAAAATCAACTTCGATGTGCCTCATTTGATTATTCTCTTTCCCTTCTTTTAAAGTGCCTAAGATAAATGTGTCTTTGGGATGTGTTGCATTTCTCCTGAGGATTATTAAATTCCTCGACACTTTGATTTACTTTATGAATTACAAAAAAAAAAAAAAAAGACTTAATTTCATAGTAGTTGTAAGGGAGGCAAATATTTGAGGCACTCAAGGCTATGTAAACCTGACTGGCCCCCGTATGAACTAAATGTGCTCAAATAAAGACAGGCAATTTTTCAATGGAACATAGATTATCAACTTTTATAATGTGTGAATGAATATTAATACATTCTACTCAAAAAAGAAAAGAAAAAAAAGTTAAATAATCATAACCAATGTCCAATATTCAGCAGAAACACTGCAGCTTTAAAAGCCACATATCTCCATCAAGTCTTTCATATCCAACTGAATTTCTTAAAAGTCTTATCAAGAAATGTGCAGACAAGTTGACGCCTGGCTCCCCAGCAGCTGTCTGCTCACTCAGCCAGAAGTCAAGCAGTGCACTCGGACACCAACTGCAACAGCTCCCCAAAGACCCGGGCCACAACTGGGCCGCTGAGCAGGCAGGCAGGCGATGTGACTCGACGGCGCACAGACACATTTGCAATAAGCTCCGCGACGCGCACTCGAACCGAGCCGGAGCGCAGATGAACACGACGCCGGCCGGCATCCGCTGCACGGCGTGTGACTGGTTGCTGTAAAGTGCTGCTGAGAACAATTATTTACAGGGTACAATATCTGACCCTGAAAAGCAGCCGTCGCCAGTGATGAACAGCAGCCAACACAAAGTGGTGACTACACCACCCCAAGGTCGGGTCCGGTAGGGATAACCGAAGCCAAAGCGGCTTCAAAGCTCTGGTTCTGTTCTATCGCTCGTTTGTCTTGTTTCAGCAAATAAATCTCAAGGTCGATCCAGAAAAGCTGGGTGGGAATTTCGTTATCGTCGTCGAGCCAAAATAAAACACTTTGGTTGAAAGGTTGAAGGAGTTTGTCTTCAGACTGGACAAAAGAGACAAAAATCCGAAGACGCAGAGTCTCTGTAACAACTCAGCTCTCAAACAAGGATTTCATGAAGTATGCTGCCACCTGCTGAGTAACCTTGTTTTTTTTTTTTAAATAAATACTTTAGTGCCAAATAGCAGGAAATAAATAAACCCCTTATAAACAACTTGGTTATTGTGTTTAAATGTTCTGAAACAAAAAGCCCTCCATACGTGAAAACATTGAGTTGGCACCCTCATTGGTCCGATTATGAAGATGAATGCATTGTGACTCCTTTTATGCAAAACTGAAAGTATATGAATCAAGCACCTCTGCTGCAAAGATTAACTATGCAGAGAACATTAGTGAGCTGTACAACCAGAAACAGATCTCTCTGCTGGAAACACTCCTTGGCCTGAAATTATTCGCCAATTGAAATCTGGGTAACTAGGAGTCCAAAACATATTTTATGCCATAATTACTATGGATAGCTCCAGCGGGGAGTCATCAGTCAGACAACAGGGCTGCTTGCAGTTTTAATTTTACAATCATATAGTTGATCCAGTAGGAACATTGTTTCTTTTACAGCATAGGTTTAAGTCTTGTCTACTGTCAGCACCAAACACCAGCTAATGCCTGAAGATTGCATGTAGTAATAATTACTCAGCAAACATTTATCCAAATGAATGAGATATTTCACTGCACCTTTCTCACTTTCTAAACAGCATCTGGAGAAATTAAGTGCTATAAGTTGCTGAGAAGTGTTGTCCTGTTTATGTTTTAACTGCACTGCTGCAGTGCAGTCAAAGCCTCAAGTTCAATCAGGAGAAATGTGACTTTCACAATTCATTCATGGCTCCCCACTGTATTCTGCTGACCATTTCTCTGAGAAACATAAGAACAGAGCACTGTTAGCATCAGAGTAATGCTGGTCAGAACTGGAGCAGAAACTGCAAAATGTAACATAAAGGCTGGTAGAGTCTTAGCGTTTCAAATCACATTGATGGGTTGCAGATGTTTTTTCCCCCTGTGTGGTAAATAACAGGCAGTCATTTTAAATTCCTCTGTAGGGTGTTGCTTTGCTAGGGGTCCAAGCTGCAGCTTTCAGATGACTTTTCTCTCTGTGTAAACTACCAAATAAATTAGTATTCACTCAAATTCAGATTTGAACAAGAGATTTTAATATGTCAATACTTTTGTTGTAGGTAGATTTTATGTTCTGCATAATTTTGGAATTTTAAAAATGTAACAATTATTCTTCAACTTGTGACTTTGTTTTTTAGGCATATTTCCTATTTGTAAACAAGAACTTTGAGACATCGATTTCCAAATTGAAAAATTAAAACGTATGCTACTTAATGCAATACCAACATAAAACATAAAATGTACAAAGTAAAATGGATTTAATAAAAAAAAACATTCAAGTTTATTTCAGAATAAAACACATATTTACAAGAACACATTTCAACCATAAAAACAAGTTTACACAGTCCTCTTTGTAAAATCTCATGGGGGCAACTTTACATGATCAAGTACCCAAACTGATCCTTTATGTTGGTCCTGCTTATGTTGAACAGCTGCAGCATAGCACTTCATCATATGGTCCGCTGTAACTGCAATGAAGAGGGTTTAAAATGTTAAGTATCAGATGATAGCTGCTTAATATGTCCAAAAGAATTAAACATCTAAATTCAGTTAGTTTGGTTCAGTAACACAACAGCAAAAAAGCTTGAGAGATGTTTATAATTTAAAGTACAATTTATTGAAGTTATCTGAATACTTTATGATTTGTGAAGATTTATCAGCAACAGTTTCAGAAAATACAGTCAGCTTCTGTTGTTTTGTCCCTTTAACGCAAATCAAGCATGCAACTTTATCAAAGCAATGTTGCTTATTTCAGGTCTCAAATTAAAATTATTGCGTAAATCAATTAAGTTAAATAGCAAAGATAGAACATTTTTAATTCAAGGATCAAAGCAAAATGGAAACATTTAAAAGCTGCCTTGGGAGGATTTGTCTCCCCCTTCTGGCAGTAAATGTAATGACAGTTACATCTGCATCCCTCAGTCCATACTTACAGAAATGCCATCTAGTAAAAGTTTTACAAGCAAACCTTTTTTGAAACGCAGTATAAAATGTTTCTGCTATACTTACAAAGATTAAAGCTCACTCTGCTAGTTTCTATCATTACCAAACAAATATTGTATATAAAAAAGGCATTTCAGACGAACATATACAGTGTCGTTCAGATGCATCTGTAACCCTTTAACATTTTTATATTTGGTCTCATCTAACAAAATAACCTTTTCCACAGTTGTATGCTTTTCAAGACTTGTGGCTGAAATGGGTATTTTCTTTCAAAAATGTTTCTTTTCCCACATTTTTCCATAAACACAACAATGGGTGCTTCTGACCATACTTTGGTAGGTTTGCAGTTGCGCCATCCTATTCCCATTTTCTCAATGATCTGTGAGCTCTTCAAGATTTGAGATTTTATTTGTTCCTTTAAATTTGTCATGACCTGCCTGTTAAATTTTTATCTAAAGCCTTTGCTGATAAATAGTATTTATACCAAGGTAAAAACAGCTTGACATGTTGGACCTGTACAGGAAAGGTCACTGTTACAATCCCAATAAACCCCAGAAAAGTATGTAGTTGTAATGTTCGGATAGTTCAAGGAGCATTAAAACTTTTGCAAGACAATGTATAAGTACAGACAGGGGAGAAGTTAAACTTACTCTACGATGGTGCAGACGGAGCAGCACGGGCTGCAGCAGCTGGAACACTGTCTGGTACAAGTAGCACAAGCCGGTCTGTCACACTGGGAACACAGCGTCCTGGAACCCTGATTTTTATGACAAACACAGCAGCCTGTGGGAGCCGCTGACACACCTACATAAAAATACACCCATTTAGGCTCAGAGATTAAAAACTTGCAGACTTGCAAGCACAAGACAAGCCTGACATCTGCTGGCACAAAACATTAACTGTTTAAAAATGTTTCTGCCAGAAAAGGAAAACAGGTAAGCTCATCCAATCCGTGCTTTGTATATATATTATTGGTGTAATACATATTTAAGTCGCTGTGTAATTACTTAAAACCAACAGATGTCAAGAAACAATCACTTCATCTTGGATTTCAGCTGAAATAATAGTTTGAATCACAGCCTAAAGCTTAAATTTAAAAGCAAATGTTGTAGTTCCTGACTTTATGAAGGATCTGGTGCCTACCAGAAATACCAGTGCACAGGAATGTAGAAACAACAGAAATGGCATTAATTACATTCACCATGACCATGTTCCTTCAAACCGCTGTGTGAGAAGAGTTCACCTTCCTGCAACTGTGAAGCATTTATGGATCGGAACATAAAGTGCCTTTAAAAGTCAGTAGAGTTTGGATGAAACCCTTTTTTGACTTTGAGTTACTGATTTAACAGAAGTATGGTGGCTGTAGTATCTGCTTTGTCCAAACTGTTGTAGGCTAAAGTCTAATATGTGGAAGTACTTCAAGGTAGGAGTAAAAAAAATCAACAAAAATATAAATAAAAACTCTTTATGCATTTAAAAAGTGCATGAATCAAAAGACTGTGGGAGTCATGTATTATACGGCGCTTCACAAATTTACAAAACCAAAACCATTCTTCATGTTGCATCCTCTGTTTCAGGCCTGGTTTTGTATGACAGAAAACTTAAATATTGTGCAGGCAGCATTATAATGATTATCAGGAAAGTTTCTCTGGCCTAGGATAGAGTCCTGCACCACGTCTATTGCAGATGAGATGTTCTTCACAGTTTGTTTAAAGTTAATATGGAAAATCTCTTTGCTGTGCATCATTTTTGACCATGAGACCTCTACAGTCTGAACTTACCTTGTACAGTATTTGCTCTTGTGAGTTTCCCATCCTGCCCAATAAGTGTCTGTCCTCTCAGGAGTGTCTGACTGCATGCAGTGTGTTGTTCTTTGAACTGTGAATCTGGGCACTTCTCCTCTCCAGTCCATATTTTCCCCACTACAGCTTTCGCACCATTGAAAAGCAGGTTCTTTGTCTTTTCTATAAGAGGCAGAAAGGGAGGGGACGGGTGTGGGGGGGTAAAGCAATTATACAAGAGACTCAATCAGCTGTTAAACAAAACAAGAGTGTAAACAGCAGCTGCAAATGCAGTGAACCACAAGCAAATGTGCGTAACGAAGCTAACACCGTGGCTAACACGGAGCAACAGCGATAAGTCGTCCACAACCATCACTTACCGTATATTTCTTGCCTATATTTATTTCCAAACACTCCAAAGTTGTTTATCTCTCGCTGCCCGATGTGTATTTTGTACTGGGAAGAGAAGGATTCAGGAAAAGGGTAAGCTCGTTTGGGCATTTTAGCTGGTAAATGTGCAAAGTTCCCTGTGTATAGCTAGGCTAACACCCCCAGACTTGTTTATTGCGGGAAAAATGGCAGGAGCCAAAAAGCAGCCAATCACAAACAGAACCTTATCGTCACGTGACAACAAAACTCCAATCTCAGATCGCTGCTCTTGTGCCATGTGATCAACTTTTAAACACCATTTCAGGACACGACGTTGCATTTGTGGGCCGTCGAAAATGTAGTAACTGTTTACGCTGGGATTTTTTTTACCTTTCAAAATTGGCTTTCAGATCTTTTGAGAAAACGAATCAAAAACGCTTTATTTAAAGCTTTAAAATCCTTTAACACTGGAAATATTTGGAAACTGAAGAGCACAACTTAAATTTTGAACATAAAATTGTTTTACGATTAAGGAGTCAAAGGCGAGATGAGGAACATTACTAAAGTAAAGGCAACAACAAACAATTAGCATGACCATTTCTCTAATAAATAATTGGTATTAAATACAAATTTGGTATTTGTATTTTTATAATACCAAATAGTAACTGAAATGTATTATATATAAGGCACTGAAACTTGAACATTTTCTTTTAATTGTATGTGGAAGACCAATAAAAGTGGGCAATAAAGTGAGAGGAAAATGAGTTGTAGTTTTGAAAATATTTTACAAAGAGTTCTAAAAAAATACAGCATTTGTATTAATCCAGCTACACTCAGATACCCCTGAATTCTAGTGCAGCCAATCAAGGAGTTAGAAATCATCTAACTAGTAAATATTGTCCAATTTACTTTCAATATTAATACAAATCTACAAAGATGTCAGAGTTTCAGACACATCAGGAAAAAATTTTGTAGGAAAATTCAATGTAGGGTTAGATTATAATTTAGTTAAGATTATAATTTAGTTAAGATTATAATTTAGTTCATCAAGCTTTGAGATTCTTATATACGTATATATTAGTTCAGATAAATAGAAACTTTGTTGCTAGCTTTAAGGACATTCTTCAAAGCTACCAACTATATCTTGCTGCTCATTGTAGCACCTTCAAAAACGGGTATGTTTGATCGGCTCAGAAAAGACTTAATCGACACATTACATTTGTTGTATACACATCTTTTTTTATTATTTTTTTCAAAGAGAACATTTTATTGTGGCTAAAACATGCCCCTTTGTGCCAGTCCTTTCTTCTGTGAGTTGAATTTTAGTTTAGAACATCTGGATCATGCACTCTCTGGACTTTCCAACACCAACCCACTTGACTGGAATGAGATAGAGAAACAGATGATCAAAAGGAGCTATAAAAGTCATCATCAAAAGTTGAATGAATTTGGTAATTGTGTCTCCTACTAGAGAACATTAATTGTTAATCTTTGAACTCTAGTGGAAACTGAAGTTTGAAGATTTAGGATTTTCGTGTCAGACATACTAGGGACTCCGATGTGGTTCTCAATGAAACGAATGTAGTTCTGTGCCTTGGCTGGGAGATCATTCCACTTCCTGGCTGCAGATGTGTCTGTCTTCCAACCCGGGAAGGTCTCATATTCTACCTCCACTTTGTGCAAAATGTCCATGTTGGCTGTAATTAAAACAGAGCAGGCATTCTCAATCTTTAGATGGGGTATTGTCAAAGGCAATGTCACAAATCTTTTCTATTTATTACCTGGGAAATGAGGGATTCTCTTTCCATTAAGTTTATAGGCAACTCCAACTTTAATTTCATCAAGCACATCCAGAATATCAAGTTTTGTCAAAGCAATGCTGTTGGACACAACAAGTTTAATTCAAATATAATTCAGTTTTATATTTTGAAACAGTAATTAGGATGGTGTAAGACTGCAAGAGTATTCTCGTGGTGCTCACGCAGTAAAGCCATTAATCATATGAGCATATCTGAGAATGACAAGATCCAACCAGCCGCAGCGCCGCTTCCTTCCTGTGGTCACGCCAACTTCATGACCTCTTGTCTGGAGTAACTCTCCAACTGCCTGCAGAGAACAAAAAATAATAGACTATGTTGTTATTTCAAGGACTTGAATAATGTCAATTCAAATAAGAGGAAGTTACTTTCACAACACAAACAGAAAAAAAAAGACAATTATGCATCACATATGCAAGAAGCTGATTTGACATCCAGACCTTTAACCCTGAGGTCAGTTCCTGCAAAAGGTAACATAATTCTGGCTCTTACAGTAAGGATATCCTTAACCAAGAATCTGGCCCTAAATTTATCCATAAGAATATGTGGTGTGAGAAAGCTGACAGCTGCACCAGCCAAAATAAACTGTTTACACAATTACAGACTGTATGTGTCAGGCTGAAAATCCCAATGCTGCCCCATATACTAAGGTTTTCAAAAGATAGTTTCATATTCTTACATTTGCTATTACACCATTTCTATAACTTAAATACATTTAAATGAAAGACTGATAGTCCAATTATTTAGTCTTACTATATGGAGCTGAGTGTAAAGCAGATTTAACCACCATTTACCAACCAAAATGCTCTTCAGATTAAGGATGGAAATGATGCAAAAAGAATCAACCAGTCAGCTGCTCTGAAACAATTAATTTTTTTTTTTGCTTATTTGTATGTCCAGTCTCAATGGAATAAGATTTTATAGTTAGAAAAATCAAGGAAATTCTCCCTTTTGGTTATAACATGAAGATGGTATTGCATTTGAAGAAAGCAATATGTCTTTTGGCTCTAACCAAAAGACATATTTCCCACTTTCCAAGCTTCATGATCTTTCATTCAACCTCTAAAATACATAGACAGATAAAGCCCAAACTAGGTTATTATACTCCAAGCATAGTTTAATAAAGACATTTTGAGGTTTGTACATTTGTACATTTCTTAGCATTAATATCACCTTAGTATT
The DNA here is from genome assembly GCF_027474105.1 of Poeciliopsis prolifica. Classification (NCBI taxonomy): domain Eukaryota; kingdom Metazoa; phylum Chordata; class Actinopteri; order Cyprinodontiformes; family Poeciliidae; genus Poeciliopsis; species Poeciliopsis prolifica. The sequence goes on from NW_026562388.1 coordinate 10,155,830, forward strand.
AGAGCAGAACTATAAAGCTTAGCAATGTCCCTCCTCCACCTGTTGCTGTGCACTGCCAGTCAGATGACTGAAATGAGAACTTTCCTCATTGAGGCAGATACATTTTTCTGTCATAGAATGTGATAAACACAGACAGTTGGATGTGAAAACTAAAGAATTTCCAACCATTACTAATATTTAGGTGATCCAGATTTAAAGCTACGATTGGCAAGCTATGAGAAGTAAGCTTGTTATGTAGACAAGTACAGGACAACTATTTCAGCAAATTGTCCAACTAATTAAGCTGCTAATATCAGTTTGCTAGTTTCGTGTTCCTTTCTAATGAGCACAATTATTTCCTGATAGGTGTAATATTCTGCATTATGTAACAGTAAATAATTCAAAAATATGTGTTTTAGAAAACATTGTTACAGCTTATAATATAACTAATATCCAATGTTGTATTGTTTTATCAGCAACAGAAATAATTGCAAATTTTCTGTTTTAAGAGATCATAAGACCCAACAATACTTTTTTGGGTTTAAATGTTTGCTTAAATACCGCCTTTGAGTCCTTTGAGTCAAGGATATCACACTATTAGACACGAATACCCACATGGTGTTAGCAATATTAGTAGAAACGAATTTTTCCAGATGGTAAATTATTGATGAAACATCAAGATCTTACATTTAGTTGTTCTGTGGGAAAGGCTCCAATTCCCACTCTGGTGGTGTAGGCCTTGGATACACCAAACACATCGCCAATATTGAGTGGGGGGATGCCGAGTCCAGTGCACACCCCTCCCACGGTGCAGTTTGATGAAGTCACAAAAGGATATGTGCCTAAAAAATACAGCATCACTGGTATTAAGTATAAACATGCTATTTTATGTGTTCAAGATTACTTTGGAATGATTTTTTACCAAAGTCAATATCAAGAAGAGCAGCATTGGCCCCTTCAACCAGAATCTTCTTTGGAGGTCCATGAAGAGCTTCATACATGTAATAGACTCCATCTCTGACCATTGGGCGCAATCGCTCTGCAAAATCCTTTGTGAAACAAAACACTTTTATAGTTGAAACAAGACTGATAGCAACTTTCAAAGTTGGAAGGTTTGAAAGTTGCATGGTGCTGTTCATTTGCTTCCTTTAAAAAAAATTGTACATTCCAGATACCAACTGAGATAATCTTGGTGTTTTGCAGTATTAATACTTTCAAAAGCATTAATACTGATTAGGTGGCCAGATGGAGTCCAATAGTAAACACAAAAACCAGAAACAAGTTCAGAAGTAATTGTATTTAGGCATGTTGGAATAGTGGAAGATACGAATCTAGATCCAGTAAAAAAACCAAAACGAAACAAAAAAACAAAACATGCTCCTCCTGAAGATGTTTTAAACTTGCACAACCAAACACCTTTTGGATTAATGTTTTCCAAGTGCCCACATATAAAAGATTAACTTATTGATGTTAGTGAAAGCTACTTTTACCATGTTTGTGAAATATTGTCCTAATTTCTGATCTAAAGACCTGATTCTATGATGGAGGGTGAAGGTAGGGAGTGAGAGACATATATATAAGAGCAAAAAATCCCAGTGCATATTATTGTGTAAATAAATAAAATCATTAGTGGCTATCCTTATGTCATGAGCTATTGGAATTATCTCAATTTTTTCATATTAAAACCATTTAATCAATGCATTTGTGAGGAGTTTAATGTGATTAACCAATACAAAGTGAGCCATAATCCTCAAATGAAGGGAAATGGACCTATGTTTGTGTTGCATTTTTATTTGGAGGAACAGAGTAAAGGAACTGAATATGCAATAATGTATTGTTTTGTGTTTGTCTATTACATAAAAACTGAATGAAATACACTGAATAACTGATAAAAGGGATAAATTTGTATATTCCCATTGCCCCATAAAATATAGCAAACTGTGAAAAAGCTCAAGGGCTATGAAAGATTAAGAATACTTTTGCAAGGCGAGCAAAAATCCCACACCTACCTTCAGTTTTTTTAGTTGGTCATCAACATCAACTGTCAAGGAGGGATACATGGACTGATAATGATGCACAAGATTCTTAAATCTGAAAAGAATTTTCATAATATTATAATCCATGTAGATAAAAGACTTTGACATGTTGGACTATTTTTCTTTTATCGTAACCTGGTGGAGAAGTCATTGAAGTCGCCCAGCAGGTCACATACACGAAGTCCAATGCGAGAAGCTTTGCTGGAATATGCTGGACCAATGCCCTTCTTTGTTGTTCCAATGCTGTCATGGAAAATAAGACACAGAATTAATGAGGATTAGAACAGATTAGTAACATATCCAATTCAGATTTTCCTCGTATTCCTTACTTCTTTCCTTCCTGTGCTTGTCTTTCTGTCTCCTGTAAGCCATCAACAACTTGGTGGAAGTCAAAGACTGAGGGAAAGATAAAATTTAATTCTGTTAGACACAATTGTTGCTGCAGATAGTCATCTGAAGGAAATGTGCCTACCAAGGTGAGCTCTATCTGAAACTATCAGTCTCTTCTCCCAGCCTTTCAGACCTGGTCATGGAATAAAAATTACGTCTATATGAGAACACAAAACCATACTTCAGACCTTTTTAAGAAGTATTTCTCAACAAAATACCTTTCTTCTCATTTTTATCTCCCTCTTCAAACAGTCCAGGGAGATGAATGACCACTCCATTACCTAAAGGAATCAAAGGAAAAGACTCAGTAATGCTGAGAAGGGTCCGGTTCCTGAAAAGACATAAGAGTAAAAGTCTTGTTACCAATGAGTGAAATGCCTTTGGTATTTATGATTCCACTGGGGAGAAGGTGGAAATCATACTCTTTGCCTTCCACAACCACTGTGTGTCCTGCATTGTTGCCTCCCTGTAACAGCAATGGTAAATGCATGGCACCTTGCAAACATATTCAAATTTCATGAACTCTTCCACATTTTGTCATGCTATAACCAAAAACTTCACTCTATTTTATTGGGATGTTATCTGAATAAGTCAACAAAATGTAGTGAATGACTGTAAAGTGGAAGTTTTTACAGACAAAAATTTAAAGGTTTGTAAACAGCCTGTCACCCCTAAATTAAATCTATTACAAATAATTCACTTGCACCTAATTACTAATAAGCACATCTGTGTGTAATTTAATCTCAGTATGAATCCAGCTGTTCTTTGACAACAGAGAACAGCGAGGAAGCATCATGAAGATGAAGGAACCTACCTTTCAATGTATGAAAGTTTGCAAATTTCTCTGAGTAGTCTTCACAACTGAAAATCTACAAAGAATATCCATCTTAACTGATTTACTGGGAAAAGAGAGAATTAATCCAATGAGCAGCCAAGAGATCTATGCTATTTCTGGATTAGCTGCAAAGATTAATAGCTCTGGTGGAGGAATATTTGTTCCCATTTTCTCCCATCATAATTGTACACTCCTTTTGGGGTATCAAATTATAGCCATAAGAAGTCCTCTATGCAGTTTTCCATTGTCCCTACTGAAGACAAACATGGGGAAGAAAGTCCTCTGGTTAAATTGTATGGAAATTGAACTTAGGAAATACATGCAAAACAGTCTAACACTGGAAATTATTCTCAGCACAAAATCTCTACTGTGGAACATGATGGTGACAGCATCAAGGGGCAGGGATGCCACTCATAGTTAGATGGTAAAATGGATGAAGCTACATGCAGCGCATACCTAGAAGAAGTTCCAAAAGATTTGAGACTTGGGCAGCGATTTGGCTTTACACTCAATAAGGACACCCAAGATTTCCATGGAATGTCTTAGATCAAAACACTTATCAGAATGGCTCAATCAAAGTCCAGACCTATATTCATCTGACCAAAATTAGATTATTGTTGTCCACAGTAATTACGGAATTATGAATGTAACAGAACAGTAAGTAATTATATACCATCTTTTGTTATTCTATTAGGTAAATACTCATAAAATATTCTCACTGATGTTGATGTTTGTGACATAAAGAAATGTGAAAAGGTTCAGTGGGGGTCAATACATGTTACTGAATTGTTACATCAGAATACTTAGTGGCAATGTCAAGTCTGATATTTGGGAAACATGGTGACATTTTGTAACGACTAAGCTTTTCCAGAACCCAGTTTAACAGGCTTGGTGCTCTGCTCTTTTACCCCACCAGATTGGCCTTCTCACATATCAAACCAGCCAGAGAATGTGACCTCTCCGGCCTGGAGGGTGGGGCTCTAAAGCCTTCAGAACACAGGGTACCAGTTACTGACAGTGGAGAAAGCACAACACCCCAACTGCTGAAAGGGTTGAGTGTACGATTGACCTCTAGAGTGTTGTGTGTCAATGTATTTGGACAACAAACCTGTCCCAGGTCACTTTTCCTAACTATTTGACATGAGACGGACATGAGGTTCCACTTTTTGTTGCATTAAATTACATTTGGTACACTTGCCACAAATTATTGTTAAAACAGCTTAAACATGAGGGTTCCAGAAAGCACAATTGATTTTCAGGTGTTTTCCAGTCTGAACGTCAGTGCCCGCTTTTATTCCAAGATGTGCAAACCCTCTTTCCAAAAAAAGAAAGAAAGAAAAAAAAAAGGCACATGTCACTGAAGCCACTATATAAGAAATTCCAAATTCTTATATTTACCTGGCATCGGCAGATAATGTCAGCTTCGGTGGCCAAAAGGTCGACAACTTTCCCTTTTCCTTCGTCCCCCCACTGCGCACCGAGAACCACCGTCACCTTGTTCCCCGGGTCGTTGCGCACTCGCTTCTGTCCAGCCGCTGGCGGCTGGTTCTGGCTTTTCTGCTCCTTGGACGACCAGTTGAGCGACATAACGACGCCTGCTTTAGTCTGTCAGTCTCAAGAAGACTAAGCTGTCTCCAGGAGAGGCATTGCCATATCTGTAACTTCAGAAGGGGTGATGTCAGAAGCAGACGCACAGAGACACGCAGCTCTCCAAGCGGTTTCCACCTCTGCTCTGCTCAAAAGCTTTGACACAGAGGGAAGCATGAGGGCAAATTCACACATTTACGAGCATGACAGGCGAAGATGCTTAAGCAGCAATATATTTTCACGCTGAAAATGCAGAAGAAAAAAAATATATCTTTGAGTATACTGACGAGGACAAGAATATATAGCTATATTTAATCGCTTTAAATTTAAATAATTACACCAATGGTATTTTGCTCAAATAAACTTAATATCAGACCCTTTTCATGTTGGTCTTACATTTTGAAAGCTAAATATTCATAATAGTGATTCCTCTTAAATCCTGGCTGTGTCTGGACTCGGTTTTATAACAGCACCAGCAGGACATAAGTTACAATGGCGATTTATCACATCCGGCCTGCGCCAGACCAGGTTAACAGTCAGGTTTAGTTAAGCCTGGTGTCAGTGATGTCATTTCATGTCTGTTTTAGTCTTTTTTATCATCCAGTATTAAATTACTACTGATTCATTGTCAAGTATTAAATTGTTGATAGAGAAGCAATTGTTTTGTAATCAGGTCAGGCCTAATAATTTGTAGCATGCCGCCCTGTATGAAGAAAGACACTTTACTGATGATTTGTAAAAGCAATACGTCTTAACTTGAATCCGTTTACAAAAGTAAAATGACTATTTTTGTAATTAAAATGCATCGTTTGAGTACCACAAAATCTGAAGCATAGGCTATACTTATTTAGACTGTAATAAACATACCTTGTCTCTTTGCCACGAAAGCTGCTCATGATAAAATGTATTTTATAAGCTCCGTTACAATCTATTCTGTCTTTTGATTGCCGTTAAGCTTCATTTGCGCTAACAGTTAAACGGGAAGCGGTACCTTCAAAATAAAAGCATCGCAACTCAAACAGGAAATCAACCATGGTTAAAATTAATTAAGACTAAATCATTGGTACAAGTCATTTGAACATTATACTCGTCTGTAAAGTTTTCTATTTAATCTCGACCTGTTGTCTTTTTTGTTCTATTTAAATAATATTTGCAGCAAAAAAGAGTAACATTAATCAATGTTCTAATAAAATTATGAAGTGATGTTCAGATATTTTTCCTTGAATAATTAGTGCCAAAAAGCAGAATCTCCAGGGAGTCCAGCTTGCTCCTAAAACATGACTGTCAGGTTAATTGGTATACATATTGCTCTTTGGACTAAGTGTGCATTGCTGTGGCCCTGTGAGCAATGAAAGTAGGCATCAGCACGACTCTCTGCATTGAAGAATGTATGTCAACAGATAGATGTTCAAAAAGAAAGTACATACAAAACCTTAAAGTTGTTTAATGTGAGGTCATAAGATTAACTTATTTGGAGATGTTTTACTTGGTTTCATCAACTGTCAATAAATGTGGACAGCAATGTAGATCATGGCAAATTTTATTGTTCTGAAGCACCCAGGAAAAAAACAAAAAAGGCTGGGGGAAAACACTTTCAGAAAAAAACCAAACGAAAAACAATACAGTACATTTTATTAAAATATATTTAACATTAAAAGTTACATTTATTTTAGAGAGTGCTAGAATATATAACGAAATAGAGACAAAAGCTGCTTTTTTTGTTTTGATAAATTAGACATCTTGCACCAACAATATCTTCTCAATGGGTGCTGCAGGGTAACCACAATTCATAGCAAAACACATTTCACTAATTATTACAAAATATACAAACATATAAAGCACATTCATAATTATATATCTTAGAACTGCTCTGCATCCATATAAACAACAAATCCTAATTTACATAAAGTGACACTAACACCCATGCTGTGAAAAATCAGACCTGGATGTTTTACTTCTTGATCAAGGGGAGAGTCTGCAGACGACTGATGACAACTTCACCATCTTCAGATAGTTCTTGCACTACATATTTTCATTTTAGATTAAAAATCTTTTCTTCAGCTTATAAATCCAGCATGAAATTAACATTTTCTTTTTCCTCTCGGTTTCCTTTTTCTGGAATCACCTGTAGGGAAACAAATATTGAAATGAATACAGGGGAGATACATTTTTCCAGAAATACTTTAATATCTTTAAAAATATATAAATGTACAGATCAAAATGCATCTAAATAAAAAAAAAAACACATTTAAATGTTTAAGTGATGAAACATTTGAATGCGTTTACATTAGTTTTCATCGAGTTAAAAGCACAGAGCCAAGTTTACAGAAAGCGTAGGGAGACTGTTGGTAGACAGTCCCACTTGAAGTTCCAGAGAATGGACAGTTAAATATGGACAGAGGACACAAAAGTGAGATTTCATGGGGAAAGTCAACAATGACATCACAGCGACTTTCACACTGCAAGTCTGACCGAGATCAGAAGTGGATTAATTGCTGCGCATGGCAGTGCGGCGGCGGCAGGTTTTTGCTTCCACCAGCTTTGATTGGCATTAAAATCACCTCAAAGAAAGATTTCAGCATGACCAAACACTGAGTCTGAAGAGCGTTAAGAGAGGGCAAGCATTAAGAAGGGTCAGACGGCACAGACAGATGAAAAATATCCTGATTCCAGTTAGACCGACAGATGACGTGTTATTGGCACAGAGCTCTTGATGATGATTGAGTTCGTTAGGATAATCCTGATTACAGTCTGGCACCGGGTCGATTTGACCTACCTCACTGCAACACACAGCCTGATTTATGTTTAGTGTGTCGTTTCCCACTTTTCCCACTGTTACCTTGTGTTTCAGAGAGTCAAACGGAAAACAGAAGATTCAAAACAAACCGACCAGAGAGTTAAATCCATTCAGTATTTAATATTTGCATTTGTACTGTTTCGTAAAAACGGATGAGTTCATGCAAAAGTGCTCATATAAATTCACCAAGAAATATAACATAAAAAGTAAACTGAAAAAAGCAACAGAAAATATGGCCTTCCTTTTAAGAAACATGGAGAAGCTAGCATTCAAAGTGTGATCTTTATTGAAATGAATGAATGGGTTACCTTGACTACTTCTTTTTTTGCTTCGCTTAAAGAGCTTCAGCTGTTTCTTTGGTTCAGGTGCAACAGAGGCGGACGCTTCCTCAGAGACCGATGGCACATCTTCTGGTTCCTGCCCATCTGGAACGTCGCACCCGCTGATGCCCTCATCGAGTGCAACTACACTCGTTTCAGGTTTTGAGAGTTTCTTACTCCAAACTTCATCCTCCTCGCATGTCCTCACAGTTACATAGTCCTTGTCTTCACCTTCATCTTGTCCCCTTGCTTTTGGTATATGGCTTGTTTCGTGATTTCCTTTGGGAAGTTCACCACATTTCCCATTAGTGTCTGTAACAGATGAACCTTCTTGGTTATCGAGGTTTTTGCCAATGCCCGACTCGTCTGAGACTTCATGCACCAGGCACGATGCACTATCCAGCACGGCCTCAAGCAGGTCTGAATCTGACAGGGATGATGGACTGAGGACACTAGTCTCCGTTGAATCTAAAGAAAAACTGTTTGTATGCAGACCTGGTTGATCTTCAGCGTCAGGTGGTGATGTTGTGTCTTGCACAGAGGCGGTGGGTTTCTCTTGGCCTTTACCGTCCTGTAGCGATGTCGGCCTGTCCAGAGGAGTATGCGTCATTGTGGATGGCTGTCCAGGGGTTGGACTGAGAGGCACTGCTGTCCCATCTTGGGCTGCACTCAGTTGTAGAGCTTGTGCGGTGTCTTCCGATGGGCTGATGAAGCCGTTCACTTCGCCTTCGGGGCGCTGGTGATCCTCTGAGTGAGGTTTGGAGGGAGTGGAAGGTGCGGCTCCTTCGTCTGCAGACTTCACACTTGAACCTGAAGGAGAAATGCAGGTTGTACTGATGGAGATGCACAGCGCCGGTCAAAAGTTTGCATCCACGAAGTGTGAATTTCAAAAGGTTTTAACTATTAATGACCGATTTGAAAATGTTTTCAGGGAAGGAATGACTAAAAACTACCCCACCGATATTTTTTCTTTTTACAGGAAGACAGTATGATGTCAGGATTAGAAAAAAGCCAAAATATATTAAAAGAGGAAAAATTATAAAGAGACAAAATCTATGTTTGGATGCCTGCTAATATTTTCACAACCATCCCTAATCACCTTTAAGCATATTCATGATCAATCAGCAGAATTGGCAGAGCTTATTTAGTTTTTTAACATGAATGTTACTTTTAGACAGCATACTTTTTCCTGAAAAGTCATTGAAGTTGTTTGCTGTATAACCATTTCAAATAAAGATCGGTTCAAATATTTTCTCAAAAGCCAGAAAGAAAAGACAGCCACGTCAATGAGAGCATGTAAACTCCTGAATGGCACATAAGATGATTTTTGTCCTTCACTGTTGAATCACAATAAGCAAAAACACACAGCTGGCATGACAAAGAGCTCATCAAGCAAAGAAACTCTACAGTAGCTTCACAAAGCATTTGCAACAACACTAGCTTAGCTAAATGCAGGAGGGAGCAAGGCAGAGAAGCACATATAATCTTAGAAGACGGGTTGGTGGTTTGCGGTTATTGCATTCAGGGATGGAGCAAGGAGCTGAGGATGGAGACCATGTCTTGTCCTTACCAGGAGGGCAGGTATCTCTACGCATTTCACTAGGGGAGAGGCTTTCCGAATCGCACCTTGGCCGGGTCTTTCTCAGGCTGAAACCTTTCCTGATGTCTGCCAAGAGGTGGTCGATGATGCAGCCATCGTTTTGCGGCATAATGCCTCTCTTTACTGCAACAAATAAGGCAATTAAAGCAATGAAAATATTAGAAACACTTAGGTACAACGTCTGGTGAGAAATATAGAATTGCTGCTCGTAGGACAGATTTAAGTTGTGGGACTCGTGTTGCATACAACATAAACATACATTTTGTGGTTATTTGGACATTAAAAGTATAAGGAAATATTTACAGTATGCCCTTTATGTTGAATTTCTGGAAAGATTTCAAAGCACCATGGCAGAAACTCAAAACTACATTTACCAAGGATTTTGGGTTGCACATTAAGTGGGCTCATGGTGCTCATCTCTTTGATAAATGCAAAGGGGAAAATGGGAAAACTTTAGACAATTTTCTCATTCCAATCAATGAAAAGTGAGTTTCTTGAAGAAATTCTTTGTTTTGTTGAGAACGCAACTTGCCTTTGAATAAAGAGCAGTCAACCTTCTTGTCGGGGAAAAGTAAATTAATGTTATAAAATCGTCAGGAGCTCAATTTAGCCAAAAAGTTATGACATGCAGCAACTGAATGGTGAATTAAAAGGCCCAATGCTGCAAAGCTGACCTGTCAGTTGAGACACAGGGATGTGTGAACCCAACTGATGAGGAACAGTGATTTTCACTAGTGTTTGTTCATCAAACTAAAAGAAAATCATAAAAGCTGAAGTAGATTACTGAAAGTTATTCTTTTGTCTGGAAATTTTATCCAACTTGATAAAAAAAAAAAAATCTATTTTTGTGCCAGCATTTTAGATTTCCAGAGCAAAACTTACTTATTTTTCCATTCTCTCCCTTCCGTCTCTTGGACTCTTCTTCTGCCAGCTGCTTCTTTCTCTTCTCAGCCTTGGCAGCTTGTTCTTTCCTCATTTTGTTCTCCTTTTATCATGAAACAAAGAGTGTCACTATCACTGACGAGTACCAAATATACGCCGCAATTTGTCTTTGAATCTTTTAGGCAGAAACAATAACAGCCTTCATTCAACCTCGAGTCAACTGATACATATATTGCTAACTGAACTCCCACACATGCAATTCAGCCTCAACTGTGGAGTGTCATACAGACTCCACACAAAAAAGCGATTTTAAAGTAAATCTGATATTATTTGCCTTGGATTATTTTCCCTCACCTTCAGTGCCTTGATAAAAAGTTCTCTGAAAGTTCTGATGGTTCCGAAGAGCTCCTCGAGCGACAGCTGATTCACATCTTCACACAAATAGACAGCCAGGTCACTCCTTTTCTTCTCGATCTCTGTGAATCTTTCATTTAAACTTTGGCACGCCTTTAGGTTTTCCTGGAGTAAAAAGCAAGGCCACCTCTTAGGATGTGGTCCAACTGCAGGGAAAGAAAACATAAAAGAGGCAACCATTTTTTTCCTTCAGAGTGACCTCTTACCTCAAGGACTTTTGTGAATTGCTCCTTCACCTCATCCACAGAGTTTGACACTTTCTTGGCAGAGCCACTGAGCTGTTTGAGCAAAGCACCAGTTTCTGACTGCATGGACTCCAAATTGGCCCTAGGAAGAAGCCAGAAAGCCCTTCGTTAGACATTTTCAATAGATCTGAGAGTCAAGAGCAAATCGACATGAAAACGTGTACAACAGAGCCACAAAAAACTAAAAATATTGAAGTTAAAAAATATATTCTATGTTGTGTTTTCAATTTTTATCCCAAGGCAGATAACCCAGTTTTTAAAGAAACAAAAAACACTTCTAAAATAGGAAGTAAGTTCTATATATAGAGACATTTAGGTTTGCAATGTCTGATAGACTATATCTTAATTATGACAGATCACTGTCATAGTTAAATTAGAAATTTTACATTGCTTTCATCACATTGATGTGTGACTAATCAATTTCAAGACAAAAAAAAAAAAAAGATGGCATGAGCAGTCACTCTCACCAAATTATCCCTCTACATGTTAATCCACAATAATTCACTTTAGCTTAAAGAATTTTTGTGTCTGAGTCACTTTGCACTGTAGCTACTGAATGGACTTGTAAGGGTAAGAAGAATTGTGATGACAGCGCCATGTAGTGCCCTGGAATGGCAACTGCAGCGATGCAGTGCATAATATAGGTGGGACCTTTATTATGTACATCCAAAAGTACTGACAATTTCCAGACAGCGGTTTTAAGTATGTAAATAAAGCCTACATTTCTCCACTGAGTTTTATGATCCCTAGGCTCCTGATCTTACCTTCTTCCTCATCACAAGATAAATGGCCTCAAAATTTAATTTCAAGAATTAAAAGTCAACCAGAAGACTTTGACTGTATCACAGTGTGTCTTCTGTAACAACTACAGACTTCTGTAGTGCTCACTTGTGGTATCAACTATCTTGTTTCCAATTTTTAATCATCATCAAAATGAAAACAACTACAAGTACCAAAAGAAAAAGTCATAAAAATTAGTAAATATCTCTTGTACCCTGCTGCTTTCTGACATATCTCTATGTCATCCGGCAGAGCCAGCAGCTCCTGGTGGTTCGCCTCTGCTTCCTTTGGAAAACAAGACACAAAGTGGGTAATTAAACATGGTCATGACTGATTGAGAGGGAAATAAGTCTGGACAGCTGTTAGCCTGTCTGTGTACCTCCAGGATGTGATGAAGCAGCGTGATACGGCTCTTGTTGGCCTTCGTCTCCGTTAACTTGAGCAGAGAGCTGATCTTGAATCCCTCAGCATTTCCTGTGTGACTTCCCTGAAAGTAGATTGGCAATTAAAAATGCACAAGATGACTAAATATCACCTCAAGTAAATGCATAAGAGTGTAAGGGGTTATTACATAGTTGAGAAAATTTCCAACATCAAGGATGAGTCTACAGAAACTGGGCAGCAATGTGCTCATCTGGAGAGCTGGAAAAAAAGAAAAAGTGTTATATACAGTTGAAGCATTTAGGGTGCATTTCAACTGACATGCACCACCAGTGTACCTACACTGGCAGGCCTCCTCGACAAGCTTCACTTTAGGCCTGAGCATCTCCAGCAGTGATGCCGTCTCCTCACACAGCAACATGCATTCAATTCTGAGCTGATAACTGAGGACATGGATAAAAAAATAAATAAAGGTGCATCACAAACATTGAAATGACCAAAACATTCATCTATTTCAGCAACTGAATTCGAACAGTGAAACTCCTGTACATCAGTACATTAATTCCATCTTGCAACTGATGAAAGCAAATTTTGTCTGACAATTTGATTACATAAGTGCAATTAAAAAGATTGATTTATATGCGATATGGTGTACAGCCGGGGTGTGCAAAGAGTTTTCTGGGAGCCATTTGCCATTTCTGAACTTATTGTTTTGCAGCCCTGACCTGCAATTCAAGAGTGATTCAAATTATGAGTTTCCATTAGCTTTGAGCTAATGGACATATTTGTACATGCAATACATACTGTACAGATCAGATTCGCTTTTTGAATCAATTGCTGGATTAAAACCTTTCGACGCCATTAAGATGTGCACATATACCACCATACAGAATGTCTGAAATTGAGCTGAGGCAAAATACGAATATGTGATAAAGCTAGAAATAAAGCTGAAATTTACCATGGTATATTAAGCAGGGAGGTGTAAAAGCGATCAACATTCGCCAGCTTGTCTTTTTCTCCTTGGAAGGACTTCAAATTCTCAATCTATGCCAAAAATACATAAGCAATAAAACTTCAAAAATAGGTAATGAGTTAGACAGGTGTGCCAAGACTATTTGAGTAAAGACTGCAACAAACCTCATGCTTCTCTGGTAGGAGCTTCATGAGCTGTTTTAGCGCCTCTACATCAAACCTGCTTCGGTCTCCGTTCTTGATCATGGCTACAAACTCCTCATTTGTGCTGAGCATAAAAAGAAAACCAAACAAAAAATACAAGTAAGACACTTATAGAAATGTAGCATAACAGGTTTTTAAGACGATGGAGAGTAAAATCTCACCATTTAAACTGCTTCAGGAATATGTTCATATTCAAGTTTTTCTTTGGATCAATGAATGTTATCTGTAGAACACATAGAAGAAACAAAGTTCAATGCGTTTTTATCAATGCTGACAAAAACACACATGCGGTTTGTCTGAAATAATGTTTCTGAAATGTTCACCTCTTTGGGCTCCTTCTTCACAGGAGCAGCTGCTCCCTTGTCTTTGGGCTCGATGACTGGCAGGCAGAAGAGCTCCTCGATGCTGCTGTAGTCTGGCTCATGAGGAGGCGGTTCTTTCTGAACCGACGCCCACATGGACTGACCATCTGCACTCACGGAGGGAGAAGAAAAAAGAAAGGGAACCTGATTTAGGGTCGTTATGATTAATGTTATATTCAAACATTGGTAAGCAAATATGTAGCCTTTCTGTAAATTAATAAATGATTAAAGATGAAATTGTTCATTTGATGGCATCAAGTTGGGGCAGCATTCAGTTTCCATGCGCCACAAATCTGGAACAAACTTACAAATAACTTCAAAGATACTGAAACGCTGAATTACTTTAAATCAAGGCTAATAACCCACCTGTTTCCATTACAAAATATAATATTTACTGCTTGTTTTGTAATTTGATACAGTATTATGTTTTTAATGGTACAAAACATTTTGAAATGTGCAATACAAATATTGCTGAAATGTGCAATACAAATAAAAAGTCTATATCTTCAATTGCATTTCAATCACACAAAATCCTTAAGAAGCCTTTTTGGAAACCATCAGAATTTTCATCTGTGAAAACAGTGAAGTCTGGAATAAAGTAAAAAAAAAAAAAACTTGCAGTTTTGCAGTAAAAAATGTTTTACTGCAAAACAATCATAAAAGTACAAAGACAAATGCATGTAAAATGTATTTTACCTGGACAGGAAAAGCCAGAGGAAAGAAACTCCCAAACCAAAGTGTTTGGGACTTTACAAAATAATTCACCAAATGATTGAACAAGTCAAAGATACACTGATTGGGCCTAACCTCATGCCCCCTGCCTATAGTATGTAATCTCTGTTACTGATGTCAATACAGCCCTGACCAGTTGAGACACAGACTCTGTTAGACCTCTGATGGTGTCCTGTGGCAGCAGAGGTCTGAAGTCCATTACACAGGGAAGAGGGGTCCCACAGATGCTTTAAAGGGTTGAAATTTAGAGGCCTCATCAAACCATTAAAGTTGTGCTGTTTCACCACATTTTTTGCCTTTTGGCAGTGGCATTATTCAAGTAAAAGAAACAGCAGCCATCAGGGAATACTTTTAGCTGAACAAGTCAGTAGCAACCATTGGGTTGTTGGTTAGTGTCAAAGGAAAACTCTTTGAAGGAAGCCCCTAAGCTTGCAAATGCCATATAAACAGCAGGCTGGAATAAACAAGTCTTGCAGTTCCATTGCATTTAGAAGGAGTTTATTTTTGAAAAAGTTCACACTTACATTAAACACCCGAGTCCAAGTTAATCTTAAGATGTACGAGAATGCAATGGCAACTTGCCTGCGACAGAGCGAAGTTTCTGCCAGTTGAGCTTCTTCATCTTCAGAGTGGGACATCTGCTTGGCTTTGATGAGGTGCTGGAGCCCAGGATCTGGCTACTCTGAGGCACAATCATCCCCGGCGGAGGCGGTGGAGGAGGAGGCATCCCAGGTAACGGAGGAGGAGGTGGTGCACCACCCATTCCTGGTAATGGTGGTGGAGGGGGAGGCATCCCCGGACCACATGGTAGTGGTGGGGGTGGTGGTGGAGGAGGTCCACTCAGGCTTCCAGGTAGCGGTGGTGGAGGAGGTGGTGGAGGAGGTGGAGGTGGAGGAGGAGAGGTAGACAGAGACTTCTGAGTGGATGCTGTGTTGGTGTCCCGTTTGTCTCCATCCTCCTGATCCAGACCGGTTTGCACAGCCTTGTCCACCTTCAACACAAGCCCGTCTATTTCATGATGGCCTTCGCAGCTCCTCCCCTTGAAGAACATCAGTCGCTGCATGATCTTCTCACAGGATTCCATCTGGGCTGGAGCACAAACGCACAGAGCAATGAACAACACTTAAAAGCATTTTTCACCTAACAACAAAGCTTTCAGCCTCGCTTTAATGATGCACTTAAATCTGTCTTCCTGGATAATCATGCTATCAGCCTCTTGTGAGTGTTTTTAGTGAACGTGTTGCTGTTGCAGAGCTGACTCACAATCCTGAGCGAGGAGTATGGCTCTGTTGGTGATGGACTCCAGAGCCAGCCAGATATCGGTTCGGCTCGGCCCGAGCAACAGAGCGGACTGCAGGATGGAGAGCAGCTGGAGGGAGGCTGGAGAGCTGCTCACCTGCACACACACGCACACACAAGCACACATACGAGTTAGGCATGGAAGAAAAATCCTCACAGATAAAATCTGAAATCTTTGACTTTGCAGTCATTTCACTGTGGTTCTGAATGATAAAGTTTTTTTTTTTTTTTTTTGCTGGTTTAAGTTCTTTTGCATGTCCTCCCCACCCCATATTTGCATCAGCATTCTAAAAACAAAGTAATACCAACTGTCCCGTTATGTTATACAGTCAAATTATGTGCTTTATTATTTTTCCAAGTGAACTATGCCTTCATTTTATTTCTCTAAATAGGGAAAGGACACAATTGCTCTTGTCCCATTAATCCAAGTGATTTTGTTCGCATTGCAAAAGGTTATGTTTTGTTTGAAAATATGACATCTCCATAATGAATATTTTGATGTAATCATGAAAAATTATTTCCTAGGAAAAGATTATTTGACTCAAAGTTAAAAAAAAAGAAAAAAGAAAATATAAATATATATTTTGCTCCCATAAATTAGTTTTTTCTTTCCACGTTTTCCACCTGCCGTTCTGCACTGAAGTTTGTTCTTCGGGGCTGCAATGTTTTGAAGAAAAAGTTCAATATTCGATTAATAGTTGGATTTACAAGCGGTACTTTAATACATCATCTCAGCTGTTTGTGTGTCATAGACAGACAGCTGTCTGGTAAAAACATAAACAAGGGATCCACTGATTCGAAATATAGAGGTACAGAAGGATTTTCGAACCATACAAACTTTGTGCCTGGTACAGTCTAGTAGTTAAAATATAGTTTTGATGTATGGGTATTATAACAAGGTGGCCAGAGGTTTATCGCCCCCTCCTGTCAAAGTCTACATTTATTCACCATCTACTTAATTGGATAATGCCAAGTGTTTGCTGCACTTACCTTGTTGAAGAGTGCGGTGAACACCTCTTGGTGATTACTCATATCAATGCCTCCGTACACTCGCAGCAGCTCCTCCTCATCTTCGGCCATTGCCTCCTCGAAAGCTTCACATTGAATAATCAAGTCTTCGTCCTCTTGATCTCTGAAAGGCATCACATTATAGAGTAAAATCGCTTTACTCTATAAAAGTAAAGCGATTACGATTTTTTAAAATTCACACTCAAAAAATCTCCAATCCAAAGCTACAATTTTAAATATCTCAATAAAAATATGGTTCAACTTTATTATTCTTCGTTTTACCAAATACAACAGTACAGACAGGTATGTTAAAAGAAATTAACACATTAAGAGATCTGCATAAAAAGTTCACTAAATACATGGGATGTTATCTTGTTGGATTATGAGCCTATATGATTAGCTTAAGCTTTACATTTGTGATTTTCACTTAACATAATATATTTCAGACAGATTACTAACTTTAAAAAAAAAATAGGACAGTTGCATGTGTTACATTCTGATAATGCATGCAATTATTTTCAAGACTTATCCTGCAAAAAAACCCAAAACAAAATGAAAAACTTCACATTTCATATGTTCTACATATATGTAGAACATATGTTCAACTATGTTCAACTGCTTCTCTGCAGAGAAGCAGTTGACATTTTAATGAGGCACAGGTGAAAGTGTTTAAACTCCCTTCTTGACTGCTAAAAGCCTCTGCAGCAAATTATTATGCCAGTATTTCTCTGAGGACTACTAAAGGCAGACCACGCTGTACCTGCAGCCTGTTAATCACTTTAATAAAATAAACTGAATTTTATTAATACAGAGATAGAGTGAAAGAAGACTAGATTCAGCCACAGCAGCTTACCTTAATTTTGGCAGAATGTCAAGTAACTGGAGGCCTGCAAAAATAGAAACAATAAAAAAAAGCTCAAACTATCACAACATTCATGTCTTAGATTTTTTTTAAGGTTATCTTAACAATTCTTCAGCACTTAGGTGTTGTTAGTTTGGCATTTACGTCCAGAGAGCCCAGGTGAGCAATCATATAGTGGGAGGGGTCAATCAGGTGGCTAATTGCCTAGATGTGGTCGGAGCTGACATGTTTGTTTAGCTGCAGCTCTCTTGTCTGCCACTGATTTCTGGGTGTTGCTTCTAAGGGGAGCAATGTGTGTTTTTTAAGGTTCAGGTTTCCAGTTGGCACCTCGTCTTAAAGAAATTATGAAACTCTTAAATTAGTTTGATCCATCCAAGACTGATGGCAGTTTCTCAGGCACGAGCTGTGCTGCTAAACTTGTGAAAACAGAATGTTGCACACACTTAGTTCTCAGCTGAGAATTAGGCCATTGGACCTATTCTTAGCAGAGACCCAGTGACAAAGAAACGTGTTACAAAGCCAACGCTGCTGACCTTCTGCATCCACGAACAAATATTGCGATCACCTTGTTTGTAAACCGAATGACTTACCAATGAACTCCTTTCTGATTTTATCTCTTTGTCTCAGGTCATCTGTGCTAAAGATGAGCGCATTGATGACACTTAGGAGTGTGACCATGTATGGGATGTTATCTGTGCCCTGCAGCTCGTTCATGATGACGCTGAAGCGATACTGCTGTGTCTTCAAGCCCTGAAGCAGAGATATTCAGAAATGAGTGAGAAACCAGTTATTAAGTGCGAGCTCCAAAGTAGGTGAGCATGAGGTCGACGCAGTTGTTTTGCTTGCCTTGTAATGATCCAGAGCATCCAGAGCCAGGCGGTGACCTTCAGCGGAGAAGATGCTGAGGGCGGCAAGGAGCTCAAACACCTGCTTCTTCACCATGATGTTAGATGTGTCCAAGGCTGCAGAATATTTGTATCGTCACGTTAAGTTCTCACACTTTTGGTTTGGTAAGTCTATTTTTTTTCTGCCTCTTTACTCTAATTATTGTATTAAGCCCGAGCAGGGTGCGTTGTCTTACTGTCTTTGAGATTACTCAAACTGAACTTTGCAACCCATGTGGCATTTTCCTTTAGATAAAAACAAAGGAAATCCAATATTTACAGTGCTCTGAGAACGTCCTGAAACATTGATCTGTAAAGTGTCTTCCAACTTCAGTATACTGGAAGGGAACAATTGTTCCTATGCAAAATAAAAAATCAATACTAACCCATTTTTGATCTGATACACTTATTTATTATAAGTGTGTCCAGAAGTAATTTCATTAGAAAATTGGGTCCACTTGTGTAATATTTTCTTATTATTGGAAAAAGACAACAACTGTTGTGTGAAAACCTTAAAGGGTTGCTGGAGAATTTTATAACGTTGAGGAAACCAAGGAACATTGAAGATAGCCTAAACATGGATTTAAAGCAGGAACAAAATGGAAAGCAATGCTTCAAGCTTTTAACATCTATTTTGTCATCTAAAAATATAAAGAGATTGGTACAACTGCAAGCCAATAGGGTAACTATGAAGGAGCTGGAGAGATCCATGGCTCAGGAAAAAAAAATATTCATGATTTACTCCTTAAATTTGACTAAATCTGCCACTATTGACAGAAAATCAGAAGAGGTACTTTGTGCAGTTTGGCTCAAGCAGTGTGTAGGTGGATGGCTGAGGCAGATGTGTGAAAGAATCTTTTCTGGTCACATAACAAAACAGAATTTTGTAGAATAAATGCAAAATAATATGAACTCTGAACAGACAGTTACCATGGTGAAACATGGTGATGGCAGCGTCATGCTGTGCAGATGCTTTTCATCAGCCAGGGTAGTGAAGTTAAAGTCAAAGGCAAGATGGATGCAGATAAACAGGACATTCTTTGATCTTTGGCTATTTCATAGAAAGTCCAGAGTAGGATTTCTAAAGTTGCTCAGTAAAAATGCACACAAATCTTTTCAGCTATTTTGTCAATAAAGACTCAGTAATCCTAAACAAATATTTCTGTGCACCATGTGAAATCTCTGTAAAACACATTGCAGTTTATGATTTTAGAGAGACAAAAAGAGGAAGAGTTCAAGGGGTCTGAACATTTTTGCAAGGCAGTGAGTGCATGACAGGAAACTTAAGCTCAGCATGATGAGTCACAGAGAATCCCTTCATCTTATGACCAACACAACAAATATTACATAATATCGGAAAAGGGTGATTAACTGTGCCTCGCTTTCTTTTTTTAAATTAACTATGAAGTGTTTGTGTTTGGTAACTATGAAAGAGCTCCTGAAGGAGGTGTCTGATATATGAACACATGTTAACGGGAAAGCTTGTTGAACCCACCTTGCGAGAGCTTCCTAATGTAGCCCTCATTCTCTATGATGAAGTGGATCCCTGCTGATGAGTTCATTACGGCTCGGACGCAGCTGACGCATGTGAGCTGCAGCAAGGCGTCGGCGATGCGGGAGCACCCGCGGCCCGAGAGCCGGTCCAGGGCCTCCAGGAGCAGATCCAGCCCGCTCAGCTCCAGAAACTGCACCATCCATGTCTGGTCGCTGCCTTCCAGGCGACGCTTCAGGCCCGAGTAGTTTACCACGGTGGGAACCTGCAGCAGTCTGATGCACAGCTCGGGGTCGGCGCTCTCCAAGTTGGCCTCCTGCTGCGTGTCGGAGTCCTGAGAGGAGCCCAGGCGATCCCTGACCGCTGCCCACTTCTTTTTCCCATCGGATATCCCTGACATGGTGCTTGGCAGACCTGCAGGGCAGAGCGATGAAAAGCATTAAAGGTTTTGAAAGTAAAAGAGGATGAGAATCCACATTTCCTTTCAACTATTCTTTAGAAGTGATAAGTTATTTTAGACGGCTAAAAGGGCCTGCCAGTGACTGATATCTGAGAACAATGGCTGCTATATATACAGTGCAGTCGCAACCATCTAAACTAGAGGAAGCAGACTGACAGACAGCCTTATCAAAGGGAATAGAGAATGGGAAATGGCAAGTCTGCACTTTGTGGATGAGCAAAAGACATGTCAGCAGTCCAGTAATCAGAAGCTCTGCCAAACATTCCAGCTTAATCTCACAGTAAGCTCAGACAGTTTGTGTTTTAATCCATAAAAGACAGCAGCATGCAACAATTTGGTCCCTTTGGAACAAGACTTCTGTCACTTTAAATAATCTATGAGAAAACAGAGATAGTTTAAAAACTAAAGGAGAAAGAAAGAGAGAAATCAAATCTTTCAACATTTTAGCAAACATGTTGTTCTTCTTTTGTATGATAAAAAAACAAAAACAAAAAACAGATCACCAAGCAAAGCAAACAAAGGGTGAAATCAAACTGAAGTTTTTCCTGAAGTTTACTATCTGTTACGTAAGAAGGAAATGGCAGTGAACAGGAACAGGAAGGTCACGATGAATGGAGACCCAAAGCATCCTGAAACCCATGACTGCCTGTAGAACACCTGCAGGATTGTTGAGAAGAGCTGCGAACTGGGGTTGCTCTGTTATTCCAACAGCACAAATATCATCTTCAAGGATGAGTCATCTGAAGGAAAAACTTTGCTGTAAACTAAAATTCTGCTGTATGAAAAGGCTGGAAATCCCCACAAACAAGCCAGCCTTAAATGAAGTGCTTATAAACTGTGCTTTTTGAAGATGTAACTGCTGACCATGCATAGAGGGCATGAGGATGATTTCGAAAAATGTAAATTTACAATTGTCCACAATGAATTTTGACATTATGAAAATGCTTTGTTTTATTATGCAATTCAAAATTCATACAAAATCTAGATTTATTCACAAAGTGTTACATTTAAAGTGATTTTTTTTTTTACACATTCCTCTTACGTTATGTTTTGCCAAAATAATGCAGAACAAAATACTTCACAGACCTGCAGACAGTCATTGACCTTCCAGAGACCGAAAAGTCCACAAAAGGTCATATGACATATGAAAAGTTGAGCAGAAAGAAAACGTGGCAGAAAAAGTACACAAACAACTTGGCTAACTATGCTGCTGGCTTAACTGAGATCCCTCTCTGTGGGAGAATTAGCTACAAATCTTTTTTGATAAAAAAGGTGGATGTTCAGAGTGCTTTTTCCAAACATATTAACAGGAAGTTAAGTGAAAGGAGTGGTAATAAAAATGAGGATATCACCCATGAATTCAGAAGTTGAGGCCTACCATTAAAACAATGTGGGCTTCCTCTACCACTCAGTAGTGCCACGTGCTGATTACTTATATACTATGATGGCAACCATTGATCCCACATATTGTGGAGTACATGGACATAACATTTGCAAATTTTGACATTGCTAGATGTGGTGTCACTTGTCTCATTTTTTACCAAAACCTTTTTTTTCCACGGAACTTTCCATATGCTCGTATATAGCATGATTTAAACTGCCGACTTCTTTAGCAATGGTCTTTTGTGGTAAAAGTTAAATATTAACTTTTAATTATATTTTTATTTACTGGGATTTATACTTCATCTTTAGCATTGGCTGCTGGAAATTCATTGACCTTTTAGAGGCATCTCTTGCAAATTATTGCATTGTCAAAACTGTGCAGAAACAGAAAAAACAAAAACATATCTAGTGCAGGCACAAATGGACACATGTACTGCACAACTGGCCTTTTCTGGCAAAAACCACAGAGCAAAAGTCCCCTTTTCAATAACTGCCATAAACTCCGGCCTGAGCTCGAATGAAAAAACGCATTCCCACAGTCAAATTCAAGCTAAAAAAGGGAATCTCTTTCCCTAAAAACATCAATGTAAATGTTTAAACCATAGACTTTGGAGGAGTGTCAGTTTTAATAACGGGTTGTTGAATGTGCTCTGCTGATGATTTCACACTTGGCATGCATCACATACACAGATGTGGCACTAAGTTATAAACATGAAAAAAAAAAACAACAAAACAAAGCGCTCTATGAAAGGTCATGCAAAAACAATCCTGAAGTGCTCTGATTTACCTTGCAGTAATAATGCCTTCCCTGAGAACTGTTACTGCTATTTAACTACAGAAACAAGCAGCTTGCAAATTGCTTGGATGAGTCGCTTTTCTGAAAGTGTTTGGCAGAAAGAAAAAAAAAGCGAAGAATTGTGAAAAAAAGAAAAAGAAAAAGCGACATCAGATTTTAAATCGCTGCGTGGTGTTAAGGTAAAAATTGGAATTATTTTCTCACATTTTCTGGTGAGACATTTGTCAATTCTGACTGCAGCATTTTAGTCCTGCTGCCACTGTGAAGAGTGTTACCGTGGCAGCAAGCAAGCAGACAATGGCTGTTCACAAAAGGCCTTCTGAATACCCTTCAAAGAGCTGTGTTCGTCTCTCACACACACAAAAAAAGGATGGAATGCTCCCTGGACTGTTCAGGCTGAAAGCAGTTCTGCTCTGTGATCTTGTTTCTTCTTTCACTTTCAGTTCATCACGCTTGTCTAATGATTAGGAGCTGAGGAGCAAAAGTCCCAAGTTGACGCCTGAAATTTAGGGGAATTCTAACAGTTTGGAGAGTTGTGCTAAATGGATTCTGTAATGACTAAGACACGTCAGGCAGGCTGGAGTGTGAACTTTGAGCAGAACTTCCAAAGTTGGCTTGGGAACTTTTGTAATGGAACATTTTATAATGTGCTCCTCACCCCTCTTGTGCTTTAGACTGTGTCTGTATGACCTTATCATGAGATTGGTCAAGCTGCTCTCCTATAGACTTCCACAGTGTCGTATAACAGCAACACATGTCTTTGATCCTGGAGATCAGTAAGTTTTACTTCCCCCACCCAGAACTGAGGCTGCCTTTTCTGAATAAAATAAAAACTCCCTTTCATTAACAATAGACAAATGGCAATACCATCTCTGTTGGGCCCCAAGGAATCCTTGGTGCATATAACAATCAAGGATTCACACCTATAATCCAATAAAGCCTCTCTTCCCTCTGTTGGGTAATACCTATGATCAACTGACCAGAACCTATGAAAGAAAGTCAGAATTCATTGTTATTCAGAGCAGACTTGACAGACTCCTTTGACTCTGTTCTTTTGTTTTTACCTTGCAAGGCTTTAATAAATGTCTTATTTTCTTCTCATCCAGACTCTTGTTAAAGTAACTTTTTTCCACAGCACAAAGTGGAAAGTCCTGTCCTAGGAAAGGGTTTTCCCAGGACAGGAAACCTGGCACTTGAGAAACATGTTAGCCTAACAGTAGAAGTTCCCTTTTTGTATGACACGCCTTTTCTTCACAAGGATTCAGATTTGTTAGTGAAGGTCAATGAATTTGAGGATCAGTAAGACTTCATTTATTTCAGTAATTTAATTCAAAAAGAAAAAAACAAAAACTTTTGTGTTATACTGTTTGCATAAGTCAACATCAGTTAATTTACATACTTACAGCTAATGGCTTCTGAAAACACAACATTCTTTTCTAAAAAAAGGGAAATAAAAGGATTTTTAAAAGCTGAAATGTGGACCAATGTAGGTCAAAATAAAGTACATGTGTTTGTTTATACCGTGAAAACGTCTGGTTTTAACTGCAAAAACATCAAGTCTTACTAACTACTTGTTTTGTCTTATACTTGAAATAAGATAAAACTAATTGAAAAGTAGCTTGTTTTAAGTCAGTAATCCCTTTATATTGATCTAATGTCAGATTATTCCACCCAAAACGTGAACATTTTCTTTTTATAAGTAAAATAATCTGCCAGTGCAACCGGTTCATTTTGTCTTCTTCTAAGATATTTGCACTAGAAGTTAAATATTCTGTAAGATTTTTGCATTTCTGGCATTAAACGCCAGTGTGTTAAGGAGAGAGAGGTTGCTTTAATGGCAGCCTTCAGCTTGTCTGTATTGTTGAGTCTGATGTTTCTAATCTCTAATCTTCCTCTTGGCAATGCTAGATATTTTCTCTGGGGGGTTTAGGTCAGATTCTTTCTTGGCTGCCGACATTTTGGTCACTTCGGATGACTGTACTCAGTAAAGTAAAGTCTTTGGTTACCCTTATAATATGGTGGTTGTTATTTAAATTTTGTTTGCTCTTTTAGTCTCTTACATCCCTCTTTTTAGGAGTGGATATAGATCAGGTAAAATATTTCTGGTGTCTCTTATTCAGAAGTGGCTAAAAACAAAAAAAACGTGATAGTTGTAGCACATGTTCGGCATACATCTGTGAGTGCTTGCTCTTAATGCAATGATCGCAGCCAAAGTCCATCCTTTGTGAGTGACACCGAAAGGTTAAATTAACTTTGCTTCACTATGTTTTTCTTCCACTTAACTTTCCATTATTATAAATGGACCCCACAATCTGTCAAAACCCAGCTTCTTTAGCAATAAAGTTTTATTGTTTAACCCCGTGTAAGGTGGCAATGACCATGTGTTGGACAAATGTCAAGTTATCAGCAGATTACCCCTTTCACTTGCATACTTTTTTTTTAACCATGCATTATCTTTCCTCTCAACTTTCCCTTACTAAACTTGGATATCTCATTATGCCATGCAATCCTCTACAACATCACTTTCTAAGTCATAAAATAAGATGTTGAAATGATTTATGTAATATTTACACTTTCTGAGAAATGAAATTGTGGATTTTAAACATTTAAATCAACCAAAAAAGACACTTGAAATATATCACTATGTATATAATGAATCTATTTGAACTGAACTACTGAAACCAGCGTCCATTTGGATGATATTCTAATTTACTGAACTGAACCTGTAATGTACCAAACTGTCAGCAATCAAACCCTGCATTTGCATTTTCTCTTCAGGTAGATATTGGCACCTTTAATTCGTCGACCTTGTCTGCCAGAGCTCCCACATGTACTGCTAATAGCAGGCTGATTCACTGCACACAAGACATGCCTCCTCACAGATCCTCTGCTTCCAGCGCCCACACAGCAGCCCACTGCCACTGTGGCGGCATCAACACTTGTGAATGTGCAGAAACATCTCCACGGCTTTATTTCCTCTAAAGCATATGCTGAGGGATTTTTTTTTTTTTTTTTTTTTTTACACTTGCATGTTATTTTTTCCTTGTTTGTCTGCTAAAATAGTTTTTTAAAAAATCTAAGATTTAGATTGAACTACATAAAAAGGGAGTGTTTGCAGTATTTTCTCCAAGCCATTTTGTTTCAACTTCATGGACATGCAACACTAAGGAAGGAAGATTTGACATCAAAACTGTCCTTTGAACTTCTATGGAGTCCTTGGAGTGAATATAAACAATAAGTGGAGCTAAAAAATGCCAGAGAAAACATCTGGGGCTTCTCTAAGTCATCTCCTCCCCTCTGTGTTTTTAAAGGGAGTGACCAGTTTTAGTCTGCAGGCACATATTCTGTGTTAAGATAAAACATGAAGGTTTTTAGTTTCTTTCTTTTCTTTTTTTTTTATACAAATTTTCCAATTTCAGACTACATATGTGAGCAACTGATGGGACATCCAGAACCATGTGTTACTTACACATTTGATTCAGAAACACATTCCTCTGCGCGGATTCTTGTTTATTTGATCACCACGTCCTTCCTCCCTTCCTGCTGCCTATAGGTAAATATAGCTCGCCACACTTTGGTCGCTCATTACCTCCAAGATGGATCGACAGGACTGTTGCATCCTGTCACACAGACTCAGTCCGCATTCAGCGCTGGCACGTTGTTCGAATTAGCACATCTTTGTTTTCAGTTTGCGACATTTACACACAACACGAGACACAACGTGGCAGTCCGTAAACGAGATCAAGATAAGACAAATTCAATGTTGTCACATCACAGATCACAGATTGAATGCAATGTCATACCTGGTTTTATTCCATAAATACTCTCTCAGTTTGGAAGAAAATCGCTTCTTCCTTAGACTTTTACATAGCGGCGCGCGTTGCAGGCGTTTTTCTTCCTCTTCCAGACAATAGACGGGATGATGACCCCTGATGGTTTGGGCTCTGCCTGGCAGGACGGACCCCTGACCGTGGAATGCGGACCGCAGCCTGCCGCTCTCCAGTCACCACGGCCCCTTTACTCATTGTGAAGGAGTCAACGCACCAGCGGTACCGCGCTGCAACATCCGGTTAGACCTTTCAGAATAATTTGGTTTGAATCAAGCTAGTACTTATGGACATAGCAGGCATTTCCGGGTCCAGCTCGATAAATCAGAACATACTTAAAATCAGAATATTACAAAAAAGCTACTCAATAAATGAACAAATGAATAAATGCATGAATAAATAAATAAACAAATAAATAAATGAAGAAAGAAAGAAAGAAAAATAGAAAGAGAGAAAGAAAGAAAGAAAGAAAGATAGGAGGAAAAAAGGAAGAAAGAAAGAAAAAAGAAAGAAAGAGAGAGAGAAAAGGAAAGGAATGTTGCATTTTGATCACAACTGTCCAGCTGTCCAGTTAACACTCTCCAAAAGGAGGACATGCCATCATACAATTCAAGCACAATAATGGAAAGTTAAGTGAAAGGAAAAGGTGTGGTAGAAAATGGAATTTGACAAGAACTATCACACTCCTGGTATTACTCTGATCATGAACCAGAGATAGTGTCAAAAGTATCTTGTCTGGGCAAAGCAAAAAAGGACTGCAGTTCAGGTCAGAGTTACAAACTCCACTTTCTAGATAAAGTACATTTAGCATTTAATTTGGAAATAAATGATCTAGAGTCTGAAACAAGAGTGGAGAGATGAAGAATTCAAATTACATAAAGTCCAGGTTCTCAGACCTTGATGATTTGTAGAGGCATGTCATCTGCTGTATCCATTCTGCTTTCTCAAGGTCATAATCATCTCAGCCATAGAAGGAATTTTATCACTTTATTCATTCTTGTCACATGCACTCAGAGTCAATTCAGTCTGTTCTAATTACATTGTGACTCTTTCGGATTCGGATTCACAGGGTAAAAGTTTTCACTTTTACAGAAGCTCTGATGCTTGTGCTTTTATTTTGAAAACAGAACTGCAGCGTTTGCTCTCCCTATCGTGTGCATAGTTATGAAACATTCAGACAACTACTGGCTGAATAGAGCCAGTTGTTGGACCCTCTCTCTCCTCCACACATCCCATGAGCTGGGCCTGACCTCGGGATGAAAGCAGGAAGAGAGAAACAGAAAAAAGAAGTTCAGAGATTCACTAAATCAGACCCTCGAAAGTAGATACTCATGCAGATTTTATAAAACTCAAGAATGGGGGGAAGTTCTTCCTGCATTTCAAAAAGTCAACAATGCCTGCACTTTCGATTCCGTGGGAATCAAAAGTGTAAAGAAGTGTGTGTTCATGTGTTTTAGCAGATCAGGCGATACTTGTCTTTGTGACTTGAAAGAATTTCACTTCACCAGACAAAAGACAGAAATAATCTGAGTTGTTGTCCTGCTTTGTAGATCCAAAACAAAGGCACAATCACAAAAAGCTGCATTGTTACGTCGAAGAATGAAGCTTCTGTCCTGGGGGCTGAAAAGGAGAATAAGTTCTGAACTTCTAACAAGATTATTGGTATAAAGCTATGTTTTCAGCCCCAGCAAAATAGTTGCTGCACAATCCCAAAGACTGGAAAGTAAATATTATGAAGTCATCGTGACTATACTGCTAATTCAGCTTGTGGAACTGGATTGTGAGACATGTTGTGATCCAATATGTGATCTTCAAAGTCAATATCTTTGTTGTGTTTCTTTTTGCTATAATAAATATCCAAAGCGGCAGTAATTTTGCCACTTTTTGAAAAAAAGTAGCCCAAACTGAGTATTTCATCTTGATATTATTCACAAGAGTTTGGTCTCAAGCGGTAATTTTGTAAGATTTAAACTCCCTGACTTTTCACCGAGGGACTTGGGGGAAAAAAAAAGAAATCTTTCAACTAACTTTAAAAGATATATAATGCATAATCAATCAATGTGGTGTAGATGCCTTCCTCCCATCGTTTTCAGATTTCAGAGAATTTTAGCCTTATTTTGACACATTCCGACAGCCTGTCAAGTGCGTAAGGCATAATTGGACCATTGATTCTCATTCATGTTTACTGTGTGATGATCACAGAGATGCAGACAGGCTCGCTTATCAGAATTTGTGTTTTTGCCAGTCAAACTGGGAAGTTTGCTACTCACAATAAATATGTTCCTCCAAGTGGCTTCACAATGGCCTTGCTGGATTTTTAGAATTAATTGGAGCAATCTCTTATAAGATAGTGGAATCTTTGAGTCTTCAAGATATCAGTGTAATTAGACAATGACAAATGTCATGCTTAAAAAGAGTTTTTTTTCTAAAAACTTACTGATGCTTATCAAAGTCCTTTAACAATAAATGCTTGACTAGAGTCTGAACAAATTTTGGTTAAAATTTTGATTGATGAAAAATAAAAGACAAAAATCTAATTTGTGTCTATTTAGATTGGTTGATCAGACCTTTTGATGACTCCTTCCCTGGAAGCGTTGACTTCCAATGAGGTACTGGGGTTCTAATCAAGAAGAACTGAGTCAGAACTGGCAGTCTGCTTTTTCTCTGCGTTGCCTCCAGACAGACAGAACTGCTGTTGAGTCAAGTAAGATTGAATAATTTATGTGCATTTGTAAAAGATTTAAGCAGCTAATTAGTGCTACACATGTTGGAGTCCGAGCTGCAAGACAGTTTCTAGAAATTGTGTTCTGGGTATTTTCATGTAATGTCATCTATCATGAAGAGGAAAATAACTAGTTACAAAAAGTGACTAGACATAGAAAGAAGGACACACTGGGACACAATTCATACAAGTACCTTCTCATGCCCAGAGAAATTTAGAAGCAAGTTGTTTTTACATTATGTCATTAGCTTATTTAATGCAGCAATAATAATTTCAAGGAAGTTGAAAAGATGAATAAAACATTTTATTATGAAAAATAAAAGTTATGTGTAGTGGTGGAAAAGGAGTGAATTTCTCCTTTTACACCGTTTTATACAAAGCAGCTTGGAAATAGTCATTTGTTGTGCTTATTTTAGTGAAATGTAACAAAAA
The DNA here is from genome assembly GCF_027474105.1 of Poeciliopsis prolifica. Lineage (NCBI taxonomy): Eukaryota > Metazoa > Chordata > Actinopteri > Cyprinodontiformes > Poeciliidae > Poeciliopsis > Poeciliopsis prolifica. The sequence goes on from NW_026562388.1 coordinate 10,185,511, forward strand.
ATAAGATAAAGTAAAGTCCAAAAATTTCTGTCGAGAGTAAAACTCTTAAAAACTAAAACTTAAAAAAACCCCAACAAAAACAAACAAACAAACAAACAAACAAACAAAAAAAAAACAGGAATCCCGAATTTGCTTAGCAACAAACTACATTTCCCAGCATGCAAAGTACATCCAGGTTAAAAGGTCGTCGACGTCAAACTCATGCTGCCTGAAAAACTAAAACAACGGCTCAATTAACCAAACGCTATCACTTCGGAACCAGTTTTAAAAACGTTTTGTTTGCTCCGTATAGTTGCTCTAGTTTGTCTCAAATTAAAAATGTCTGGAAAGGCGAAGGAAATCTTACAAATGGACCTTTATGGGTTACTCGGCATTGAGAGCTCAGCTACAACGAAGGAGGTACGTAAAGGAGGAAGCTTTAAAAACAAACCAATTCTACGAGCAGATAATGAAAAATATGTGGCAGATGCTTTTGATGTTTTTAACTTAAAGGGCAAACTATAAATTGTTATGAAGCAAACAGGAAGACTCTGTCTGTGTGCCTGACTGAATGTATAATTTGTTTATCGTTGTAAAAATAGCTCAGTTACAGTGCATCTTGCCAATTAAGATAAACGCCATGCAGACAGCATGAGGGGATTAACTCAAGAATGACCCGACAAAATAAAAATTAAACAAACAGCCAGTAAACATACGAACCAGCTAAATGCCGAACCTCGCAGCTGTACTAATCTAGAATGGCCACTAGATGGAGACATCGTGGTAGGTAATTTCTGCGTGTAACGGGTTGAAATTGATGAGAAAATAAAATGGTAAAACAAAACAAATTGTAAGACAATCTCATGCAATTAAGCTGATTCAGATATTTGATAGACATCGTTTTGCTCATTAGAGTATAAAAAAGTTTTAAAAGTTTTCTCAATCTTGCATATCATAAGCTTGCCTTTTTCTTCATAATATAAATTATTAGTTCGAGAATGGATTTAAGCTTCCCTCTTTCGCCATGATTTGCTAAAACTTGAATCACAGTCTCAGAGATGTTGATGTCCTTAATGCCGCTTTTTCCATCCGCCGCCACATCTCTCCAAAATCCACTGGCCTAAACGAGGAAGAATTAAAATGACTGCCAAAAGAAGGGAAGTAGTTAATTTCTTAATTGGATTTCAAAGTGTTCTCATTCCCAAAGGATTATCCTTGAGGAAGTCCGTGGTTGTGGCTTTGGCAGAGCTGAAGCTCCAAAATTGAGAGCGGTGACTCTCTGTGGTCTGTTGATGGTTCAGAAAGATAGTGGGATTGTGAGTACGTGCGCTGAATAAAATCAGAGGACTCGTACAAAATCAATCAAGTGTGTGGCAACAGATGTCATCAGACACTTATCCCAGTTGTTTGGCCTGTGGCCTCATCTCTCTCTAGGCAGGCTGTTAATCAGGGAGAAAGGGAAGAAGCTCATGCCAGTGTGGGTTGTCACATAAACAGGCATTATATAAAAGCAGTGTTTTACAGACTGTAAAATATTGCTTTGACGCAGAAATATTGCATTGAGTGTATGTCTGCTAAACCTAATATTTTAATCCATTTCTTATATCACTGTAGCTGAATTTGATATAAAAAAAGCTTGTGAAACTTATAAAATCTTATGATTTATCAGCTGTAAATAACTGGGCTTGGGGTTTTGGGTAGTGGTGAGGAAAAACCACCAGAGTTGTACCTACCGCAGATTGCAAGGTAAAGACATGTCAACAAGTGGGACCACACAGATGCTTTTGTGGTTTATTCTGCTTCTAACATTTTAATAAACCTTTTACCTAATAAATTGGAGTATGAAGCAAAAACATGCTCATATAACTTACTCTTTGACAGACCTTTTAGGTGCACAATTCTAGCTTATAGCGAGGCTGTTCCTGTACAAGGCTATTCCTGATACAGTGACTTGCAAAAGTAACGCTACCCTTAAAAAATTTCCACAATGCCGAGAAGTAGCCATAAATTTAAATTAATTTCATTATGATTTTATGTGTTGGACCAAAACGTTTTTAGCCACGATATAAAACATTGCTTTGTGTTCTCTTTGTCCTTGGAAGCTTGTAGAAAATAAAACGACAATCGTGCCTAAAATGGAAATTCTGATTGTGAAAGTTGAATGTCGCCAACTTTCCTCCATTGCCACACTTTCACGGTGATAGACACAATGAAAGTTAAAGGTACAAGGTTTTTCTTACAGTTTACATCTTACTAAATCATTGGAACACAGAGTGGCTTTATTATTGGACATCTTTCTTTAGATGCTTTCTTTGCAGAGGAAGCATCTACACATACTTTGTAGAAGCATCTTTCTTTGCAGAGAAAGATGCTTCTACAAAGTATTTACTCCTGGGGCTGAATATTAACGCTCACTACACTTTCAGATATTTTAGAAGGTTTTGAAGGAATTTATCTGAAAAACAATTATCTGTGTTCTTCTAATAAAATAGACCTGTTTTAGACATTTGGAAGAGTACATTTCTCCTTGAATTGTGAAGACTGATTAGTTCTGTTTTATACTTTTGACTGAAGTTGTGACATTTGCAAAAATATTAAGCTTTCTTTTTAAATATAAATGTTTATTCAGCTATGGTCTGGTAGGATGGGTGTACATCTACTGCTTGATTAAGGGAAACTGTACATATCAATGAAAGCAAAATCTGATTATGCATTGAATCAAATATCCAAGCAGAACAGAATTGTGAACAGAAATCGAAAGCTGCTTCCAATCTTTCAGCCTCTCTGTTTGTATTCTTTCCTTTTATTACACAATTATACAATATTTTGTGTCCTACTACATAAAATACCAGTGGAATACATTGAATTTTGTGGCTTTAACGTGCCAGAATCTTCAAGGCTTATGAATATGTGGAACGGACTGTAGATATTTTATAGATTGTGTGTCTTTGTAGTAAATGGATAAGAATTGCTATGAAATATAATCTGTGACTAATACTCAATTTCAAAAGGACACTTTTAAATGTGCATGTCCTCCTAAAATGCTCAAGTGAAACTAAAGAAAGAGTTATTCTCCCTATCACTACCATAATTTGATTTAGCGAAACAGTATGAAATGCTTTCACAATTTTTTTTGGACATATTTCAGAAAAACACTCTGTGCCTGAAATGACTCATAGTATCCGAGTTTTACTCGGATACTATGTTTTTCTATTCTTAGTGCTAAGTTTTACTATTTTGCTTGCACGTCATAGTATCTTGCTGCAACAGTCCTCAACATATTTAGTTTTCCTCTTCTACAGGGTTTCTAAAACTTAAAAGGATGTCAGTGTTGAAATGATGGCTAAAACTTGTCAAGAATTTTGTTTTTCGACTATCCTGACACTTTAAATATAACATACTGAAACAGTGGTGTCAAAGTTGAATTAAATTGTAGCAGTGCACAAATGAGCATCAATTAACAGGTGGAAAAACAAGAGAAGAGTAGAATCACCGAGCTTAATGCTTTCATATTTTTTCATGCTCAAAAAAGATTGATGTTCTTGACTGCTGCAGGACTTCACATAATTATCTTCTGGAAACTCCAACATATTTGTCCTTCCACATACTTCCTCCAAATGGTTTATTGAACCTGTCCTGCCTAACTGAGGCTTTTACATAGCTAGAAGTATTGCAGAAATGTAAAGAGAAATGTAAAAGTAAAAAGATCTACTTTCATGTACATTTCTGAGTTTAAGAAAGCAAACAAGAGCAAATAATAAGACTTTTATTTACGTTGGATTCAAAACTAGTACCAATATTGAAGAATGTGCAGCACATAATTTTCTCAAAAAGTTTGACACAAAGATGCAGAATTACTTTCATTAACTGAAGGTAAATTTGGTTTTGTTTAGGACATTTACTTCATGTCATAAAAGTGAAATGATCGACATTTATACAAGAAACCTGTTTGCATTCATCCTCTCTCTGTTCAGCAATGCTCCTTTCACAATTACTCTTTCTTCTTCTGGCTGCTATCTTTCTTCAGCAAATAATTGCCTCTAAATAGTGAAGTATAGCAATTAAGAGGGAGAGTCTCATGACAGTGAGGCAGCTTATCAATCTCAGAGGTTCTGCTGTGGCTGCGATGCGGCTGGGACACTCAGCAGCAGTTTGTCGGCAATCATTTGGCACTGGAGACGAGTAATGAGGACAAGATGTACGGAGGAATCAGTGCGGTGGAGACTCAAACCATTTAGCTACTGTTGGCTTGCTGCTGCAGGATTGTTGTCTTCTCTTGATCTTGTGACTTGTCCTTCCACAAACTCAAGCGTGGGAAATAGTTCAGTGATTTCCTTCATTTAGTTTCTTGCATTTGGAACCTAGAACACTGGGACGTTACAACGAGCGGAAGTAGGAGTAGAATGTTTCACATTATGATCAATATGGAGTTTCTTGTTATTATTTTTCTTGTTTTGTTTACATGCTATGAGGATTTTGTTTGTCCTTTAACAATCAACAAAGTCTGCCAAAAAATGACCATAAAAGTACAATCTTGTCTCAGCTGATTATTGATTTCTATGTTTTTGAGCCAATGGGGTTCAGTCTTGAGTTCAGTCCTGCTGGTAGCTTCATCAACCTACAGTGACTTGAAGAAATATGAAATGATAGTTTAGAGAAAAAGAAATGGGAGGAGGGGGAGAAAATGGCAAAATATGATTCAAACACAGTACAGCAAAAATATAAAATGGAAGGAAAATAATAATTTCTCAGCATAATTTCTCAAAATCAGTCAGACTGGATGGAGAGCATCTCAAGTTGTGAGATGCTTCCCAATTGAATTTAGGTGTTTACTTTGCCTGAACCCTTCCAACAAATTAATATGCTTCAATTTATCCATCATATCTCCAGCTGTATCTTTTAGGTTACAGCCCTGTTGGACGGTGAACCTGCACACCAGTTGTTTTGTAGGCTTTGCAGCCAGGGTTACACTATGTTCCTCTCCATACATCTTACAATCAGCTCTGAACAGCTTATCTGTCACTGCTGATAAATATCAAGCCCCCACATAATCTAATAACTGCCTATTTTAATATTTCAAATACCAATCATAACTTACTATGTATTAATACAATTCTGTAGCAACTCCACAGAAACTAACATCTATGTTCTTTATTATTTCCCCTCTTGGGGTTACAGCAAATAAGCAATAAGAAAAATTAATGGCACCCCTGGATTGGCTGCATTGCAAATGCCAGCCAAAGGCTTGCAGATATTTCAGCTTCTTGAAATGCTTTTTGCCTCGACTAATTTAGTTCAATTTACAGGAAAGTCAGTAAATTATGGACGCTTTCTATGAATAATTTGGAGTTACGTTACTCAGAAAAATCCACAACTGGATTAATCTGCAAATACTCAACCTCAAATAGGTGGGGTTCCACTGTGTAGTGTTTCATCCACTGGAGTTCTGCCCTACTTTATGTTGGTCTGTCACAAAAAATCCCAAAGTAGATTGAATTTTGTTGCGTCACAAAATGTGAAAAACCTCAAAAGCCAATGAATTTGTTTGAAAGACAGACTTCTGACAATGATTAAAGGAAAATAGAGCAAGTTATGAATAAATTTAAAGTCTTTATTCCGAAGTCTTTACAAATTTTAGGACCACAACATTGCCTTCAATCATTACTATTGTTGCTGGAAAAAACTTTATTTTTTGTAGGGTGTGGCAAATGCATTCAGTGCACAGACTTTAGTGTTTAACTTGCTCATATCTTCCTAAAAGTGTTTGGAAAATTTTAGAAAGAGCTATAATTGGAATTATAAAGCAAAGAGCAAGGAGAGACAGATGGAGAGAGGCTGAAGCCAAAGACCGGAGCCAGAACTGAAGCATTGGTCTGCCAGTTTTAGCTTCAGGATGATTATTTGTACCAAACAGAAAATACTTAGTATTCTTTTATGATGCCTATTACCTGAACATCCAGGACACAAAGAATCACTTACGCTTTGAAGTAAAGAAAAAAAAAAGGGAAACGTGTTGATGTCATTGAATCTTAAGGTCCTGTGCTTTGTACAGTCCGTATCTGTCTTAATGTGTATAACACAACTTAAGTTGCTAAAAATGCAGCATCTTTCCACATTCTGCTTTGCTTGGTCAACATTGGAGCTTGGTTTGCACTGTATAGGTCAAATGTGCTAAATAACCTACATAAACACTGCACATAAACCTACATAAAGAAAACAAATGTAAATGTTTCCCAGACATGAAGAAAGGTGCTTCCACTTTTTTCATGGCCTGTAGCATACTGGCAGGAGATTGATTTATGTGAAGGTTGGGACAGAGTGGACCGGGGAGTTGGAATACGTGAAAACATGCGGTACATCAGAACGTCTGATTAGGATTTGTGTATTTAGACTGTGCTCACATGTATGAAGGAATGTATGAGGCAGATCTTTAGCATGCAATGCACGGTATACATCTGAGCATGTGTTTTTGGAGTTGCATGCAGAAAGCCCTATGGTCCTGAAATGAAGCTTTTTCTGCTTTCTTTTATTTTTATTTCACCAATAGAGATGTCTAATGGAACCCCCCCTAACAGGACAATTGAAGTCACCCAGTTTACCCAATCATCATCATCTAAAAAGAGCTATGATTCATTTAGAAGAAAAGCTGTGAAATTCAAACTCAAAGTTGTAATGTGCCATACTTTCCATTGTCTATCAACTTTTGCTTGAAGTTTGCTCATCCTGAGAATCTTGAATTCTCCTCTTTCCCCCCCATAATCCCTCTTAGGTTTAGCATTATTATTCAGAATTAACCCACAAAATCCCATTCGCTACTTCTTCTGAGAACTCAAACTTCTGGGAATTCTAATCTTTTTAATCTGTTTTAATTATCATAATTTTGAGTGCTTTTCTTTTGTATTTACTATGTGTATTAGTTTATTTGTAATATTATTCTGCTTGTTTACTTGAGCCAAAACAAATGTAGAAATTATTTTTATAAATGCCGATGTTGCAGGTAAATGTAAGATCAGCTAACTTTCTAATGTGGCAATAATTTTTTTGAAATGAATGTATTCTCATTTTAACCAGATTAAGAAAGCCTACAGACAGAAGGCACTGACCTGTCATCCAGACAAGAACCCAGACAACCCCAAAGCAGGTGAGGGAAAATTTTCTATTGTGTCACTTAGTCTGTTTATACCTTTGCTGCATTTTCATGCACAAACTTCTATCATTATTTCAAATTTTATGACTTTTAATGAATATAAGTGTTGCAAATACACACTGTAGCTACCACAAAACTTGTTTTAGGTTCAATAACTTTGATTTTTAACCCTAGATGGAAGGCAATTGATTATTATATTTGTGAACAACTCATAAATCATCATGCCTGAAGACTATCATAAACTGGAAGATTTACTGAAACCTCAACATTCATCTTTATTTCCCTGAGTAGTGAAGACCTTAAAAGCTAAATGTCATCTGAAGAAAATAATTATTGTCATAGTAGGCCAATATTGAGATCTTTGTCTCCAGTCCTGAGAATGTTCTGAGCAGTCAAAAATAACTTTCAGACCAAAGAATAATGTACCAAGTTTCAAGCATGTGCTGGTTTTGCTGATATCCGAGGTAACAGTGTTCTTGTTAAGAAGTAGAAATTCTAACAGAGTGATGCAAACATCATTATAAGCTTCGCTTTCCATAAAAAACACCACTTGTTCAGTTAAGAGTTGCAGGCGCCACAGGTAACATTGATTTAGACATATTCTCCTGTGTCTTGAAAAATACATGTTTCCTCCACATCTTATTACTGTTGATGTAAAGAGCCACCGTTCTTATATGCAAGCCCATTACTGGGGGTAGTAGTTTTTTCTGTTTCCCAGTGGGAAATCTGACTTCGGAGCAACACTGCTTTCAACAGGGTGATGATCCAACTCTAGAAGAAATGCTAGAAGAACGGTGTCACAAAAGATGGTCAAAAATCAAGCCAGCATTATACCAGGACCTTGTAAATGACTACCCAAAATAACAGTATGTTGAAATTAAATTGTATTTGAAAGGCAATTAAAAATGTATGTTCTGTGATTTTTTTTCTACCCTCAAAAAAGGAACAGTTCTAATAAATCAGAATATTAAAAGGTCATATTTTATGGTTAAAAAGAAAGGGAGATGATTTATTAGGTGTTTATTTAAACTCCTGACAGGAATTGTAGATAACCAGATGCTGTCCTGCTGGAGTATTTCTAATCAGACAGACAAGCTTGGAAAAACCTCATCAAAAACCTCTTCCTAGTTGATGAGTCGGTCTGTTCTCTGTAGCAAGAAGCAAAGAATTTCACTGTAGCTTTTGTCAGTAGGGGGGGTTGAAGCAACTTGCACAAAAGACTGGTAATGAGGTATATTTTCAAGGGAGGTTACTGTGGTTCCTGGATGTTTTAGATGATTTCTGATCGTGACAGGAGAAAAAAAAAGGAAATTGGTACGGTTAGGAGGTTGAGAGGAATAGTACAAAAGCAGGGGGTCGGTTTCCCAGAAATGGAAAAGAAGTGGTTTGGAGGGCCTCAACATTTGAACTCACACATAGGCAGACTTGGCCTCTAACGCACGAAAGCAGAACTTGACTTGGAACTCGTCATCCCCTAAGGGGGCAGCTGTACGCATGGAAAAGGAGACTTGAAGCTTATCATTCTTAACTGATTAAAGATACCCCTCATAAAATCCCTCATTTTTCTCAACCAACCATGTTGTGACACTCGAGTTGCCTTTTAGGCATGGAAGATTCCTCCTAACCCTTTTGCCCCCAGTTGGATTTCATTTGAGCCAGTTATATCCATGGAGGTAATCTGACCGCCTTTACTAGCACTATCATCTGTTTGTGTGTATTGCCAGTCCCCACAGGGAGTAACAATATCAGCCTGTTAGGCCTTCCATAAGTGAATGATTAAGGTTGGCCAGGATGGTCAGTGGTGTAGGATGAGCCCGGGGAATGTGGTCTCCTAGTGTGTACATTTATAAATGTGGGTTTGTGTTAAGTGACAGCTGAAGTGGAGGGAAACTGAGGATGGATGGAGAGAGGCGAAGACAATTTGCCTTATCTCATTGGAGAAAGCAGGTTTTATAAGAGGAAACCTCTACTTTCTTTATGTAAATGTTCAATGCTTTGTCCATAAATTAAGTTTGTATTGTGTGTAGATTTATTCTGTTTTCCTTTCTGTCCTTAGTTGTAAAACATTGACTTGTCAACATTTTTTTCACTTATTAGCCTAATTTTTATTTTTACTGTAAAGCTCACATATTTGTCATCATTCTTTTCTTACAGCGGAGCTCTTCCATCAATTGTCCCAGGCTCTTGAAGTTCTCACTGATGCTGCAGCCAAGGTGAGACCATCAATGTATTTTTAACCTATAAAAATCCTCCTGATTCACTCCCACATTGTCAGACGGTATGTTCCTGTGACTAATGCTCTTTCCAGGCTGCCTATGACAAGATTTGTGCTGCCAAGAAACAAGCTGAAGAACGAAACAAGAAATTAGATGACAAGAGGAAGAAAATTAAACTTGGTGAGTAGTTGCTGTTTTCCTGTTATATTAAGGTACTGCAGGGTTAATGAAACAAAGTAAAACATATTTAAAACAACTGGCAGAAACTTCATTTTGAATATTTGGGAATGGACATGAGTCTATTTGTTTCAGACTTGGAGGCCAGAGAACGGCGAGCAGAGGCTCAGAGCCAGGAGGAAGTGCAAAACACAAGAACACTTGAAGAAGAGGTAAGAATATCTGGAGTGTGTTGAACAGTAAGAATATTTGGTAACATTAAAATCACACAATCAAGACCAACTCAATCAAGTTCATAATTGGAAAGTGAGAGAAATGTTGTACATGGTGATCAAATTGTCTCCTAATTTAGTATACATAGTACATCTGTGTGTAATTTATTGTTAATATAAATCCTGCTGTTCTGTAAAGACTTGACAGAGGCAGACTGATCAGGGAGAAAGTTTAAACCAGATATAGGTACATTATGTAATATAAAGCATTCTATTTTCCATTGCTTTTAAAGACCCACAGTCTTTAGTTTAAGATAGGAAAATATTTCAGTTCTCATGCATATAAAAACATATTCATTAAATTAAAATGCCATCTACTTTGTTTTGTGTACTATGATACTCCAACGTAAATCACAAAAAGTACAATATCTATATTCATTAATACAAGCACACACAACATGATAAATTATTTTTCTAATATATTTTAAGTTGTTAAAACTGTAAACAATGTTTTAATGTTTTGTGTTAATGAGTAATATTGGACAAATTATTAAGTTGTGCAAATCTGGTAGACATTTGACATAATGCTTTCAGCTGTGAATGAGGTATTTTGCTTAAATGTAACTGCAAAACACACTTGCAGGACTTAGGTTGGTATGGACTTGCAAACTAGGTACACTGAAGTTTCTGGTTTGATTGTCATAAATTATGAGAAAGTTTGTACAGAAATCTTGAGAGAGTTAACTGCTCGACATTTGTGAGAGGTTGCAGAAGAAGAAAACTTTGTAATTTAGAAATGGGACTGACCACAGATGCTTACTGGAAATTACTTATTCTCACATGTCCAGGAAAGTCTGAAACACAAGCAGGTGCTTTATTCTGTTTTTTGTCAAATACGTGTTCCTGATTCAGGTTCTAGTTGAGTCATCCAACCACTTGGGTAAAGATCAAAGGTACAATCTGAAACAATAGTCTTTGGCTACATTTATCACAAAGACCACTAGAAAATTTTGCATAACTTTGTACTAACTGGAAGATATAAATGAGAAAGGTGCGTTTTTTTGTTAGGACGAGGAGTGGCTTTAAAGTGTAAAATCTATTTTTCTTTAAGTTCATAAAAACACAGAACAGGACATAAAAATAGCTCAGCATTAAAATGGCAAAAGGTCATAATTTAAAGAAATTCTATCTACAAAATGTTCATGCAGCTTTGTGATTAACACTGTATTATTTGGGCCTAAACCTAAAAGATCGCCCGCTTGAGGGAGGAGGGATCCAGACAACTTGAAGAAGAGCAGAGGCTCATCAGGGAGCAGATCCAGAGAGAAAGAGAAGCACAGCAACAACCAGGAAACTACACTCAGAGAGGTTTGATTTCTTCTTGGATTTAACCATCAGCCATCTGTGTTTGTACAGGTTATCATAAATGTATCAGTGTTTTCACGTTCTGATGTTATAAATTGAGTTTGATCAGTTAGTTGATGTTTTTTGTTTCCAAGCAATCATCCAGCCTGTCTAACCACGCTAGCCACCGTTCTGTCTGTGGTTCACCAAATATTATTCAAGCAACGAACAATAACAATAGCTGAACTTATATGAGAAGAGGTCTATTTTAGTTCATTTGGCAGTCACACGTCTTGGCAAAGTATCATAGGAATGCAAAGTGCCAAACACACACACGCACACACACACACACACACACACACACACACACACACACACACACACACACACACACACACACACACACACACACACACACACACACACACACACACACACACACACACACAAAACTGTCTGTCAGACCTTGTTCCTTTTCCTTCGCTGTTTAAAGTGGCGGAGTCTGCTGGAGATGTAAACCTGACCCTCTTTTGTGGGTGTGCAATTACTCGTTCGTCTGTACATATTTTGAGTCCCCTCTGTTTGCACGCACTCAGCCTTCCCTGATCAGAGCCATGTCTCCAAAAGTAAAAAAAAATTACCACATGGGAGCCATTTCTAAGTTGCTGTCTTTTGACACAAGCCCCTTGACGACTCTCTTGAGTACCATATTTCAATTAAACAGTTGCTCCTTTGTCTTTTTACCTCACTTTTTCGACTGTCACTAATGCTTTTTCTCACACTCAGGAGGGGAGAGATATTTCCAGAGCAACATAACCCCAAAACTGAAGGTAAGACTCAACATCTAAGGGCAGTTTGTGGAAATCAGAATGGGAGGCTTGGTATACATTTTATACAATCTTTAGCTGTTTGTAATTTATTATTCAGAGACCACAAATGCTGTCTCATCACTTAGCACATATGTTGCTCTCACACCACTTCCTCCAAATTAGGCATGATTCTGTCAGGGGACCAATATTTATGCCAAAAGAAGGCTTATTATATTTCCTCATGGAAATGGCCTGGTTCTGTGTGTATTAACGGATGCAAGAAATGTTAGCTAATGTGTTTACACCCTAAACCTGGTTCTAGTAATTGAAAGCCATCTAAAGCAGCGGCAATATCCCCAGACATTTTATATTCATCTTGAAAAACAAACAAAAGCTATATTGACAGGATCCCAAACCACAGTCACAAATACAAGAAAGTCACAGCAAATGTTAGATTTTTTTTCTCAGTTTAGACTCCTTGCAAAAGTGTTTTTGAGCTTTTACACATTTTGTGACCTTTTGCCCATTTACTCCAATGAATTTGGGGATTTTCTTTGGACTGAAACAAAGCAGGATATAACGAGAAGTGGAAGGAAAGTGTTTCACTATTACCAATAAAAACTTTAGTGTGCAGAATGTATTGCTAGTATATTTTAAAAATGTATATAGCAATATATTTTATATATTGCAAATATATCAAGATGTATTTGTAATGAACTTAATGGCCTGCAATAAATATGTCTATTTTTATTCATGCCGGATCAAAATGTTTAGATAAACTAAAATGTTGGTAAGGTGTGCAAGTTACTCATTTTAAATAACCGTTTTTTTTCATACCAATCAGCTCTTGATGAGTCACCAATATTATAATATTTATTATGTAGCTCAGCCTTAATATTCAGTTCTCTTCTTGTGATACCCCAAAAATATGGTGTCTTCAAATGTCAATCAGTAAATTGACAGAATGAGTGGAACTTAGTCTGTATGAATCCAGCTATCCTTAAAGGAGATTCACCTTCAACCTTCACCTTTGGCCAGGACTTTAGCACTAAATATACAATCAAAGCTCCAATGGAATGGTTTAGTTCAAGACATTATTAGAAAAACTCAAAGTCCAGACCAAAAGCCAGTGTAGATGTTTCAACACTTGAAACTTGATGTTAATAAATGTTCTCCATCCAATCTTCGCTTGAACTATTTTGTGAAGAAGAGTAGAGATCATAGGTTTTTTTCAGTCTTTCTGTAATTGTATTTGGATTTGCACCTGCACCAAATACCTAGATCTATTTTGTCTAAAACTAGGATTGCATATTTCAATATCCTGTTGAAACCACCCACTAGTGTTCAATGTTTATTTCCATTTCTACTGAAAAATATCATTAATCTTTCACCAAATTTGAACAATTCATCATTAGCTCCAAAACATTACTATTTACCAGGCCTTTCCATTAATTTGCTATTTGGATCTTTTCCACTAATATCTTTACTGTTTGTAAGTTTATTTAAGTCATGACTAAAATCAGCAGTTTTGTTATTGGAAACATCACATCACACAAATATTTGAGCATCTAATTTAAAGATGAATGGTTAGGACTGTTATTATTAAGTAAGGAGAAAGTTCTGCTGGAAGAGGGAACGTACATTTCAGGGATAATTATTGCAAAAATGCTACATGGATTTGAAAATTCCAAGAAAATGTGTTTCTTTGACAGTGAGCAGATTGCTGGAACTGAATCAACCCCCTGTGCTTGCCATTCATTATGCTGCTCTCAGCAGTTGCCATAAAACTGGCCAGTTTTCTGCTGTGGTTTGTCTGTGAATATGAGACATTGTACGAAATCACTTCTTTTTTTTTTTTTTTTAGTACGGGAACTCATTTCAGCATTTAGTGACAGGATCTGAGAGCAGAATAAAAAAGGTAAAAGTATCCTAATAGATTATGTTGCCTTCTCTGGTCGCTTTTATGCCAAATTGAATTTTCAAGAAGATTCCGTAGCAGTAGAAATTTCCCATATGTAAAAAGACACACATGGGAATCAGACTGTGTAGGAGTGAATAATCAAGAGTTCTGGTGAGACTTTGTCTAGGACCAGTTTTTGATGCACATATCTTAGGACATCCCTCATTTGTGCACCAACAGGTATGGATGGAAATTGGCTCCAGGTTTTTCAGAGCTTAAAAGATTCTTCTTCCTTTAACTGATGCTTTTCTAGGTGTTATTTTTTATAGAGTATAGCCTGGTTGACACACTGTCTTGTTGAAGAAAAGGGCTCTACAGCATGACACGCCTAACACATCTATCAACATGGAGATGTTTATTCAAGGAGATATGATGTGTTAGTATTCTGCCACATAGAGTTGTGGAAAGGTCAGAAAAGTTAAATTCTGTGTATAGCAGCTTATAGAAAAAGTAAAAAAAAATTAAGACTTTTTTGAATGTCACTTTCTGGGAAGGTGAAGGCTTTCTCTTCTTCCTTCTCTGCCCCCAATCCATGAAGTGGATATCTAATAGTTATCGTGGCAACAGATTCTTCCACTAGAGCTCTGTGGCTCCTCCAAAGCTGCTACAAGCATCTCTGGTGCCATCTAAATTATTCAAAATTTTATACAACTACTATTTTACTCACAGCTGGACTCTCTTTTTTGATTTCCTGACTTCTGAAGGCAGTTGAGTGTTTGGGATTTTATTTAGAGGTATGGGGGCCAACGTGCTGGTGGATTATCTTTGTATCAAAATATTAAAGTAATGATCGACAAGTTCAGGCATCAACTTGTCGAGTTTTGAAAGTGAGTCCCCATGCAGTCGCTGATGCAGGTGAGTCAGTGCCCATGTTTCAAAAGTGTAACGAGTTCTTTTCTCTCGTAGCTTCAGCCTGTCCTGATGTTTTTCAGTTCTCTGTTTCTCATCAGAGCCAAACTTGTCTGGCACGGTTCACCTCCTCCGCAGCTGAGTTTAATCAATTGTGCTTTAAGGATTATCCATTATCATGCACTTCTTTATTTCTTGAAAGTGATTATGACTAATATTGGCCTCCTTTTTTTTTTTTTGCAGCTAAAATGGAAATGCAAGAAAGACGACGAGCTGAATGGAGGTTATTCTCAAGACGTTCTGCTTAAGCTACTTCATAAGGTGGGTGTCCTGAAATTTAACTTGTGCTAATCTGCTATAAATGTAATAATTTATTGAAATCATTTTTTTCATGCTCTTAGGGCTTCAAGAGCTAACTTTGAACAAACCTGCACGCAAAAGTCCACCCTTATTTGAAGCCTGCATGACATCAGTGCTCTAGATTGTTTACACTTCCCCTTAAACAAGGCCTATTAAGTTTTGTAGCAGTGAAAGTGCTGAGGGCAATGTTGTAGTGCCCTTTAAAAGCCATGCACGGCATTGTTTGTGCCCCTCTTACCAGGTGATTAAAAGGTACCAAGGGAGGCTTTAGGAAATGTGCTGTTCACATGCAACCCACCACCACCTTCTGCCACAATCTGTCCTGAGAGTTTTTGGTGGTGTGCAGGTTGGCCTCATCCTCGGATGGGGCTAGTGTCAGTGACGTCAAGTTGCCCACAGTAATACAGCTGAATTTGCTGTTCATGAATGCATCCTGTATGGTCTTAAAAAAGTGTTGTTGCTGTTTGAATTTTTAGGAAGAGAAAATGTGTAATGTTTTTAATGGCAACCATGAGTGAGTGACAGTTAATGGTTTGGATAAGCAGAAATAGCCAACACTCTGTGGGAAAATGCGGACGGTTATGAGTGTGCATGTATGCGTACGTGAGTAGACTTGTGTACTTTGGCTGCCTGTAATAATAAATCTTTGTGTAAAGGGGCAAAAAAATATGTTAAGATATTTATATTTTGTGAAATAGAAGCCTTTTGAGACTCTCCTTTGTCACTGTTGGCTGGATTTAGAGTGTCCTCAGTGAGCATTTGCATTCCTAGAATTTTGAGTTCCCAGAAAGCTGAATTTTCCCTCTTTCTTTTTGCTCCCATGAAAGGCTAAACAGAGAACAAGTTAATGCCAAATGGCCTTTCCGTAAAGTTGATAGAGCTAGCCTAACCAAGAAGAAATCTTTTCCATTCTCTAATAATGTCTTAAAAAGCAATTGTATCATAACCTGTTTTTATTTTTATCATCTAGTCACCACTGTGGGAGAAAATATCCGTTTCTGAACCTATTCCTCTTTTACTGTCTTAGATATGTAGCCAGGAGTTAATTACAACAAAAATCTTTCAGTACTACTTACGCTTTAATTTCAGTGTAGTTCAATTTCCAAAGCTTTAGACATAACATTCAACATAGTGAAGACTTTTATAATCAAGATGAGAAACTATAGTGCATCTGTGACATTAGTAAGATCTGAAAATCCCCCCCAAAATTGATGAAAAGATAAGAAAACTAGTAAAGGATGCTGTCATGTGTCGGCATGAAACAATAATTCTCTATATTTTTTGTATGTCAGGGTTTCTGTCTTGCCATCCTATCTAAGATCTGGGATGACAAGACAGATATCTTTCTCTCTCAAAGAAAAACATCCAAGCCTGACTAATGCTTTTGTCTCCAAGAAAAATGATGACTTAATATGTAATGGTGTGATGAAACAAAGGTGAACTGTTTTCCCAGTTGTTATTCCAAATGAAACAGTTTTCTTCATGTGGTACTGGAGTATGTATGTTGAATTTAGTTTTTACATCACCTAAACTTGCTGTTGCTATATGTGTGTAAACTTTGTATTTCATACTTTTTTTTTCTTGTGAATACATGTGACCCAAAAAACAAAAAATGCTTTTCTCAAATTCAGTACATTTCTAACTTGTATTTCTCAAATGTGAGATATTCAGCACTGTTTTGAATCTTGACTCTACATATGTTTTTGTTTTCATGGTTATGGATTATACTGTGAAAGGAAATACTAATTCAAATGTTCTGCATGTTTCTTTCCCTTCCACCTCATGCTTTTGTCCTCCTGCTGTGTCATCTAGTACGGAGATGTTTTAAATGTGATCGTATCGAGTAAGAAGAAAGGAAATGCTGTGGTGGAGTTTGCATCTGTGAGAGCAGCTGTAAGTACCCGAGGCCTTTACATTTACTGTTCTGGTTAGGATCTCATTAGGAGACTTTGTGAATTGAGCCACATTAGTTCATCACTTGCCACACAGTCTTAGAACGAGTTTTGAGTTAGATTATTACTAAGCGTAACATCTGACAGACGTCTGGATCCCAGGAAGTTGTCTTTGACCTAAAATGATCCTGTGTTTTTGAAATTGTTGCACTGATTGGAACCATCAAACTGAAGCACTTGAGTCATTGTTCCCCATTGTCTGGCTCCGCAGGCTCTTTTTAGTTTTGGTGTTCTTTTGTTTGTCGTTTCCTCTCAGTGCAACATTTCTGTCAGTCTACTGGATTTAGGCAGTGATCATGGCATTTCCGTGGCTAGAGAACCTTGCAAAAGTATTTATACCCCTTGAACCACAAATTTCAATGTGTTTTTATTGGGATTTTGTGCAAACAGAACTGCACAATTGCATGCAACAACATTTTTTTTTTTTTTAGCAAATAAAATTTTGCAATTGTACTAAGCCCCTGTGCATCAACAACACTGCTCAAATTCACCGAGACTTTGTTGAGAGCAGATGTGAACATACATTTTAATATTTCAGATTCTTGGTTGTATGTCTCGACTGGGCAATTCTAGCAAATTAAATTCACTTTATTTAAACTGTACAACTTTTGCTCTTGCTGTATCTTTGGGATTGTTGTGCTGGGAAGTGAACCCACATTTCAATCCAATCTCGGTGCTTTTGCAGGTATTCATCCAAGGTTGCCCTGTACTTAGCTTGACTCATTAACTATAGACAAGCTAAGTTCAGTACAGCCCCTTATAAAGTAAAGAATCTCCCACAGCATGATGCTACCATGGTGTTTTTGGTAACATCAAGTATAGCCCATACCAAAAATCTGCCGCTGAATCTGTTGATGGGTCGATTCACATCAAACGTTTTAGAATTTTATTTTATGACCTTTTTTTTCTGAAATACTGGATTCTTTTCCTTCTCCTTCCAAGTATACCCTACTTGGTGCTAATCTCACCCCAAAAGCCTTATGAAAGACATTGAAGTTTATGATTTATAACATGACAAAATCTAAAAAAAGGGACACATTACACAGGAAATTTTAACTGCAACAGAATATTTCTGTTTGTGGATCTGTTCTGTTTAGGAACTTTAGTTCTAACCAACATTTAGCAAAGATTATTACAATTTCATGCAAAACGAAGAGATCAAGTAGTAATTAATGCTACTAATATTTAAATCTCTCATTATAGGAACTGGCTGTTAAGAATGAAAGTGGGCTGAGTGGTAACCCCTTGAAGATTACATGGCTGGAAGGACAACCTGAGGTTGTTTCTGCAGCATCTCAAACCGGCCATTTCATGTCTTCACAGGTAGTATTATAACACAGAAATGTATTCTTTTATATTTCCTCCTGCACCAAGGGGGGCATGCCTCCCCCGTGTTGCAAAATATTGCCAGTTGCTCCAACAAAAATATTAACCTCTCTGCAGAAAGAGTTATGTTAATGTTCAGATTTTCTTTTCTTCCATATCAACGGTTCAAATGTTGCTCCAGAGTTTGCACTTTTGTTCTTTTTGGCCACGATCAGTGTGGTCGGGTAAGTGGACCTCAGTTTATTTGTTTTGGAGTGGTGAAGCGGTGGCCTCTCACTAGTTCAGAGAGACTGGTTTAATTTGGCCCCAACTGGTTGGGTGCTCATTAATGTAACGGACCTGGGAGAGTCCAGGAATGCTTCACTTCACACGGCAGCCAAGGGGAGGCACTGTGCAATAATGACAGTCAAACATGTCAGCCTCACTGTCGGAATAATTTTAAGAAAAGCTTTTGTGTATTCATACTGGCGTATGTGAACTTTAATCCTTAGCTTTTCATCCTCAAATTTAGTTATTTTTTGTCCTTTAAAGATGTGCAACTTCTTATCTTGACCTTGTGTGATATTTTTGAATTTTCTTTTTTCAAATCACTGTAAAATAGTCAGGCAAATATCTATTAAATAATTTTTTGTTGTAGCATGAAAGGGATATGAAACTATAATAATGATTTCAAATCAGTCATTGGTCATTATTAAGTAACATAGAAACAAATATAAGGAATAAAGATAACTCTCCTCTGCTCTGGTGGTTCTGCCACCTCTGCCTCTCCCTGTTTCAGCTGGAGGGAAGTTGACTTTAACTCCAAGATTGGTACAGCATGTCTCACATTATTATAAAAATGGGCAGATGATATTGGTGTTTCCTGCTACTAAGCTTTTGGATATCTCAAAAGTTTTTCAATAAGAGCTTAAAATAAGTTACTAAGTGACATATGGCACATGTTCAAGACTTTAAACTTTTTAAGGAACTTTTTTTTTTTCCAAATGTAGCAACGCGTACAATGAAACATGTCTAATCTTCCAGGGGATGAGATGACCAATATGAAGAGGGCTTGAGGTAGTAATGGAGACATCACCCACTAAGACCAAAAAATCCACAGAATGCCACTTGCAGATAAAATAGGTTTCGTTAACTGCACCTTTGGTCTGGCAAGGTTGTCTCAAAAAGCCATTGAGAAAAGGAGTTCACATCTCATGTGTGGGTTTGCATTACAGCTTCCAGAAATGACATTTCCTAATTCAACTGAGATTTTTTAAGCATTTAAGATTGATTCAGTCTGCACAATTTATTTCCTAAATTCTTTAGCTTCTTTGTCAAAAATGTCTAAATGTTTTTCAATCAGTGGACTTTTTCCTCTGCACTTATGTACTTATCTGTGTCTCTGGTTTCTGGTGAACTGTATTTCAACCCTGAGCCCAGTGAGGGGTGTCAGACCTCCTACATGGGGTTAGAATCCGATACTCAGCCTGCTCACTAGGACTTGTCATTCTAATCTTTTTAAATGCTATTATCGTAACTCAGTTTGCTTTACTGACATCCAAAACTGATTCTTTTATTCTTTTTTTCACCATTTTTTCTCTGCAACCAAGTATGGAAATGTTATTTTGATTGGGTAATATTTCATTTGGCCCTCAATGCAATACTTGTCTGTTAAGAGATGCCAGACAGTTGCAGTATACGCTATAGCTATTGTAGATTTTCTCTGCAGGTAGTGGACAGAATCCACATTGGGAGGATTCTGGGGGGAAAAAAAAAATCTATTTGGGATCTAAACATCTGTTCTCTCCCTGGTTCCTCAGCTTTGGCCATTTGTAACTAGATAGGGTCAAAGTGGGTGAGGTCTTGCTTCTTTAACCTCATCAGTCCAAACACTGTGCTCGGCAGGTCACAGAGGGACTAAAGAGAGCTTAAAGACACAGATGACTTCACCCCAGTTCTCGTTCCTTTGCTTCTTGGCTCAATAAATGCATCTGGAGTCAATGAGGCTTTTCTAATAAAAGAGGGAGCTGTGTCATACTCTCCATCATGATCCCTTTCTAATAATATTTAACACGTACAAACTAAATAAAATCTTAATATTTGTCTAGCAATCAAAAAACTTCATTCCAACTGCATTACTTGGAAAAAAGAAGGTATTTTAGGTTTCACTTTGGATAAGAGAATTTGAAAAGCATCAATTTAATATGCTAGACTTCTGAAATTTCCAAGTGAAGCACAAAATAAGTGAAATTCATGCAATATATCATGCTTATTCAAGGAAATAAATGTAGACGTATTAATCAGTGGCCTGAAACAAAGAAAAAAGAAAAAGCCATAACTCTGCTATGGATTTCCATAAACTCCTGGACACAGAAGAGGTTTATGGATTAATCTCACGAATACTGGCTCTGTTTTTCCTGAACTCATAAAAAGGTTAAACTCCTCCCCAAAAAGCTGGTTTTTAATTTTTTATTTTTTTCAGTCCGCCAGGCAACATATTTTGTAACTCTCCAGACCGCTTTCCTTTATTTTAATAACGGTGTTAAAACTTGTTTAAATTCACAAAAGAGAAGAGATGACATGGCACGATTCATCTCATTAATTCCTGTCAGGAAATCATATTATGGTTCACTTTTTTTTTTTTTTTAGTTTTCTGCCTTGTAAGTTGGAATAAAAGGGTAAAATATTATGCCTGAGTCAACAAGCAGGTGGTGAAAATGTGTAATTTGAGGAGTTTTGTGGCTCTGCCTGCCTGTATGAATCCCCAACATACATTTTTATAATATTGTCTTCAACATATTGGTGATCAGATCAAACAAATTCAAGCCAAACGCTATTGTACCTATGAAATGAATCTCTTCTAAGACAGGCTCATGCTTGCAACTTCAGAAAGAGGATTCACACATGTGGCCAACTGTATAGCTTACAGTCTAATAACCGATAGTCTGTAACTGCAGTACTTCCACAGATGTCTGCCAAGACATATGCTTGGGTCCCCTGGGAGATGATCTCATCATTAATCACAGTGTTTGTGGTTCAATTTAGAATATTGTATTATTTAAGGTTAATACATCAGACAGCATTTAAATCTAGATCTTCCATCCAGACCCAGAGTCAACTGTGTCTCAGGGTTGTCACGACAGAACCAGGTGCATCAGATGAGCTATTCCTGGACTTTTTTCCCAGTGTGCTGGTTTCCTAGTGCCTGAAAAGTGTTTTTTGAGAAAATATCCTTTCTGTCTGGAATAGATGCGTAGCGTGTGGCCCAGCTGAAATCTTTTCTGTACAGACATGATTGTGTAAGAAAAAGGTAGGCTTCATATCTTACCCTGAACAAAACTTGAAGAAAAAAGTGTTTTGAATTATAAAAATTATAATAATTGTGTTATTGTTTAGTTCTTATGGCCCTGAAAATTAAGTCAAAACATTTGACTTCATTTTAGGTTGTTTTTTCAAGACTATATGAAATTCATATAACATTAAAGCTGTGAGATGAGTTCATTGGTTTCACTTTGACATCTATACATTAATTAATATTTGTTAACTTTAGTCACATTTTGTCACTTTACACCACAAACCTCAATTAATTTAAATTACATTTTATGTGATAGACAAACACAAAATGTAGCATAATCATGAATTGTTTGTAGCATCTGTTCATTTTAATCTGCTGCCCCTAAAAATCCTCCTGTACATCTAGATGCAACCATACTATTAATCGTTATTAAATGAAGCTTACCTATTTTATATAAACAGAAAACAAAAGTACATTTAAAGATTTGACTCCTCTTATTTGGTCTACAATTTCGCCTCATTCCGGCTGCCCTACTTAGCATTTTTTTCATTTGTGAAGAAATGGAGCTTTAATCATTATGAGTTATTGACTCAAGGCTCCAGTTTTAACTGAGAGGTGCAACACCTGGCAATATCCATCTTTATTGTATTGATTTAGGCATTCTTCAGACCAATGGAAATCATCTAAGGCAGTCATTTTCTTAAATTTATTGAAATGCAATGCCAGAGAAATGTTTTTAATATATTACTGTCCATTTCCATGTTGAATTATGTGAACCCAAGACAATGATTGCTGGAAAAAAAAAAAAAAAAAAAAAAAAAGGTTGGACATGCAAAACATAATCCATCCATTTTGGCTTCTTTTGCTGAGAAGCCAAGTACATGTCGGTCCATTGTTGTGTAAACAGTCCCATTCAGTTTATCCACAAAACCACCAATGATGGGATTTGAATGGTGTACATTTTTTTGCCTACCAAACCAAAGTACAAACTGGTAGATTTTACAATGCAAAAAATGCTTTCACAATAACTTTTTTCATAACATATACAAGAAACAGAGATATCCAGTTTAAAACATCAGGCAACAAAACAGACATTCAATGCAGATGTATCCAGAAATAATGCTGTTTCTGTTTGGACATGCATAGAATACTGAGTCTTTTGCTTGAAGCAAGACATTTGTGGTTTTTGTATTTCCCAGCTTGACCTTTTAGGGTGCAAAGGAATTTAACATTTTTTGGGCTTTTCTCACATATCATTCTCTCAACCCCACAATAGTAGACCTCAATTGTCTGCACGAATTCCCACTTGGATGACGTGAGAAGAAATACAATGCATATACATGAGACGCAGCATGTATTTGCTCAGAAGGTTGTGTTTAACTCCTCATCAGGACCTCTGCTGAAGCAGAGTCAGTCTCCCCTTCCTCTCCAACCTCCCTGCTTTTGTAGATGTATAGTGTTACTCACCGCCACTTTCTCTTTTGAGCGCCATCCGCTAGATCATCGCACTCTGATTTGCAGCTAACAAAACAGCATGCTCTGCCATTTCTTTCTTCTTATAAGGTCTTGGACCTGTGGCCCGGCTTGGTAGGCTGCCCAACCTGCCACCACTGGCTGGCTTTTATTGGAAGCAGAGCAAAATGTTTGTTTTCACTGTACTGCTGGGAATGAGAAATGGGGGGTACCTTGCTCTACCTTCGAGTGGGGCTGCCAGGATGCGTGCGGAAGAAAAATTGCCCTATGCACACAATAGACGGGCAAGCACGCCAAGACTCAAGACATCACAGCTCAAGGACCTTGGATTTCATCCTCAGCTTTTCTTTTCTTATACACAACTCCCTTAAATCCTAACAGCTGCTTTGAGTGTGGGCTGGGAGGTTAATAAAGAGGAAATGTAGATGAAGTTAGAAATGCCCAGACATAAAAAACAGGTTAATATTTTATCTTTACCATTCTGTTGATGGCAAATACTGGTTACTGTAATGCACTGTGAACATCATGTCTTCCTTAGACTAACAAGATATTCATTTGGTTTGAGAATGTAAAGATGTTACAGCAAATATAAGTTTTTACTTTCAGTATTCTTGTTGTTAAAACAGTGTTGGGTCTTCCAAAGAAGTGATGACGTCAGTATTTCACATAGTTGCATAGTTTGCAGATGATCTGGAGAACATTGTTCACAAATGAGTTTTTCCAGATCCAGGCTGAATAAAGAGCTGCTGTCCTCGTAAATTGATCTCCAGTTTGGTCACAGCTCTCTGCAGACTCTTTGTGCAGACCAGGACCAGGTCTGCAAATTGAATTATAAGCAAAATTATCCAATCTTTTCTAGACTGGATAATTTATCATGTCCTCATGGTTATGCAAAGTTGTGTCCCAAGAAGAGTATTAAGTTAAATTTCTTCTCCAACAGCCAGTGTCTTACCAAGTTGTTCAAGGTTCTTCAGTTGTGTAGTTTGTCCATCACCCGGAGAACATCCTCCAGGATTGAAGGGCCCAGGTCTAGACTAAATGAAAAGCCACTGTCCTCATCCTTAAATTCATCAATGTGTTCACAACTCCCTGTGAACTCTTGATCTCTATGAAAACCCACGCTGCTGTGTTCGCGCCGGCAAGTCTGATTAGAAGCAAAATCATTCCTCGTTTCATCCACTTCCTCGTTTTCACACTTATCGTCTTCTTCACTGTCCAAAAGAGGCAAAGAGTTGCACTTCTTTCTCTTCTTGTCCACAGACCACTCAGGGCTCTGTATGCCCTCCGTTCCATCCAGGTTCAGACGGGGGGGTTTTGGTGGTGGCTTGCAGCTTAGGAAGAGGTTCTGTTCGCTCTTGGAACTTTGTCGAAGCAGGCCGTGACCCATTTTGAGGAAGGATAAGTCTCCAAAACTGTCGTCTTGGCCGTCGCTCCCAATGTGAGAGACATGCCGGAAATCACCAAGGGGTAGACTAATCATTTCGACAGATAGCACTTCTCTCCTCTTTGAGTTCCTGCTGGACCAGCGACTGGAAGATGGATTTCTGTACAGCGACGTTTTAAGTGGCATCCTGATGGATTTACTGGAGTTAGACTTGGATCTCTGTGAATCCTCAGGAAATGATGCAGCCTAAATACATAGTGCCATCTGCAACAACGAAAAAGACAATTAGGATTTAGCAAATGATAGTCTGAAGCAAGTCTGAGCTTGTGCTTGTTCTGGTATTCAGCACCAGATGTAAGTGCAGAGGTCTGTTCTCAGATTTAATGAGAATTGACAGCCGTTGTTTAGAGACTGCACCTGTTGGACTCGATCGTAGTGCAGTGAAATTTAGCATTATTTGGCAGCAGAAGGATGACCCAGCAATGCTTTGAAGCCTTTGTTTATAAATATTTATTTTCCAAATCCTAGGTTCTTCCCATAAGTGCAGGTGTGGTCTTAACATAACCTCCAGAGGAAGTCTATTAATCTACATAAGAATTCCAGTAAGAAAAGAAAAACACTGCAAACACCAGAAGAGTAATTGCTCAGTGTTTTGGATCTCTTCAAACAGTTTTTAAAGACGGATGTATTTTTCTCTCTTTAACTGTCAGAAATCAAACTAAATTTGATGTGGAAAACAAAGTAGTGGAATGAATGAAGAGACTTTGTGTCTTCACCTCAGATGGTGAAGTAAAGTTAAATTAGATGCAGTTATTTCTTAAACAATGTCACTATTTTGGCAAAATCTCAAGTTTGCTATGCAGACTGGAAAAGTCAGTAATTCACTTTTATAATGTATTTCAGTAAGCATAGTAAAAATAAAATTACATTCATTTTGGAAAAAAAACATTTGGTTTTTCCATGTTTTTCTTTCTTTAATTATCATAACTGATGGAAGTCTATTTTTTCAATTGGTAGATTGATTTTATATTGATTTTTTTTATTAAATGTTAATGCACATGCTTTATCTTGATTTGTATCATTTTATCCGTCACCATTTTGCTTTTTCACTCATGAACCAAGTGCACTATGATTCCAAACTGACTGTAAAGTGCCAAGCACAGCGCAACAACCTCTATTTTTGGAAATTTTTCTAAATGGATAAAATTACTGGATTTTAAAGAGTCTGCATTTAGTCCAGGAGGCTTTTTAAATTATAGATTTAATTATAGATAAATGGATGCAATTTAAGTTCAGATGCATCCCAGTCTGTGGACCTATTGCACACGTTACACAAACAGAAAGCTATTTTGGGCAGTTGGTACCCCTCGACCGTTTAAGCAAGTTTTAAATTTATTCCTTTTTCTTGAATGTCCATAATTTTCTGGGAAAAATCTAAAATACTGAGCCTGGAGAAGAATTGTTTTCTAAAACAAAATCATATCAGCCATGATATCTCTCAAATCCAAAACTCTGTTTTAAATTCTTTGTATTGGGCAACATCTTGTTTTAACGGTAATTATATAGCATCTAACAGAGGATTTCGTGACTTGTAAGCATTTTATTTCCAAAACCAGAACACTGTTCATCAACTCTGGCATGTCGATTAGATAATCTCCTCGCCGTAAATGATTTTTACAGCTTTGCCCACATTAGCTCTACATTCGTGACTTGAAACACTAACTCTGTAAATTTGTAAGCCACTTCAACAAACATGCTTCGTCGGGCTGTAAAACATTTTATCGGCACTTTAGCAGCAGCAGGAGGTGCGGACACAACAGCATTCCTTTCCAAACATGTCAGGTCAACCAAAGAGGAGTGTTATGATTCAGCTGTGAGGAAACACCTCATGGCTAAGTAGAAGTTCAGCTCAATAAAATAGATTGACCACAGTTGTTTCATTTATTTGACCTTTATTTATACAGGTTGTCTAATTGAGATCCAAGATCCCTTTTACAAGAGAGACCTTTTAACTATTGCTTCTCTTTCTAAGTGCTTTCCTCAACTCCAAGTTCATAATAAATAATTAAATGGGCTTTCTCCAAGCAGCTTGTCTGGACTGACTGAAAACAGTAAAACAGATAAAAATGGATGAAGATACAAACTTACCAGTCTCTATAGTGTAAAACAAAATCCAGAATATTATAAGCCCATACATGCACACCCGCCTCAGCCAGGAATCTATGCTGCTTCTAACTGCACCTATGACAAGCTCTTCGTCGACAAGATAAGACTTGTCATTCATCAGAGAGCAATACCCATTTCCCAGCTTTGAAATACTGACACAAAGGTGTAGCCTATTCCCGAAGAAGGTTAAAGAAGATTTAATTTAGTATTAATCACTAATAGCAAAGAAACAGTTCTTACCGTTTTCAACTGGTGAGAGCGCTGCTAGTTCTTGGGTAATGAATCTTTTTTTCAGTCAGCATAAAATCCCGATTGCGCTGCAGAATCACCTCCAGGTGTGTTACTTGTGAAAGGCCTACTTGCGTAAATGATAAACCAGAGGAGGTCAGAGTACAAGGGCATCCAGGTGGAGGCTTTGCTTGTTTTTTTTTTTTTTTTTTTTTCAGCTTTTGTGAAGTCAGTCTATTTCAGAAAGTCTGCAAGTCATCAGAACACACCATCGTGACTGCAGAGCAAGTCTGCCCTGCAGGCTTAGGTGTTCAGTTGAGTTTTGCGGTTTGATTGGCTGTGCCCTTCACCTGTGGGGGAAGTAGGTGGTAAATTGGAGCTGCTCATTTTTTCCATGTTATTGGTAAAGATTGAAACTTTGCTGGATTGTTTAGCTCCAGAGAATATACTATAAAGAGAGGGGTGAGGAAAAAAAAAAAAGTTTTAGCCGCCACTGATTGCGTGCTCATTAAAGGAAGTTGTAGTTGGTGAGCTAACAGGTTGACCACAAAGAGGAGGGGGTTAACAGATGTCTAATCTCCACGCTATTGTCGCTTTTCTCTGCTGATTTCCTGTCTGCTGTTGGCTTGTGTAAAGCCCCACAGTCAACCCCACTCCACAGGCTCTTCTGCCTGAATGGAGGCCTTTGGCTTTTCTGTATAATCAAAGAACAGACATGTCTGAACAGGCACCCTGGGTTTCACAACAGAAATAACTGGCTGTTTCCAATTCTCACGCCTCCAACATGTTGCCTGTAACGAACTGTAAGTGTCTCAAAACAACATGTTTTCTGCTCTGCTGTACTGATTGCTTATAGTAAGCGCATTTGCTTATCAACTGTACAACTTGTGGTTAAAAAAACCCAGCTGGAATAAAACATGAAGTTTTAATGCAAGGTGCATGAAACCGTGACGTATGTGGGTGGCACACACTATACAAGGTCATCTTTTGGGGTATTTTGGTTCACGAGGGAGTGACTCATAGCACAAAATCAATGATGATATGAAAGAATATGATCTGGAAATATCTCAAAACATGAGCCAGGAAATTAATTTCTGCACAAATGTTTTTTTTGGACAATCGCCATAGGCAAATCACCAACATAGTAACAAAGTGACTTAAAAACAAAAAGAAAATTATGTTTTGGAGTGATCATGACAACTTTTCGATCTTGGTCGCATAGAGACTGAAATAATTGAAAGGCCACATTACAAATCCGACAACCATGTCAGGAGATATGGGCCAAAATTCCGCCAAGCTATTGTGAGAAGCTTGAAGAAAACTCAAAAAGTTTGACCCCAGTCATACAGTGTAGAAGGTAAATTCTACATTGTAGACCTCTGTAGAAAGTAATTCAAGTTCAAATGATTCAAATGGTCTTTATTTATTCTTGAATTTCATGGATATAAATCATTTTGGTAATCCTAACTGACTTAAAACAGAATTTTTTTTGTCGGACTCAATAGCAAACAATGAGAATAAAAAGGATAGGTGACTTTTTAAACAGTGTGTGTAAACATCTGGTTTCAACTGTAATTTTGTCAAAATATTTCCAATGCATTCAGGCATAAAGGAGGAGAGCTTTGTACACAGCTTTGTCTTGTTCTTTGATTCTAAATATGCATGTTATGAAGGAGAAATCCTTTTTATTCAACATTCCTTTTAAATTCATCCAATAAACAATAGGCGTGCCGGCTTTTCCTCTCCTCTTCTCCCGCTCCATGCTCCAGTGCCAGGACAGTCTCCAAGACCAGACACAATTACTCACGCAAATGAAACTAGAACCTCCAGCCAAGTCTGAAAGAGCATTTCACAGCATCTCCCTTCTGAGAAAAACTTTCGTCCTCCACCTACAGCCACAAAGCTGCTTTTATACTAGCAGACACTCGGGTTGAAGAGTCTGTATTATCTGCAGTATTTGGAAGTGACTTCAGAAGACCTGCAGGCAGACAGAGGCTGGGCTTATTCCGCTGACAGTGTTCTCATGCAGTGTAGCCTCCGGACTGCTAGGTTTAGCCTGAACTTCATTTCAGTATAAACTTCTTTTCTAAGGCCTGACCATGGTGGGCAGTGTGGTTTGATGCAGCTATGCTGGGTCTGAAATCATGCTTTTTCTTCTTTCTGCAAAAGAGTGTTTCCAGTTATTGCTTTGACTGGTGCTAGAAGCTCAAACTGAGGCTTTGGTGGATCCTCCCCGAGCCCTTTGTTGTGTGTTCTTCAGCTCCCTCTGTACTAAGGGTCCGAGGAGGGTTGCACTCAAACAGGATTTACTGCTTGCTTTGTCTGAGTTCCTTTAACCAAGACATTGTTAAATCATGTCAAAGATGGCACACATAGCTTAACTGAAGTCACTGATGGTTCTTCTAGAATATATAATGCTCAGATTGGAATTAAGTTTTAAACTGAAGACAAGGTTAGCCTTTTTTCCACTTCTTGGAACAGCTTTAACCTGACTTTTCAAGGTTTTTACAGAGAAACCTTTTCAAGGTTTTTACAGAGAAATCATTTTTTTAATGATTTTTTTTTAAAGCCTATCCATCAAATTTCTCTATTAAAAAGCCAGAGCATCTGCTCCAATAGATAGAGGCAACAAAATGTAACTTTCATAGAAGTGCTGGACTGCAGCTAATCAGTCAGCAGAATTCATTTCCAGGAACATTTCGTTCATGATCAGTATGAGTCATATTTACATAGAACACAGAAATAAGAGAGTCACAGGGCTTTGCTAATTGCAAAAATCCTAAATGGTAAAAGCAGATTTTCTGCTTATTTTGTTTGTCAATCTAATGTGTAATCAATCTAACCATTTAAGAAGGGATACAGTCCGACATTGACCTACACCTTCCCCTTCAGTTCAGTTATCCTTATTTAAATAGAATCATCTTGCAGTGAACGTCAAGTTATACTACTATACAAGACATATGGTACCCCATATAGATTGGAATTTAATCAAAATGTAATTAAAATCAACCAAATTCAGATTTTTGCAGTGCAGACATCTAACTAGAATGATGTCTAATGAAATGCAGTCAGATTTACAGAATTACAGTAGTCTAACCTTCTTGTCAGAAGTGATCAACTGAATATCAGCCTTTGAGAATAAGGCATGTCAGAAGTGGACATGGAATAGCTGCATTTACACCAAGATAAAATTACGTAAAGGTGACTACTTAAAAGAAGTGCGTGTAAATTTGCTTGACATAATCTCCAATTAAGACTAAGTTTGTGATTTTAACATACCAAAGTTGAAAAATACTGGGATAATATTGAGCATGAATATCTTTGATAGGCACTATAGTTTATAAATTAGAGCAAGAAGAGAATAATAGTGAAGAGTGTTCAGTGTTTCGTCAATAAAACTTAAGGCTTAGTACATATCTAGCTACTCTAACTGAAAGCTACTCCTAAAGGACATAATCAGATAGCTTACTCCATAGGAGAGGAACCTGATAACTAAAAGGTCTCCCTCTTATGATGCTTGAAACCACAGAGCAAAACAGAGAGGTGCTACAAAATAATTATTTAAAGTTGGATGGTGCTTGGTTTTCAGAGCTTTATGTAACTTTCTTTGTGAATTCAGAGATAGCCGAAAACGAGCAGCTTAAATTAAAATACATATCATCTTTCTATCTTTCTTTCTGACTGCAGGAAATAGGATGGTATTTTTATTTTTTTGGGGAAAGAAGATATTAAAGAATTACAGTAGTCTAACCTTGAGGGAACTAGTTTCTTGGGTAGGACATTGTTAATTTTGTCAATTTTTTCCAGGTGAAATAAGTGTATCCAGACAAGACAAGAAAGGTGGGGAAGAAAGATGAAAGTGGGGAGACAAAAATAAAGAGTGAAAATAAAGAATACAGGAAAACACCCTAGCATTTCTGAAAACGGTTCCCAACAATTTTGAACCAGTTGTTACATTTAGTAATAAAGTAATTGAAAACATTTTATTTATACTGATTTAATACATTTCTGCCTGACCCAGTTTCTGTTTAGAAATATTGAGATATTTTACTTTTGAACTCACTTGAGTGACGCACACCTTAGTCATCCTGGTTTAGATGAAAAGGCAAGTTGAGACAATAGTTCTACAACCACAACATTAAAGTCACGGTTTTTGTAATGGAACCAAAGATTGACTCCTGTGTTTTCTTTTCATCAGAATTAGATCATAAAAAAACGTCTCACTTCCTGGCTGTATTTACACGCACTCTGATGAATCAGATTGAACTTCTGAGAAGTTGGCAACAGAAATGAGACTTTAGATTTTTGTGACCCGTAGCAGTTTTTTCTGAAAACCTTTATTCCTTTGGGACTAAATGAAAATGCCAATTGCACATATTCTGCATTTTTTTCCTACATAAAAATAATCAGGAATACAGGTGTAATAATATATTATGTTTCAGCAGTCATTACTGGATACAAAACCACATTTAAATCATGGCATGTTGGCTTCAGCTCTTTGACATGCTGAAAAGAGGGAATCAAGTTAACAAAAAGCAGAAATCTTCAATGCAATGAAACATTTTGAATTTTTGTAATTTCAGCCTTTTTGACAGCCTTCTGGTTAAATATTTGAAGCCTAACAGTTGCACAAACTCATTTGTTTTACTAAAGAATATCTTGCAATCAGAGAGCTTTTCCAGGACCCAAGTATGTGAGACGTAATTTTGCAAAAAATACATGGTTGGAAATCAAGCGAGGCAGAGGCCCTTCTTTTCATTTTTTTTATGATTTTTTTTTTTTACAGCCTATCCATCAAATAGAGAAATGCCAGGAGGTAAGGTCTTTTGTAGCCATTTTTCATTTCACTGTTTATTTCTTCTACTTCTACAAATTCCAAAGGCAATCTCTGACTCCATGTAGCAGAAATCTGTTCAGATTAAAACGTTGACCACCAACAACCACATGCTGAGCGCAAGCACCGTTACTCATACATAAAAACACAAAGCTCTGAAACTCTGAAAGATTTACCTTTTGAATTTATAATCTGTTTATGCCTTTTGAAATCTATAAACAAAGGTCTACAATCCAGCCTGTTTTACACTGGAGGAAAAATTCACATTTTGTCATGTGACAGTCACAAATTTTAATTTGTGCATTATCCCTTACTATGATATCATTTAGTCTAAAAATTAGGTACAAGTACTGTGAGAAGATCAGGAGGCAGTCTCCTTTTTTTTTTGCTATTTCTGCCATTCTGTTTTTCAAATGACATTTTTCATAAGTGCTATGTTGAAGTATTTTAATTGCATTTGTGTTTCTCTTTGGTTACATGGCTTGCACAGTGAAAAAAATAATAATAAAAAAAGATGTTGGACTGTCATAGTCAAATGCTTGCAAGACGCACATAAAGACAAGAGACAAATATGAACAAGTGTTTCTGTTGTTTTTTTCCCCAACAGAAACTGGATAATGTTGTACCTCTTCTGTGTTTTATAATGAGTGATGATTAATCCATGACTGAGTGTGACACGTTTCGTCTGCGCAGGAATGCCACTTTGGCCCTTTTTGTGTTGCTCCAGCATTTGGCGCACACACACACACACGCACACACTGAAAAGTGCGCAAGAATTTGTCTCCCATAAATCACATAACCCAGAGGTTGTGACACACAGAAACACACGCTATGCCACTGCACACACACTCCAGATAAATAGTACCGTGATTAACCTGACCACACTACATTATAGACTGAAATGTTAGCCTGAAATGCAGAAAAGGCTTTGGATGGGAAAACCCCCATTCTTGTCTGGGATATTTGTCCAGTTGCTTCTTGGCTCAGGGAATGTCTACATAAAACTCTCCAATGACTGCTGGTATCAATGAGTAATCCATTGTTCTGTAATCTGTCAGGTTGCAGTGCTCACAGCATGGAATGACAAGTATTTTAATAAGAAGCGCTCATCGTACTCATGCTGTAACTTGTTTTTATCAGATACAAACACACAGTCGCCTGTACTTCACACGTACCAAAGTGGATCTGACAAGTTGTGCTGGGGGAACACGGTGGCCACCTGCTGTGTGAGCGACTTTCTGCTGTGTGCTGAACTGGCTGACTCACAGAGCTGATGCTGTTCAGGATGTCATAACTGTTCTGGGGTCTGGCAGGAGTTGGACTATTAGGGGAAATCAACTGGGCTGGTGTCATATAGCTAATCTTTATGTTGTTTCTTTGTATAAGAACACATAACATTTGAATTTGAATGAAAATATGATTTTATAGATAAGTGAAAATCGTGTATTTTTAAAAGAATGTATTTCAAGTGTTTACATTTGTTCATTTTGATGTTTATGGCTTACTGCTGTTGAAGACCTACAAAATGTAGTGTCTCAGAAAATGTTAATATTACATACAATTTATAAAAAGGGCCACATTATATTACATATATAATTTCATATTGTCTTTTTAATTGTTGAATTTTAAAATGAAATACAAATGTTTGAAGTTGCATAAATATAATTTACTTTTTGCAAGTTCAGATTGTAGTCTTCGACTTGTCTGGTTAATTAGCTCTGGTGTCTATCATCTTCCTTTGGATCTCACTGCATAACTTGGTCTGCAGTCCAATCAAGCAAAGTGACATAATGCTTCAATAGAACCTTATGTCCTTATTGTACCACTGACCACGAGGACAAGTGCCCATGTTATCAGGAAAGGGGAACAATTAGTGGTCTAAAACTTCCCGATAGACTGTTGCTCATGCAGCCCATAACCTTAATATGGCTGTGTGAAAACACTGACTCCAGCCGCAGTCTGTTCCTTGCACACTTGTTTTCTACCACACTTTTTCCTTCCACAAAATCTTCCACTAGTATTGCCCGTTTAGGCACGACTTTCTAAGACTGTTAAGAAATTTCTGCCATCAAGTCCACAGTCCTCTCTGTGATTGTGTTTGTCATAACACACATCTCTGAGTTAGAAATTCTGGTTTTGGGTGGTGTTTTATAGTTTCCAAGTCATGCTGGGTTCCGGGATTACAGCACCAGACACCCACACATGCACGCATGGATACTATATCAGTGTTTAGTTACAGGGTGATGCACTGGCTGAGCATCTAGATAGCAAGTTAACTCCCCAGGCAAGGAAACATCAGTCATCTTGAGAAAAGGATGCATCACGTTTCCCATATAGCACCTGTTAGTCATCAGAATTTCTTTAATGCTTCTGGACTGTATATTGGTAAAATGTTATAGACCTTCAGTCTTTCAAGGCGCAGTTTGGTGTTGTCTCCAGCAGAGAGCATGGGAGAGGAGGAATATATTATGTTGATAAGTTTGCTCTTTTGTACTTGTTTGCGTTTTGTTTAGTTTGAAGATGCAGGAGTTGTTTATTTACCTAATGGCGTTCGCGTGATATTTCATAGTTGCGTGCCAGACAAGGGTTTGAGTTCACATTATTGGAATGATAATAGCAGCTTTCCTCAACCCAGGGGTGGAGTGGAGGGCAGCTTCCCTTCACAGACCCTCCGCTCTCTTCCTCCTTCTCACTTTTACCCTCTGCCTTTCTCTGCACATGGATAGTGGAGTCCCCATGATGCTTTCCAGATGTCTCAGCTCAGTGACCAGATTGACAAAACCCTACATCTTCTCTTTAAGTCATTCTCATTCATGTCCTTAAACGAACGAACGCACGCACACACCCGCCTACTCTATCCTGCATTTCACTGTCGTGGTAAGGAGATATTTTCTTGGCACAAAAAATATTTTTTACATAATCCTTTTAAAGGGTGGCTCACACTGCAGAGAAATAGCCACTCTTTCCTTTCAAAATATCATATAAATCTGTGCCACATCAGGATCAAATAAATGCCTTAATACATGATTTCCTTCCTGAATTAAAGTTGTTCTTTTCTTTGTGAAGATGCAAACACTTCTGTTTCGCATTTGTTGCCAGTGCAATCATTTTATGATTTTGTGTTTCTGTCCATTCATTTCCATTTCATGCCTGTGGATGCATTATTTTTATTCATCTTGATATGAGATTATTTCTCTGTTCTCAAGCAGATTTTGACCCTTAAAGAAATTTATTCAGTGCTATAAAAGTTAGGTCAGCTATTTCCAGCCCAGATGTTTAGGTAAGATCAGGCTGCAGAATTGCCATTTCTAGGCATCACTGTCATGATGCCGTTAACTGCGATGAATGTCTCTTTCCTCTTCACCCATTGTTCATCCATTTGTTATATCAGCCATTGAACCCTAACAATGCTTCTTTCTTTGTGTCTTTTTATATTTAAAACAAACATTTGGATTTTTGCGAGCCAAGCCAAAAACTGCTTCTTTAACTCTGTCTACTAAACTAGAATAAACACTGCTTTCCTATTCATCTGTGTTTTCTGTAGGGTTCCCTTTCAAACGAGCGCGACTATGAGACGGTAGTGATGATGAGGATGAGGCAGGCTGCCGAACGTCAGAGGCTCATCGAGCAGATGCAGAGAGAAGATGATGAGGAGGCTGCAAAGTCGTAGCTTTAGTTTCATAAAGCCTCTTGTGTTTTTCTTTTATTGTTTTATTGTAACATAGTGTGGAAAATAAACCTTTTTGATAAATTAAGGCAGTATTTTCATTTGTCTTGTTTTCATCTATATACTGATAGCGTATGACTTGGTGCAATGTAGAGAAGTTAAACCTGCTGTATGTAGAGCCACATTACACAGCTACTGAAACAAAGCTTATCAGCAAGGCCAGATAGAACAATGTAATTGTTCATTTGAAATGATAAAACTTCTATGAATTCAGTTTTCTGTCTTGCTTTAAAACTGAGATTAGTTTATATGTTTTATGCATGATTTGTCAGTGGTCTTTGACCTGTGGATTAATGTTATCATCACATAGGTGAATCTCAAGTAATATATAATTGAAAAGTTTATTTCAAGAATTCAAAAAGGGAAACTCATATGAGAGTGATTCATTAAAAGCAAAGATACATTTCAAGTATCATTGAGATGGAGCTTGAAATTAATGTTGATGATCATAACTGACTGTTAATCCCTAAAGAAAGCAAAAATAAATTGTTTCTCATAAAGTTGGAACATTACCTAAATGTTAGTTTCTGAATTAAAACGTGATATTTGGTCCAGAAATGTTGGGGTAATTACTGCATCATTTTTGCCGTAAGGACGCGACAACTGGATGTTCTTCACAATCCTCTCAGTTCAGCTGGCAGCTTGTGCACCATTTTTTTCACAGTTTTCCTTCGACTCAATTTTCCAGTAATATGCTTGTAAACAAAACTGTGATCACCTAGCTTCTTTAGTTATTACCTTCCATTGGTCTACTTTTCTTATGCAGAGATTCAATGACTTTCCAGCTGAAAAATGTCAAGTCGGCATCTTTTCCCAGGATGACAATTTCTGAATTAAAATCTATTTGTCAGTGGTCTTGTGTATTTTAAAGTCCTTTTCCTTCTTGTAATTCAGTTCAAAACATAAAGACTGAACATTTTTTTCTGCGAATGCTCATGTGGCAAAAGAAATAGCATTAGAATGTAGAGAATTAAAATCTTATCATTTTGGATGTCACTTTCTGGACTGAATTTCTGAACTTAGTTAATTTTCCAATTGTATTTTATTTAAATTCACTATTACATTCAGATTTTTTTTTCTTCACAACTTATGCAGATACGTAAAATATTTGATAATATGTAAATTAACTAATATCACCATACTCAGTATAAAATGTGTTTTTGTGATATCTGTTCAAATCCCATCCATAGCAGGCAGAGAGAAATCTTTTGGTTTTGGTTATTTTTCTATGCAACACCAACAATCATTAGTTCATGGCACATCATAGTGCGTGCTTAGTCTTTTCTTGTTGGGTTTTAAAAATGCCAGATTTGCCTGGCTCGGCAGCAAAACAAGCTGTGAAAATAGCTCTATGATGTAATGTTCATCAGTCAACCATTATGTGGCCAAATGTGACAAGTTATTACCTCATTACTTGTACCAAACAAGTTTTGACGTTCAAATCTTTCTTCCCTCCAGCTTGCATGCTTTATCAGCTTCTGTAGGGTAAGTCGGGGGCAGTCCAAACCACAGACCGTGTGATGTGACTGTGGAAATCATTTTTGCCCCATGTTAAACCAGTAATCAGTGATTGGAACACTAGGTATGCTTTTATGGAATTCTTGTGGGTTCATTGTGATGAAAAGTAAACTCACTCTGGAGGCTCTCCATTTTATTTCGATGGTTGGGATGATAGTTCTTCCTGGTTTCCTATTTCCAAATATCCTCGCCTCACTGAGGAGGCCTTGGCTTTTATTTATTTATGGTGCTGTTTATTGAGCTCCCAGTACTTGCTCTACTTTAATTGCTTTAATATTTGCATGTGATCTCTGCAAAACATTTATTTTTGAATGTTTCTTGAAAATATGCTTTGAATTAGGGCTTATGATCAACAAAGCCCTTAACTGCATGTTCTTTCTATATCCACTGAATTGTTGTTTCGGGATTATTTAAAAGCTGTTTTTGTTGGGAGACTTGCATTGTTGATTGATGTTCACCTCAGGCTCAGTACTCCTTGTACTACTCAGGACATAGGCCCCGACCTTTTCATATTTTCTGTTTTTACAGGATGTAAAGCCAACATTCTGCAATAACATTTGTGTTTTTGCACTTCTGGGTTTCCATTCACACACTTTCACTCCAACTTCGCTTTTGTTGGATCATGACACTGGCCGCAGAGCGTGCTAAATTAAAAAACACATTTTGAAATATGTGTTCTGCCCCTTGATATTGACACTGACAAATTTTGATTTGTTGTTTCTAGATATTTCGCAATAGTCTTATGCAACATACAAAATCCTGCAGAGGTTTTGCTTATTTATGCTCTGCTAAGTGACACGCTACCATTCTTTGACACATATTCGGTCAGTCCTTGTTGTGGTCACCATGAGTTTTGTAACAGAATCTTCTTGCTTGGGAACATACATCTTGCCAGAACAGTCTGTTTTCCTCGTCTCTCTGGTGTTATGGTGTGTCTACTTCTCTTTGTCCTGTCATTGTGTTATTTAGGAGCCACATGGAAGCTTCACAACAACCAATCCAGTCATGCATCCCCCTACCACTCCTGCGCTGCTTCTCCACAGCTCTATTACACAACGTCCAGCTGTTAGTGGTGGGAGACATCTGCTCCTCTCCTCCCGCAAAATCCCTTCATAACATGGTTTTGTTTGTGTGTATCCTTCTCCTCTACCCCAGCAATGTGATAAAAAAATAAAAAATAAAAAATCAGAAACACACCACCTTTGTCTGAATGACAACAGAGGAAATACAGTCACAGGAAACACATTCACCACCAAAACTGCCCAAAACCAACAGTGGTTTCTGCTGCTGCATGCAAACCATCCAGGGAGGAAGACCTTGTTACAGTATCCTTCTCAGGAAAGATTTAATGTCTTCATAGCATCACAGCCTTCCTATCTGAGGATGATAGTTCTCTGCTTCATCTTCAACTTGGAGAAGGAAGCAATATTATGTATTAAGCAGCAGGTCTAGTTAGAGTTTGCCTGGCAATGAATCTGGGCTTCAGGTTAATGATCTGGGCTGGACCCAAACACACGCTGGGAGACACAGGGCTCATATGAAACCACCTCGTGTTTTTTGGCTGCTGTCGGCAGGCTTTCTCATGCCTGACATGCAAGTGTCTTATCCTAAATTATAAAGGATATTTTCAGGGTGGGATGTATGTTTATCAAGTTCTGTGCATGATGGGTGGCTTACAAGATTCTGCACGTACAGATCCTAACAAAAGGGTCCATATCCTTTAAAGTTTAAGTTTTGTCATATTAAAATCACAAGCTGTGATCTATTTTATTATGATTCTGACAGGGACATGTGATAAGGTGGTTTATTCTTTATGTGAAAATGAAAACATACACATGGTTTTCCAAATTAAAAAAATATATCTGAAACTTTTGACAATTATTTTTTCACTTTTTGCTATTCTTTACAAAACAGTTCAATGCTGCAGAAGAATAAGTTTTATATTTTGCCGCAAGTGGGTTTATGTCTGGAGTTTTATTGGGTCGTTCTAATCAATTTGCTTTGATCTGGACGTTGTTGTCGTCCTGCTTGAAGGACGACAACCTCTGCCAGCGTCTCTGTTCCAGCTGAAGAAAAGCTTTCTCAAATCAAGCCGTCAACGCAGTTTTCTGGAGGTTTGTTCCAGATTAGAATAGCTTAACTAACTAAATGTTGCTTCTCCATGTTTGGATATGATTCTGATGGTTACTTGAACCAGAAGAACCAAGTGATGTGGAAAGTTGATTCAACAACAGCAGCTCTTTAATATATTTTTGTGCTGAGCCATTTAGTGATTTATAAATCAACAAAAATATTTTAAAGCGTATTCTCTGAGCTGCAAGAGGTCAGAATAAGGACTGTGTCTTCCTGGCTTCAGTGAGAACGCATGCAGCAGTGTTCAGGTTGAACCGCAGCTGTATGGTTGTCTTTAGGCATGGATGAGTTTTTCAAGGTCTTGTTGAGACATTAGTCTTTAAACCCTGGAAATGCTCTTGAAATGATAAAAGGCTGACTTTGTAATTGTCTTTTTGTCCGCAGATTCACATCAAAGTTCATCACTACACATAGTTTTGGGTCTGATTAGTTGTTTCCTTACAGCATGACGCTACCACCACCAAATGTTGATCTGGGTGATGCACAGTGCTTATTTTCTTTTACAGATAGTAACATTTTGTATGCAGGATAGAAAGTTCAGTTATGGTCACGTCTCTTCTACAGATTTGTTTTTCCCCTAAAACACTTGCAGTCAACTGTAAACTCATTCTAAAGAGTTATATCGACAAAATATCTCAGTTGGGCTGTGTAGCATCCACAGCTCCTCCAGAGTTACCAGACATTTTTTACTCTTCTCTTATTAATGTTCTTCCTTATAATAATACTTAAGAAGAATAGATATGCTTTACTCTCTACATTTATGCATTTATGAGATTAAATTACATGGATGGACTCCATCCTACTTCTTACTGACCTTATTTAGAAGCATCAGGATAAAGGGGGTTGAATACACAAGCTAAGTATAGTTTTTATGCTGACATTTTTCTTTGTATGAGTGCATAACATGAAATCCTAATGAATGACACTGACGTTTGGGATTGTGACAAAGTAAATGCTTTTGCTACGCAAGGTGAAGCAACGAATGTTTTTATTGTTAGATAACAATGGATTGGTTATTGTTAAAATGCATGCATTTATTATTTATTGTTAAAAACATTTCAGATCTCCACATTATTTATTCATGAACAAAATGCTAATTGAATGTGCAAAAAGGTTCTCTGACCTCATATGGACAAATAGTTTCAACACACCTGCAGTAAACAACATTACTAACAAATGGTTCAATAAAATCTCTGGAATGTGGTTCCATCACACCATCAACCAGGGAACCCGGTCAATCTGAAGCCTTATAAAAAAGATTTCCTCAGCTCTAAAGTTGCTTTTTCTCATCTGTGGTGGTAAAGGCATCATAACATAAAGCAAAAAAGGCTATAAGGCGATAAATCACTCCATCTGTTTGTGGAGACACCACACCAGTGTCTGTCCCACTCCCGTCATCGACAGCACGCGGAAGCCGATCTTCTCCAGCTTGTCCAGCACCAGGCGAGGTGGGTCGTCCACATGGTATTCAGAACTAAAATAAGCATAAACAAAGTAATTCTGCCTTCCGCAGATGTGGGATTTCTCTCTTTCAGTAAACTCTGCTTGGAAAGTACATGGCTGCTAAGTGTTCTGGTGCTCATTCACTTCCTTCCACACCTTGGTTCATTTCCCAGAAGGATCTGAATCAGATTGCCAATGACAACACTTCCCTGTTCTGTAACCCATCACCTTGAATGGTTTACTCTCAATCTGTGAAGCAGAAGCTTTCCTCAAGCACACTTTTTTTGTTCCAGCCAATTGACTTGATCTCAGCTCTGCTGTCAATATGTGTGCTTTAACAGCCAAAAAGAAAGAGACACCCACTTTTAACTGTCAAAATTGAGAAATATGGCCCTGCGAGAGCAGATTTTCACCAATCCAGCTCAGCTCTGCACGTCTGTGGAGGTCAGCATTAGAACAGTGTCTTTAGAGATTACGCTTTTCAGTTTGTCAGATGATGGCGGAGATATACGAAGTTTCACAGGATAGTTTTAACCCCAAATTTATCTGCAGCATGTCACAAAACACCATAAGTGTTTCCATTTGCAGCCACTCACAAATTGTTTCCCAGCATGGTTGTTTTTCTCGCCCCCAGGTAACTCATGACAGATGGATCAGAAAATTCGTCTCCTACATTCGTTGGACCACACTCCTGAAAAACAATGATTTGATATCCATCAACAGTTTGATTTTCTAAATGAATGTCTCTGGCTATTATTTATGCAACTGTCGCTTCGATGCAGACCTCTGGCAGGTACAGGATAATAAACAGTAATAATATCAGGGCAGGCTAAAAATAGATGATCTAATACTCAGAGGCTATAGAATTAGGTTGCTGGAGCTGAGCAGGCTGGGAAATGAACATGCATAACAAAAGAAATAGAAACAGATGCAATATGTGCAACAGTATTTAAGACAATGGCAAGAAATACATTTAAAAAGGCTCCTTTTTCAAGCTGTGTAAGGTGCCAAATGTGCAAAAGGACAGTAAATAAAATGAATTTGCTTTTACATATACTACAAATAAAATTAAATTGGAACTAAATGCACTTATTTCATGAATAGCTAAATGTCATATCATAAATCATATTTCTGTAACTTACAGCTAATGAAAACCCAAAATTCATCCACTCACTACAACCAGCTTACCTTTTTATGGTTGTGGGCATGGACTGATGAGGACTTTAACAGATTATCAATCTGTCACAGACCAAGATTTCAATTTCTCTGATAACCATTTAGAGAAAAATAAATTTAATACCAGAAATAGTATGATCTGGTCTCGTTATGGGCGACACCACCGTGGGCGACCTTGATTTTGTCCTGCAGACAGGCACTGAGACCTTTTACAAAGAGTCACTGTTAAACTATGCCTCCTGTTTACAGAGTGCCTTTTTCAAACCTGTTAAAAACTCTAACAAAAGGAAAAAGTGCGGCAGAAAAAGATGCACAAATACAATTGATGGCCATGAGAGGACGGTGAAGCAACACCAATTCAGGAGTTTGGGGGAGACGCACATTGACTGAAGTTGGAGTCGCTGCCTAAAGCGAAACCTCAAATTAAAAGTGTTCCATTATTTTACTTAAGCCACGCATGAGTCAGAGACAGTGTGGAAAGAGTTCTTCATGGGCTACACTTTTAATGTCTTTACTAATCTATGCTTGGATGTTGTGTAAGTGCACAATATGTCTGCATGGTGTGTCCCTCTGACCAAGGCATTTTGTTCCACAAGGGAGACAGATAAAAAGCTTGACTACAGAACCTACTGCTCAGTAGGTTCTTTAGTCTGATTTGAGAAGATCTCTTCTCAAATTAGAGTTCATTTTGTATATTATTTGTAGATGAAGGTCCCAGAGTCTGGTGGAAGAGTGAAGAGCAACATGGGAGTTTTCTTTACTTCTACTATGGGATTTCCACAGTCAGTGATGATTTGGGGAGACTTTCCAGAGGACTTCTCTCTGTTGACCATCTTATAGAGGCGTTACATTCATTTTCCAGCTGACTCGGCGGCAGCGCACACAGGGAAAAGCACAAACACCTGATTTTGATTTGATAATGGTGATATTACTGTGCTGATTGGTCAGTAAACTGGCCTTACCTAAATCCTGCAGATAATTTGTTTGATTTGGTCAAGAGCAAGATATTAAAAAATATTTTGTCTTATGTAATTTGAACACATTTTTTGAATATTACATTTTGGGTTTTCATTTGTTGTTAAGAATATGACTTGAAATGATATCCATCTAGGTACGATGAATTTACTTAATAAATGAGTTTCACTTTTTGGACTGATTAACAGAATAAATGAACCTTTATATGATATTCTAATTCATTAAAATGCATTTTAATACTTATTAACATTTGAAGTCAGTAAAACTGTATAAAAGAACAATTATTTTGCCATTTGTACCCTGTGGTGCACTGTGAAAAATTTAAACTTTTATCTTGCCCAATAAAAACCCCCATAACATTTCATTGGTTACCCTGCAGAGCTTGGCCAATTATATTCAGAGGAGACTTGCTCTGTGACTGTGAATATGGGAAAATGTATGTGTGCTGATCCATTCATCCAGAAAGTAACTACATATCTATTTAAATACAGAAATAGCTACATGTCGATTTCAAAGATAAAACTAATAAATCACCAGCAGCGTATTTAATGAATTAACAGTTATTTGTTTTCAAATTTAACTTAACAATTTGACTATGGTTTGAATTGTGCCACTGTTGGAGCTCCATACACTTTAGAGGCTCGTCTGTTTTCCTCTGCACGCAGAAAATAAGAGGCCTCCAGATAAATATTAGGTTCAAGTGACAACTATGATTGATAAGTAAAACACTGGGTGCCGCTGAGGCTAAATAAATCCGGCAATCTCCAATCCAAGCAATGCTTCTGTAAAAGCAAGGCACGAGTTATTTATACAGGATATACACACCAGTCGGATCTGCGTGCTGATGAGCATGTAAGGCATCCCTGCCCCTTGGCTTTGGTCCTGTTATCCCCTGGGAATGACTCGAGAGGTGCCTTCAAAGACGCGACTGCCTCTGATGAACTCCTGCAGTCAGCTTTGTTTGGAATGCGGAAACGCCCACCGTGACTGGCCAATCACGGCTCACCCTCAGCCAGCTCTGCAGACACGGCATGTTACTCAACACCACCGCTGGTTTATTGACACGAGAAATGCTGGCCAGCGTGAGCACATAGAACAAATGTTTTCTTAAGACCAGTTTTCTTTCGGTTTAATTAAAGTTGTGTATTTTTTTTTTGCCTCGTCTCTGCAAATATTTTCTTTACAAATATCGGCCGGGAATTCAGGAGCAAATTTCCCATTTTTCACCAAGACGCATAACACATACGTTTTAGTTAATATACATGTTTTTTTTTTAGGCCCGAGCAGCTAAGCGCTGCGAAGGCCTATTGTTTTCCTACTGTTTCTTATTATTATTATTATTCTGCCCCCCTAAAGAGGGGCCTTTTTGGGGGCTTTATCATTTTCAAAAACTCACCAAACTTGGCGGACGCGTAAAGGGAGTTTCAAAATTTTGTATTTTAAGGTCTTTGCAAAAATCCCATAAAAAATGGCTCAATAGCGCCACCTACAAATTTTCAAAGGACCCTTTGCTATTCACTTAATTTATCCTAGAGACATGAAATTTGGTACACTTGTAGAGCTCCCCAAGATGCTCAAAATTTACAATTAATGTCATAGTGCAAGTATCACAGGAAGTCAGCCATTTTGGATTGAAGGTCCAATTTTGAGGCCATTTTTGCCGTTACAGCCTCCGTATTTGATCGAACTCCTCCTAGGGATT
The DNA here is from genome assembly GCF_027474105.1 of Poeciliopsis prolifica. Taxonomy (NCBI): domain Eukaryota; kingdom Metazoa; phylum Chordata; class Actinopteri; order Cyprinodontiformes; family Poeciliidae; genus Poeciliopsis; species Poeciliopsis prolifica. Next base: position 10,229,875 of record NW_026562388.1, read on the forward strand.
TCGATTGATCGGCTTCAAACTCAGTCAGTCTGTTCATAAGGCATGTCCCATCTAAAGTTATCAAAACGGTGAGTTTTTGAGTATGCTGAAGGGGGGTTAGCAGGGGTCAAAGTTCACCTACTCGCCATAAAAAAATAAACTGCTATATCTCCTACACAGAAACTCACAGAGGCACCAAAGTTTCTGTGATTGATCATCATCGGGTCTACACAATACCCTATGGTCGAAGGATGACATCACGTAGGCCACGCCCCATGACAACAGGAAGTGTAATGTTTTACTGTGGACGGTCGCTATCTGACCCCTTTGACCTCATCAACATGAAACTGTGCCCAGACACAGAAGACATGTTGGTGTGTTGACGATTCCAACCCCGACCAGCTTCGATTGAGCAGCTGGGCGTGGCGGCGTGGCGAAGTGACCTGTAACGCCATCGCCATACGTTTGGCTCTCAATTCCACATTTTTGGCCACAGCTGCTCCAAACTCACAAGGATGGATTATCATCCACTCCCCGACAGGAATACATCACAATATTTGTAGGGTGTGGCCTAATTTATCTATAGCGCCCCCTAGAAAATTTTAAATGATCAGCCCCAAGCCATGCTTTAACCTACAATTACGAAACTTTGTACACGTGTGTACCATGTCAGGACTTACAAAAAAGTCTCTTGGAGCCATGGTCTAAACCCCACAGGAAGTCGGCCATTTTAGATTGAAGTTCAGATTTTGACTCCATTTTGCCGTTTAAAGCCTCTGTATTTGATCGAACTCCTCCTAGGGATTTCGATTGATCGGCTTCAAACTCGGTCAGTCTGCTCATAAGGCATGTCCCATCTAAAGTTATCAAAATGGTGAGTTTTTGAGAATGCTGAAGGGGGGTTAGCAGGGGTCAAAGTTCACCTACTCGCCGTAAAAAAATAAACTGCTATATCTCCTACACAGAAACTCACAGAGGCACCAAAGTTTCTGTGATTGATCATCATCGGGTGTCCTACAATACCCTATGGTCGAATGAGACATCACTTAGGCCACGCCCCCTGAGAAAAGGAAGTGTCATGTTTTACTTTGAATGGTCGCTATCTGACACCTTTGACCTCATCAACATGAAACTGTGCCCAGACACAGAAGACATGTTGGTGTGTTGAGGATTCCAACCCCGACCAGCTTCGATGGAGGAGCTGGGCGTGGCGGCGTGGCGAAGTGACCTGTAACGCCATCGCCATACGTTTGGCTCTCAATTCCACATTTTTGGGCGCAGCTTCTCCAAACTCACAAGGATGGATCTTCATCCACTCCCCGACAGGAATCCATCACAATATTTGTAGGGTGTGGCCTAATTTCTCTATAGCGCCCCCTAGAAAATTTTAAATGATAAGCCCCAAGCCATGCTTTAACCTACAATTACGAAACTTTGTACACATGTGTACCATGTCAGGACTTACAAAAAAGTCTCTTGGAGCCATGGTCTAAACCCCAGAGGAAGTCGGCCATTTTAGATTGAAGTTCAGATTTTGATCCCATTTTTGGCGTTTATAAACCATTTCAGTAATTTGCCACTTGGGGTCAGTATTGCTCCACAAATGAAACAGCAGATAAACAGGATGAAGAACAATATCAGTATTTCGCCAGTAGGTGTCAGTGTTCCTCCACCAATGACAAACAGATCCACGGGCGGATGGGCGCGAAAACTTTGTGAGAGCGTTGCAATGAAATTTCTAAAAGGATAGAAATGTCTCAGATAATTTTTGTGGAATTAAATCATGCAGTAAATGTAGCGTTTTCTTACTTCTTCCAAACCATTTCAGTAATTCGCCACTCTGAGTAAGTATTACTCCAACAATGAAATAGAGTGCTTTAGAAACACAGCTGAAAATGATGAAAAATGACGAACTGTAGTACTTCGCCATGTGCATACGATCGGCTGTAAATGACACGTGGATCATCCGACTGACGCCAAATTGGATATGTATGACCTTTGTTGACCTCTAAAAAGAACAACAGCATTGAAATATATTTTGACTCCACTGCGCGTCCTACATTAATCCGCCAGCTATATTTCCTCGCTAAACCAATGAATCTGCAACACATTTTTTGCATCGTCAAGGAGCGCCTCCCAACGCATCAGTGCGTACCGCCTGGTGGACGGGCGCGGAAACTGCGCAACAACTTCTGTGTTAGCACATGGCCAGCGTTGATGGAAACTGAGCAACAGCTTCCGCGGTGCGGGCGGAGGAGCTGAAAACTGCGTGACAGCTTCTGTGGTGGCTGGCGTGAGGCGGCGGTTGCTCGTACCCCGCGGTGGCAATAGGCCGGAGCGGCGCTTGGCTGCGAGGGCCGTTCGAGGCTGCTTGCAGCTTTAATTTTTTTTAATATTTCCGAACATTTAATCTGAAATTTACGGAGCCCCCTAGGCGACATGGGGAATTTGTTTTCTTTTGCGAGGGCACGCAAAAGTTTTGCGAGGAGACGCAAAAGAAAAAAAAAATCCCCAAATTGTAGCATGTTTGTGAATATATTTGCCCATGCTTTTTGTTTGATTATTTAGAGCATTCAGAATTTGAATTCTGGGGACTATGTTGATCAAAGCAACAGCTGGTGGAGTGTCTGAAAACATACAAAAATAATGTCTTGGGAATGCCAGAAGAGGTAGATAAATTTTTATGTATGATTCAATTACCATATCTTGAAAAAAATAAAAATAAAATAAAGCTAGACTTTTTGAAAAGAAATTTTCAAAGACATAGATCAACTTCTTTCAATAATGTATGTAGAAGACTGGCTCATTTTTAGATTTATTTATTTGAAGAAACTTTTTGGGGGCAACTGCTTTTATCTTGGAAATAATAACAAAGCCATGATAAAGTTTAGATTAAAATCCAGGCTTTGAGGTGTTTATGTTGATAATTTGTTCACATGGACATTGATATTTCAAGTCTTTATTTCTTGTAATCTTTTGTGATTATAGTTTACAGACGAGACAAATTCTGAAGGCTGTGGTTATCTCTGTTGCCCATTTTTCCTACCACTATTTTTTCTTCCACTAAACTTTTTATGAATATACTTTCTTTTTTTTTTAGCAATGATCTATTATGACTTGCCCTTTTGTCACATAAATTAGCTACTCTGGATGATTTACAGGGAAAAAGGAACTCTCTGCGGAAGCAGCCTCATGTTTTTATCAGTTCTTTTCAAACAGACGTCCACTTCTTCAGAGAGCCTCCCACGCTTTCAGAACAGACTGCTCTGTAAGCAGTCTCTCCCTGTTTCCTGGACTCCTGCTGTGTTTTCCTGCACTTGTTCATCTGCTGCTGGTGATTAGAGTCTGGGGTCAGCTCCTCTGTAACCTGTGGTGAAACTTCCCTGGTGGGTTCACACAAAACACGTTGACCTTTTGACTAGATCTTGGTGTTTGACTTCTCAGCTGGAGTGCGGTAGTAGTAACACTTTCATCAAGTCCGAAGAGAATATGATAAGAAGCGAATTTTTAATTTCAAGTCATTTGGACTTAAATTGATCAGTCTTTTTTTTTTTCAAGCGTTCAGCCGTGATTTATTTTTGCGGTCAATGTCCTGCTGGATGACCCAGTTTTGCTGACGCTTCAGCTAAGGAACAAATGGCTTCAAATTTAACTCTAGAACCGTACTATCCCTGCAGGAAGGGTCATAAATCTGCAAAATAAGTCAGTATTATCAGCTTTCCGTCACTATGCCTGACTGTTTTTATGATTTTGTTTAACATACTTTATTATAATTTTATTTCACTTTGGTTCCTTCAATAATCTTGTAATCAGCTGCAATTAACCCTCAATTTCTGTAGGCTAAAAATCATCTTAATGTTTTGGGAAACAACAGTGGTTTATAGTATTTTTTTATTTTTACATACATGAATACAGTTTCTTCTTTACCAAGAGGAGCAATGAAGAGCAATTTTTGTTATCAAATAAAAAATGAGGCTTAGATTTAAAAGAGGTCATATTGTTGCTTTAGTTGTATTTGTTTTTGCTCTGTTGAATTGTGAAGTAGGAGAAAAATCATGACTGATCTTCAAACTTCTTTTTGCAAATAAAGATATAAAAATTGTGGAATGAATTAAGGCCCTTCTGCTGTGAAAACATCATTATAGAGTTTAACACAACCAGATTTCTTAAAAAGTTATTTGATTGGTACACAAAGTTATGCGGGCAATTTTTTCCCCCCCAGTATAAATCCAGTTTATCTGTGAAGGCCTGAGAGGTTTATTAGGGAACATTAGTGAGCAAACTGCATCATCAAGGCCAAAGAACACAGCAGACACAGTAATTGGAAAATTATGGAGCGTTTTAAAGCATCATTAGGTTATAAATCAATATCCCAGGCACTGAACATCCCAGAGTGCACTGTTCAATCCATCTTTTGAAAATCTAGCGTTGCACAACTTCAAGACAAAGCTCACAACCCCCCAAAAACTAAAATAATTAGAGAAGCAGCCAAGAGACACAATGAACTTCTGGAGGAGCTTTGGGAATATTAATAAAAGGAAACCCTGCAGAAAAAGAGGTTGGGCTTCAAGCAGAGCAACCCTAAACATCCAGTTAGAGTAGTGAAGGTTTAGAGTAAAGTATGTTCAATCGATTGAATTGGCTCAGTCTGAATGCAGAATCTGAAGGTAAATGATCACTGATGGTCTCTATCCAATCTCACTGAGCTTGGATAGAGCTCCAGAGAGCTTGCAGCAAGAGCAACAAAAAGATAGTTGGAAATGTCAAATCTAGATGTATAAATTTGATCTAGATATATAAATCTAGAAATATACATTTGGTAGAGACATGGTAACAAACTTACAGTTAAAGTGGCCCCAGAAGGCGATTCTACTAAAGGCCTATTTTGTGTGTTGAATTCAAGTGAACAGTAAACATGTTAGGTAGTTATTTACGAAAAAAATTATAACCAATCCACTACTGCATGAACGTTGACATTAAAACAAATTGAAGTTTGTGGCTGGACTAAATGTGTGAAAGTTGATGCCTGAATGCTTTTTCTATTCATGATTAGACAAAACCTATGTCTAATCATGTAATGTAATGCCCCTTCCTCCAGCACCATTATGTTTTCCAAACTCAGTACATTTCTATCATGTTAGTTGCTGAACCATAAGAAGAGTTTTGACCGCAGTTGCAACTGAACATGCAGAAACAGAAAATTCTGCTGAAAATCTGTCCCCCACATGCCATTTTCCACATAAAAAATATCCTTGGAAAAACGCCTAATTCCCGGTGTGTCAAATATCCTGAAAACCAACATCACGCTTCCTGTGATCAGTGTGTACGCGACGGATTTACTTGCTGTGAAAATGCGTGGGAGAAGAGCTGCACCTGGAGGCTGCTCTGCTGAAGTAATTGCTTTAAATCACAAAAGTAGGAGCGCAATAGGCATAAATTATACAGCAGGCCTGTTTGTGTAGTCAGTGATTTACTGGAGGTGTGTTGGAAAGGTCTTGCAGTATTCAGGTGGTGGGTTTCAGACAGTGGGAAGCAGCTCTCCCACAGCTCTGTGATAGATCTGGTGTTAGGGTTACACAGCATATAGGTTTACATGGGTTCAACATTGATGGATCGCTGTCGGTGCTCACAATCCTTCTGCTGACTTTGTATGCTTGTCAATTCATCTGAAGAGTTTTTCACTCGTCTTCTGCGAGGAGACATACCCATGACCTCTTTTCCTGTTTTCTATTTACATAAAGTGTCTCAAAGTAGAGATGCCTCCCTCCCTCTGGTTTTCTTTCTTGGTTACTCGTCTCGCCTCCTGCACTCTATCGTGCTGTGCTTACTGACAGACAGACGGTACCGCCGGGCTTAGCAATTGCACAACATATCACAGTGGTGCATAATGCCACGAAACATTTCGAGAGCTGTCACCAGGTTAGCATTTTGTTGAAAAACACCAGGATGTGGTTTCAGCGGTTCCACAAGTTGGAAAGGAGGTTTGTTTGGGGAGACAGTGATTAAGAATAATGTCATTACATATTTGGAATGACATTCACTTACCCACTGCGTCTTTTCTCTCGTCACTTCAGTTGGGATCTTAAGTTTGTGCACAGAGAACGTCCCCGTTGGATTCCACAATCTGGCTCGGCTGGGCTATTAGCAACAGGAAAGCAGCAAAATGTGAGATAAACAGAAGCAGAGGAGAGTTTTCAGTAAAGCTTTAAAACATGGCTTGCTTCTTGACATTCCCTGCTTGCTTTCAGCTGCGTTCTGTAGATTTGTCACAATAATTAGCATGTAATGACAGCACATTTTCAGTAACAGACTAAGGCGACTTTAAATAAAGAGAATAACAATTCTCTTTGTTCAATGTGAGTCATATCAACCTGGAACTAAATTTGCTCAGTCCATAAATTCCTGAAACAGTTGTCAGAGATGGAAATCTTTTAGGATTTTAATAACTCAGTGGCTCTGAACTGTATAATTTGAAAATCAGGTGCCTTTATGGACCATTTACTCTTTTCCCAGAATGATTAATTGTGAACTTTTTGTACGGATGCAGAATTTGTAGAGCACAAATTCCTGGAATAGCAAAACTTAGTCATGCTGGCAATCTCTTTTCCCCTTGACAACAAATGCAGTAGTTGAGTCATTTCAGTTTTGATTTGACTTCTCTGAAATACATGTTCACATTTGATAACTTCAGACACAAGTTTGTTTTGCTATTTCTTTAAATTAGAGAAATTAGTAAAACAAACTCCCCCAAATATGAACCTCAAATATGTTTTGAGAATAGTCATGAATCATCGTATTATTTCCACGGTCCTGTTTTGTACTCCTAGTTGTTACGAGTTTGTGGCAACCTTCTCAGTCGGATCAGAGGGATGAAAATTTGGGGGTAGACAATAAATTTGTTGCCAGGTCATTACTGAAGAAAATAAACAAGACAGGGTCACCACAGAAACAAGTCATTTACTCATTTTTGAGACAGCAGCAGATTGTAAATTTCACATCCTTCATTTCAATACGCTTACGATATACGAGTCCAAGGTACAAATGATTCATATTGTGACAAAACTTGATGTTTTATGAAGTGTGCTTCGTTTCTTTATGGCTTAGACTTGCCTAAGTGTTATTACTGCATGTCTGTAAAGAAAGATAAAAGGACAGAGAGGACTTTAGAGAGGTGGATCATGGGATGGAAAGGGAGGAATGACATGAATGTCAAATTTAGATTCTCATCAGGCCTGTGGTTGTCATCATGGCTCTCATTATTTTTTGCACCATGTGGTTGCTGTTTATGAACATGTCCAGCAGAGGTAATCTGCTCTGTATATCAGCACAGCATCTTTGCCCAAGAAATGGCTTCTTTTTTGGGAAAATGGCTGCAGCACAAAGTTTGGCAGAAGCAAAGGGACAGCTTGACTTTGTTAAAGGCATATCAAAAGCAGAGAAGAGGCACAAAAGCTTCCCCAGGTTGGTCTTCATTGCAATGGGGGCTTTCTTTGTTTTACTGAAACATCGTCTAAGCAGATGTGGAGCATAATGTGACGTGTGTTGTGAAGACGGACTGGGGAGTGGCTGTTTGAGTGTTTGATTCTGTAAACAAGAAAAAAAAAAGGATGTCTGTGCTGGGAGTTTATGAGGTCTACAAAATTACCTTGTAAATATTTCTACTTTGTAGAGTGAAGTATTAATTCTATGTTTACTTCAGCTTTAGCAGTCAATAGATTCTTCAGTAATAGTCTTCAAAGTATCAAACTGAAAATCGACCATGGAGTGTGAGACACGCATCATTAAATAAAGCTTTAACTCTTTGTTTGTTTTGTATTGGGGTTCTGTGATGTATCAATTAGCAGTCAGTGTCTTAAAAGCAGACCTAAACCTAAATTAGAAACCTAAATTTAGTCAAACAGAAGTTCGTCAAGGAATGAACTTTACAGTAGTTCATGCAAAACCATTGCCATTGTACAACAATATGGCAGAATATTAATTTTTATACTTTGGTAAAGCTCTTCCGCCTGTCCATTTTCTATTTTAACAAAAAGAAGCAGATCATATGTTTAATTGAAAGCAATGCAACAAATATTTTTGTAAAAAAAATCTTCTTAAATTTCTCTTCACTACATTTAATCAGAATGACAAGGTTTTCAAAAGTAAAGTCACTATGCTTTAAGTCATTGACCAAAAATTACATTGAGGATTTTTGATTTTGTATTTATTGTATTTTAATTTCTTGATACTTATGAATCTGTATTTCCAAACTTTGTGCTGGTAGCCATTGACCAGAGAATAGGGATTGTTGACTAGCTACAAAACCCTCACTTTAAGTTTATATCCCTTATTCTCATGTTTATTGACATAAAAGAGGAAATTTTATATTAAATTATTTTGCTTTGTTGGATATTCCTGTACCCGGTTACATAAACTTACCAAAACAAACTTGTCTGAAAGGGAAATGGGAGAAATGACAACCCTGACCAGATTAATCAAAAAACACCACTTCAGTGCTGTGGGGCAGTAAATTATCAATGTAATGTGAGATTTTATTGCCTTTTTGTGACAGAAGACATGAAAATTATCATCTTGGTTTTAAATCGCTCAAGAAAAATGCATCCAGAGTTTGACTGTTTAACACGTTTTCTGGCTTTCAGATTGCGTCAACAAATTGCCTGACTGCTGTGAGCAACTTAGAGCAAATTCTTGGAACACTGCCTTGTATTCACACACAAGTGCTGTTATGGTTTTTATGAGATGACAGATGAAGATGACGAAGAGGAGTCTCATTTTTGAAATGTAACGTGGTTGCCGGTGGTCGCTGTGTTCCCAGACCAACAGTTTACTGACGCTTATTCATAATATACTGCTTTATTGTGAAGCTTCAACTGAAGCATGAGGTCACACATGGAGCTCTGCATAAACACAGGCATACATTCACACCAGCATTCACAGTTATATGATGTGAACGCTTTATTGTTGCAAGTTTGATATACTTCTCAGTTTCTCATTTTGTCAAACTGGTTTTCAGGTCTGGTTTATCTCCTGCTCTGGTCCGGTCACTTTAACTTTACCGCCTTCACGCTTGAAGATCCTCTTTATCTTTTTGCCATCACTCATCTAGGCGGAGTCCTGCAAGGATGATCATATTTTATCTAAAAGTTTAAACTCTGAGTTAACAAATGCATGTATTACAGTGGAAAGAGTTGAAACAAGTACAAGATGTAACCACTCAGGTCAACATGCTGACATCTTGACATGTAAGCATTTGAATGCTTCTATTTGCAGCACACTTAGATGAAGTGTTTTGTGTTTAAAGGAAAAGGAGTAGTGGATTAGAAAAGAGAGGAATTTTGGATGAGGATCAGAGTTCAGGCAAGTTCACTGCTAGACTAATGGCCTTCCAGATGTGAAACAGTAGAAGGAATCTAGTGATTTAAGTTTGGTTTATAACGATAATGAAAAGTATGTATAATCATAGTTACTCATACTTCAATCTTTGACAATAACTGGGTCATGAAGCACAACTGCTTAGCATCTCATGGATGTTTATTGTACACCACAATTCTTCAGATTAGTGCTATAAGAGCTTAGTAATAATACCAATGAGCTTTAAATGCCAGAATTCAATATTTATGTCTATCCAACTGATTTTTGTCTTTTTATTTTAAGTATATTCATTTGCTATTGGTAGCTGGATGGTCGTTAAAACATGAGATGAATGTATAAAGTTGCAAGTGCATAAAAACAGCATCTCTGTGTGCAGAAATGTGGTTTTACATTAATGGGAAAAGTTATACCTTTAGATCTTCTTGAAGGGATGGGAGGCTTATGTAAAATTGACTTTTGTCAGTTTTATGCTATTTTATTCTTTCATGCATGTTTGAGAAACCCTTGAATTTGCTGTGCCGTCAATTTGAATCTGCCTACAAAATGTCGGTTCTTTACTCAAAGCTCCTCCTTTGAGTTGCTGATCTTCTGCCTCACAGAGCTCCCCCTTCCTGCTGCTTCACCAATCAGTTCCATCAGACTAGAGGCAGCAGCAATTAGTAAACACCTGGTGGGACTCCAAGTCTGCTGAGCTCATCAAATGAATTAATTTTCAATCCAAAACTCTTCGGAATGGCTGTAAACAGCATCATGGAAAGGCACTGTGAGGATGTGCTGAAGGCAAAGTGTCAGAAAGAGCAAGAGCCTCTATAAGAGACAGGGACCAATTTCCAATTGTGAAATCACATTTATAGTTGATACAAATACATTTGTATAAGAACTGAAGGTAATAGAGTTACTTGACTATCTTATAAAGTTTCACTACATGGCTGGAAAATACAGAACATAGCCCTTTTCATGCTATGATTCTTTTGCGGCCTTCTTTCATTTGGACCACTTAATGATTCATTTTTGGCTTTTGTCTCCCTTGTGTGACAGTGGGTGAGACAGAGCAGTGAGAGTAGCTGCATGTAGAAGACCTCAGAAGGATCAGAACATTGCATTTTTTCGGTATTCTGGGCCGCCCATTCGTGTTCCTTCCAGGAAAGCTGAGTTTGTCTGGGAGATGTTGTTCCGTTTACTCAAAGCCACAGAGACTCCGTCTTTGTACCCCTCTCCAGCTTTTTCCCCTCGCTCCTCTATTACATCCTTACCCTCCTCCATCTCCATCCTCTCACCTTCTGCTTGTGTCCTTCACTGCCATATGAAATCTACTCCTTCCTCCTATGTTGGTGGCTTCGTGGGCTGCTTTCTATCTTTCCCCTTTTTCTCCAAATGTAGCTGCCTGGGGTGAGGAGCTGTTTCTTATTCCCTGTCAGACGGATCCCAACTGGGCTGCTGCCTAATGAATCATTTCCTGTGAGATCTAGTGAGAAAATCACTTTCAGAGTTCTGGGAGAACAATCGATGCAGCACACATCTCACATGCGCTCCTTTCTGTTCTCCAGTTACAGTGAGCAAACTCACCAACATATACAGTGTATTCCTACCCTTCCAATGTTTTTTCACATTACCATTACAGGCCCAATATAAAGTAAAGCATTATTGAAAAGTGAAATGAAAATAATTATAATAAATAATCATTATTCATAAAATGCATTATGAATAATGATCTCAAAAGTGTGAATATTCATTCCTTCTCACTGGTAAAGTCAATAATTTGTAAAATCCCCTTTCAATTACAGGAATATGCTTCTTGCAGTTTTGCACTTCTACAATGTGAAGCTTCTGGCTATTCTGTTTTGCAAAATATCTCAAGCTCAGTCACTGGATATAGTCTTACCACAGATTGATTGATTGATCGGATTTAGGTTCATTAGAAAGGGACATTCTAAAACATCTATGTATAATTGTACCTTTGGCTGCAAGCTGACAGTGACTTCCTGGTAACATTTCAAATCCAATATGTTTATTAATCTGATGACCCAGAGTAATACACATTCTGGTCCCCAGCAATTAAAAGAATTTTCTTGTGGCAAGATTTGACTTTTAAGCACCTTCCCTGTCGCTATTTTTATATGAATTCCAGATTTGTAGAATCTCCCAACTGATTCTACCATGTGCACTGTAAAAGTCAGCTGTCGCATGGTGGTCATGGTGGACTTGCACCTTTGACGTTGTGTTTGTATGTTCAGATAATGCATTGAATAGCGCCACATGTGATGTTCAAACCTTGGATATTATAGCGTAGCTCTTCACAGCTTTATCCCTTTGTCCTCATCAAGCTAATTTGTTCCTTAATGTTCTCTTATAAGCCTCTGAGGCCTTTACAGTGCCTTTAATAAAGCATTATTAAAGGCATTATTTTCCTTCCACTTCACAGTTATGCACTGTTGTTTTTTCACATAAAATCTGTTTGAAATTTGTGATTATGACAGAATATAATGCGCAAAAGTTCAATAGATATGACATTTTCTGCAAGGCACTGTACACTTCAGCTTGCACAACAAAAGCTAATGTAGGCATTTTATTGGCAGCTACTTTCATCCAACTGAAACCACAGGCTGGACTGAAAGGGCTTTAGGCAAATTAAAATGTGCATATAAAATATTTTTTGATTATTTCAATGTCCTTTTCTTTTTTTTTCTATTTCAAGAAAATCACTTATTTGCAACCTTCAAATCTTACTATTTTAAGTTATACCTATAAGCAAGTTTTCCATGTTAATAAAGAGCCACTGAAACTCTTCTAACCACACACACACACACACTCCTACATACACTCTTAAACACGTAACCTGCTCCTTGTCACGTATTATCTCCATCTGGTTTTGTGGACCGCCCTGCTCTCCACCAGCCGTGTGACTCGGCAGAACATACTCAGGAATTTATCCACTGTGTGTCTACTGTACAGGCAGAAGAGAAAGGCCACAGTGTGTGCAGAGTGTAGACTAAAGAATATTTCCTCATGAGCGGTGTGCTGAATGTGTATATTCGGCATCATTAAACAGATGGCTCAATGTGCAACCCCTGCTCAGAGGAAACACTCCTACAACTCCCAGGTTGCCTCTTGGCTTCTCAGATTTTTATTTGAACACTGAAATGGCATTTGTCTCGCCTTGTTGTATCCCACCCCCAGATACTTCTCTTAAAATCCCCCTTTCCTAATTACAGCTTTCCCTTTGCCCCATTGGATTGTTTGGCTTGGCTGCTGGCCCAGATTAATAAGCATTGTGGTCCCCAACCATCAAAACCATTTGGGAGGACTATTTTCCCTCATGCATGTTCAGTGCTTCACCCTTCATTCCTCCCTCACTCCTTGTCCTCTGTGTACCTCTCCATTAAAAATATGTCTCTGGCAGCTGGGCAAAGGAACGAGCCAGAAAAAGAAAATACCACATGGAAAGCTTTTTCTGTTTCCTTCCAGCACTTATCTGAAAGAGATGTCACAAGGCTTATCAAGAAAATTAGGTAAGAACTGCTACTCTGCCCTCTCCCCTCTTGTCCCACATCAGTGACACAAAGTAATTTTCTCAAGAACTGGCTGTTTTTTCTTTTCTCTTTAAGAAATCAGATAATCACACCCAAGACTGATTTTTGCATGTCGAGTTCTATAAAGACATTAGGGGGCACGCTAAATACTCCAGTTGTTTCCAAACTCAATACTAATTCTCAGTTCTTGTATTACTAAGACTAGGTCCAAGGTATGCCTCAGGATGTTCTTTTTCCCCAATGAATTTTATTCCATGAGCTCCTGCCGATTTATTAAACAGTGGTTTGGCTGCACAGGTTCTGGCATCAAGCTGCAGCTTGTGTTAGTTGTTTCTAAATCCAGAAAAATACCTTTGGCTTTTGTGGAATTCAAATTTTCTTGTTTGGTTATTTCTTCGCTATGATCGTATCATTTCTCATGTATTACAGCTGGCATCCTGACCAGAAGGTCTGCTCACATCTCATTAGTGCGCTGACAAATTAATGTCCAACTCCAACAATAGTTATGCTCTGCTGTCCTGGATATTTGTATTTTCCTGATTGATTCCTCATTTAATCCTGCTCTTTGCTAAAGCCTTTGCAAGACTTTTCCAAAAGAACCTTTCCAGATTTTGAAGTGTTAAAAGCATAAACTTCAAGATCTTTTATCAGTAGACTGAAACAAAGTAGTGACTACTTGTAAATTACAAGGAAAATTATACAAGGTTTATAATTTCCAAATGAAAATCTTAAAAATGTGACATGAATTTGTATTGTGATAACTTAATACCAATTGCCTTCAGAACCCATTTGTTGAGTGATTAGAGTCCACCTAAATGTAGTATAAGTTCAATATAAATACAGCTACTCTGTGACAAACTCATGGATTTGTCAGAGCTCATCAGTAAACATCCTATGCAGGATTGTTCAATCCATCATCAGAACAATGAAAGAGTATGGTACAACAGAAAATCCACAAAGACAAAACACACATGGCAAAGGAAGCAGTCAACGGACCCGTGGTAACTCTGGAGGAGCTGCAGAGATCCACAGTTCAGATGAGAGAATCTCTCAACTACCACTCATACTCTTCACAAATTTGTTTTTATTCATGAGAAAATGTTGTAAGAAAATTCCAGGTTAAACAGAAAATATATGGAACTTGCCATTCTCACTGTGAACTGTGATGGTAGCATCATGCTGTGGGTATGCTTCTCTTCAGCACAGTGCAGGAAGCTCACAAGATTCAAAGGGACGATGGATGGAGAAAAATAGAAGGTCAATATTGTGAAAATAAACAGAACAGCAATCTTGAACATACAGTCAGAGCAACAGTGGAAATGTTTCAACCAAAATATATGTAAGCATGATTAAGGTTAAAAAGAGTGTACATTTGACAGTTAAAATGTAATGCAAAAGTCTTTTCATACCACATCATCTTAACCTGTTTATATTCCCTTAAAACAGTAGGAAAACAATAAATGACATTGTTCCAGCTTTGTTTTTGGAATGTGTTTAAAATTTTAAATGCAATAAGTGGTGTTATTTTGTTTTGCCATGTACTTTTCCAAATTTGGAGTTTAAATTTGACTGATATGTTCTTTATGGTTGCCTCGCAACGTATTATGTAATTAAAAGGTGTGATGTTGACCAGAAGACTCGCCAGATGGGCGAGTGGGATGCTGTGGGATGTGAACTTTGGGATTATTTGTCTGAGGGGGGACAGGTTTTGAAAGTTGAGGAGAGTGTCATGTTTTCCCAGCTGCCCACTCAGGAGGATACAGTCAGCCATCTCTTTGCTCTGACATCTCCATTAAACTGTTTGCTCTGGACCTAAATTGCAGATGTAATGATGTCAGTGAACATTCATGCTCCAGTGTTGGTGACTTGCCACAAATGCAAAGACAGATGTCAAATATTATTACATGTGTGATAGTGAGCACTGCTTTTCTTTTTAGCTTGCTCTGAAGACATGGAAGTTGTTTAATTTGTAAGTGCACTTGAACGTTGCACTAAAACTATTCCCAATAAAATCAGCAGACATTTAATGACATAATGCTGAGTTAATTATGGGTTAGTTCAGGTTGTCATGGTAATTTAAACTATTTGGATTGCAGGACATCCTGAACTTTCTTTCCAAGCAGAACCATTAAGACTAAGGTGAATGCCGTCAGAGCTGTAGCTTTGCACAAACATTTTTACCATGAAATCTTTCCAAGATGTCTAAAATTCAGTCAGATTGTAAGCACTCGTAAATCCTTGTTTGACATCTTTTACAGCAAACAAAATAATTTCTTCAAGGATTTATCTCCATCCATTTTAAGATTAGATTGGGCCAGTTTTCCTGCCTTCCCTATAGAAAATCTTGTTCACTTGATGAAAATGCTGCCATCTTGCTGCAATGTGGTGACACATTTGTTCAGCCTGAGGAAAACCAGTTACCGCAACATGGTTCATTGTCACATGAATGAAGCTAAATTTAGGATAATTCCTGCATTTTATTACAAACTCAGCATTGCCACAGCACGATGGTGTGTTCAAGGTGATATGCAGTGTTATTTTTTTGCCATTCAGTTTGACAGGTAGGACTAAAAGTTAAGTTTTGATCCCATCTAACCAAAGCATTTTCTGTTTGTTGTGTGCCTTATGTGGCTAATGTGGCAAAACCTAAATGGGATTTCATATGGCTTTGTTTCAACAATTACTTTGCCACCATAAAGTCACCATAAAGTCTGGATTTGAAGAATGCTCTTCTAATAGTGATGTGCTTGTCCATTAATTTAGGTGGATGGACATGTCTTGGTAGCTTTGCAGTTATCTTGTATTCTTTTTATTTTCAGCTGATGGATTGAACAGTACTTTCATGAGATGTTCAAAGATTGGGATCTTCTTTCATAACCCAATCCTGCTTTAAATTTTTCCACACCTTTATCTATGATCTTCTGCTTTGTTCCCTTGTTCCGAACCAAAACACCCAGGTGGATTCTGATGAATATTTGATTTAGAGAAATCCAATTAAAAAGGACTGAACACAAATTTACACCACACTTTTTGGATTCGATCTTGAATTTCTGACAGGTCGGTATCTACATGCATTGTCTCTGGCGGAGCAATATTCTTTTCAAACCAGAGGGGTAAAATGGGAGAGGAGCAGATTGTAGCTGTTGGCTGCAGCTCCTGGCAAAGAATAGGATGATAGGAGGTGGGAGTTGGAGTCAGCAAGAGAGCAGAATGTCTTATTTTTGCTGGCATTTAAGAGAAGGGCTACCTTGGAGGCAGCTTTCAGCAGAGGACTAAACATCCCAGTTCCTGGCAGCTGAGCTGATGGGGGTCGGGGTGAAGGGTTGGATAGGAGGGGAGAGAAAAAGAGGAGACAAGAAAAAGCAAGGCTGGGAGTGATGGGCGGGTGGGTGGCTGTATGATGAGGGGCCCATGCTGCTGGAGAGTCATCCAAAGTCCAGACTTGCCTAATGGATTCTCCTCAGCTGAATGATCTCAGTTTGGGGGATTGGATCAGACACTCTGACTCTTGACTCCCATGCACCAATGGTGAGGCATAACGTGAGACGTTGCAGATATTTATGTGCATCTCAGTCACAGAATAGGAACTCAGCAGGAACTCAGCAACACAATTAAATGCACCTGTGCAGCCGCACTTCAGCCTGAGTCATTTACATGAAAACTCTCTCTTCCTCTGAGTCATCAGATTACTCTGAAAATACTTCCTCTGAAATAACAAAGGAATTCCAAGGGTGTGCGCTAATTATTAAGGTAGTTTTTAAGAGCTCTTGAATCAGCGATTTTTTTTTTGTATCATGTTAAAAGGTTGTAAGCAATTAATATCTGACATGCAGTAGATAAGTCTGTGAGATCTGAGATGTTTTACAGAAGTTCGCTTCTGTCTTGGTCCATTTTGCTTTTGCTGTTAGCTTCAGCCTCCAGGACCAGATAACCTAGATCAGCTGGTCTTAATCCAGGTTCATAATAAAGAACTTCAAAAGAGTTAACTACTGCAGGCAAGATACAGGCTACTTTTAGTTTCTCAGTTAGGCATGGGATTTAATAATATCACAGTTTCATGGTATCAGAGTTTTTGTACAATTTTTTTAAGTGATTAAGGGAAACATACGATAAAAAAATGGTCACTATGAAAAGGAAACAGAGATGTATTCATATAAATAAAACTATTGCAACTCATCGAAATATTCACTTTCCTCTCTTTTTCATTTGGTCATTGAAATAATATGAACATATTACTTTTTGGTTTTGTGAGTTAGAAACCGTGCAACAATACGTGGGGGAGAGGCACCGTTGTGTGCCAATGGGCTCCATATAGCTAAAAAAAACTCCGGTACTACCTCTTGCATCTAATTGACAGGCCGTTAAACCACAAAAATAGTATGATGAAAACGTCAACGGTCTTCAACAATTTCTCCAAATATTCTTGGGCAAGAAAAATGCCCCCA
The DNA here is from genome assembly GCF_027474105.1 of Poeciliopsis prolifica. Lineage (NCBI taxonomy): Eukaryota > Metazoa > Chordata > Actinopteri > Cyprinodontiformes > Poeciliidae > Poeciliopsis > Poeciliopsis prolifica. The sequence continues at coordinate 10,247,201 of NW_026562388.1, forward strand.
CAAAAATCAAAAATAATCTTCTCAAAACATATTTTTAGGATTGCCAATTTTTAGTTATTTTACCAAGAATCAGCTTGTGGCAGAAAGGCGTAATTTGCACGCAAACATAACTGCAGTTGAAAGTTGAGACCCCAAAACCACAGAACAGTGTGGTTCACAAGTTAGTGTGTAATTCTCTAGGAGCCCACTGCAGCTGCATGAGTGTATTGTTCCTGCTTTGATTACGTAATATTCTAGAGGTTCAAGAAAGTAATATGCCTCGCATTTTCTATATGCTATATTGTACATTTGAAAGGTCTCCATTCTTTAAAAGCATTTTTGCAGTGCTTGAATTAGGGTGGTGGTTACTGGAGCTCAACCAGCCATTTCCAAGTAAGGGTTTGGGACGAGAGGAACTGCGTGCTTAGCTGCATGTACCTGAACAGCTCCTCTGCTCTCTGTCTCACGATCTGGCAGGGCCCAGCTGTCTTACATAAGACTATGAGATCATCATCCAACAAATATTTAATGCTGTGTTTGTTGTTATAAGTCACTATGTGTGTCTTCACACTTCTGTAAATTTCACAGCTTTCTCTGAATATGAAGTGTGATCTAGCGATGACGCAGAAAACTGTCCTGTTTCTATCATATCTGACATATTGCTAATCAATGTCAGGAAGATCTGAGATTTTTTTTTTCTCGATTATACTGTGTGAAAGCTATGTCATTACATAAGCAGTGTCTCCTTAGCAGGACTGGAAATCACAGTCATATGTGTTGCAGGAGGGAAAGAAGCCAAGTCCACTAATGCTGGCAGGCTGTGTAAACCGTGTCTCCGGAACCTCACTTAGCCCCAGCATTTCCATAAGCGCTCTTTATCCCCATTCTGTTATTGCTTGTGATCCAGACTGACGCTCCAGTTCAAATTGTCTTCCGGTACTTCTTCTCCTAACCCTTCAAGAACACGAATTCTTCATGCAGCCTAATATGTGTTGTGTAGACTGCTCTGTCTGAGAATTACTGATGCTAGTGTTTGTCATTGCAAGCCATCTGTGGGTAGTTATTATGCACATGGAATTGTCCTGACTCTTAATTTGGGTTCCAGAAATATGTTTATCCACTATCATTCTTCCAGTAAGTAGGAGGGCAGCTACAAGGACAATAAACCCAAGTTGTCATCATAATTTGACTTTAAATTGTAAAATGGGCACATTAAACAAGAATAAATATTGGCTGTAAAGTTAGTGTGTAATTCTCTAGGAGCATTTTTCCTAGTTATCTTATTCCTAAGTTTCTAATTCTTTTGTTTAGGAGAAAACTCTAAAACTCCACATTCAAAGATAGGAGATGGTGTTTTTTATGTGTTACCTCAGCATGTGGGTTCATCCAGCCTGCTTTCTGGTGTAAAACATTTTATTGCTCATTGAAGTGAAAGCCTGTTTTTCTTGTGCCAGCATAAACCATAGTCCAACTACATTTTGCGTCAAGACCTCTTTGTGGGGCCCTGGATGTGTTGCCTCTGCAGTGTGTTATTACAATACTTTGGTCAGGAAGAGTTTACTTTTTATCAGTTATTTTTACACTTCATTTTGTTTTGGCTCTAATATTGATCTGTAGTCATAGCGTTGTACCAGTTATTAGTTATTTAATTTTAAGATCTTGTTTAATTTTATGTGTTTTTTTCTCTTTTACTCAAAATCCTTTGATAAAAAAAGCAGCTTTCTAACAATATCCATATCATAAATTTGACTGAAGAGTTTATATAAATATATTTTAAGTTGGTTTCGTACATCGGTTTCTTGTAACATTTAATTATTAATCCAGGACTTTTTGCTTCATTGCAACATAAACATGACGTGCCACAAAAACATACTTTTTTTTCGTTGCTTATCATATTTAGAAAGATTAGATGAGATGCCATTAAGGTAAGACAAATGTTCAAAAATAGCTGTCAGAAAATAACCATTCCCATAAACTTGCTTGTATTAACAGTCGGTACAATAATTAAAACTTTTATACAACTGGAACTGTGGAACAAAGTGGTGGCAGAATCTCAGGGGGAAAAAAAACAAACATTGTTAATGTTTGCTTTTAGGCAGCTGCCGAAAAAAATGACATTTTGGGGTCACCGACAACCTCTATCTACATGACAATTAGCGACTGGGATGAAAAGAAAGTTCATTCTTTGGCAAGAGCCTTTTTGCGTTATGCTGTTGTGTTCAGTAAAAGTTCATGGAAAACTGCCAATGGGACTTTAATAGTTTACATTAAACATGTCCACAAATACTCCCACCTGAGCTGTGGATCTTTGCAGCTCCTCCAGAGTTATCAATAATCTTTCAGCCTTCTTTTCCAACCCAGGCTCTAATCACCCAACCCGTCAGTTTTAATGAACTCCCATGTCTTCGTAGATTAGTTGTGCCATGCTCTTACCGTTTTGTACGATGCATTGAATTGTCTGAATTGTTTTTGCCTGCCTTAACGCTATTTTAAACTCTTTCACAACTAAATCCCCGAACTGTGTCCTGTATTCAGTGATCTTCATAATGCTGTTTATTGTTTAATTAGCTTTTTTTCAGTAATGTTCTCTGAAAACTTCCGAGGCCTTCCCAGAACAGTTGTATTTATACAGAGATTTGCTTACACAGCTGAATTCTCTTTACCAATTAGATAATTCATGAAGATTATTTTTTGAACTGAACACATTATTCCCCATCCATTTTTACATGAAAACTCTTATAAATGCATTTAAGTTTATGCATTGCAATTCCCATGTTTAGCTGAACTTAACTTTATTGCTGGGTTAGTTACTTTCTTTGTTACTTTGAAAAACAAATAGCTACTGAACAAAAACAGGGAGAATGTGCTTAGTTTGAGTTTTTTCCAACATTGTTTCCCCCTAACCGCATTTGCTCTTTATAACAGGATAAATTTGTCAAAGTCTTTTCTGTTTAAACATCTTTTAAGAAGCACTTATCTGCATGTCTTCCATTTATCCTCCAGGGCTTTACTCCTACGCATCCATGGGATATCACCAAGTCAAGCCTTTCCAATGTTCTTGTGTTACTTGAAAAAATACACACAGCAATAATCTGATTTATTTCCCTTTTCAAAGAAAATCAGATACGTCTGCCTCTGTGAGACACTTGCATGTGCTTCTCTTGAACAGCGTTTCTGTCTCAGTTGCACAATAATGGTTGGTGCCAGTGGTTTGTAGCAGAGACTACTGTCTCTGACATTGCAGTTGATTGACGGCCCACTGTAGGCGCTGGACCTCCTTGGAAATCTCAGACACCTAATCTGATTACGAACTAGCACTGATTCATCCGGAGATTAGCAAGACTTCTGACTTTTTGTGGTTATTTGCTTTTGAGGTTTGTCACATTCAGGAAGAATTTCTTTGTGTGTTTTAGTGAAATGTTGCCAAAATCAACTGACCTTCATCAAAAGCAAAGAAATAAAAATTAAACATGACTGTTAAGACATTACAGAAATATAAGCTGAAAGAATGGGATTAGTTGACATTAGAAATTATAGCTGCATGAAGTCCTGCAAAAACTTCTCCATTATGTTCTTTTCTTCATTAACAGCTATCCAAAAGTGTTTTGGCTGAAGGGGTTCTGCAGTTTCCACATAAAATAGGACTGCACACTTCGGACCGTAGCGTGAACTTCCCTCTGCTAACAAAAAACAGCCGTTTGTTCACACAGACCAGTTTAGCTCACCTCCTCCTGCAGTCCCTGAAAATAATCGTGATATGGAAAACAAATGGCGCACACAAATGGCACTGCTGTCGTATGTTGTATCAAAGATCTTTCCTTGCCACTGTTCCAAAAACCACGACGCACATAAGGGTCAAAGTGCCAGCTATCCCACCCTATAAAAGAGAAATGGGTAAATGTTTACCAAAATGGATCACTTCAAATGTCTCTTTAATTGTTGCATGACACAACAGAGAACAATCACTAATTGTTAGGGCTTTTTTCTTTGGTCTGTAAAAAAAAAATCAGCCTTGGCAGGGTGTGTAACTTAAAGGTGACACAGATTGAAGTCTAAATGGAACATCATTGTATGTTCAGTTCAGTGTTTATACTGATGAAATAATCCCATGTGGAGGTTCCGAATAATGGAAAAGCTTTCCAAACCTGAAGCAAAACCATTGAATAAAACACAGGCTCTTATTCTAATAAAGCAATTCAGGAATGAGCTGAGGGTTGGTTTAGAAAATAGCTAGGAAAGTTGTACTAAAAGCATTGAAGCTTTTGTAAACAGAGAATCAATGTCCAGCTGTGATTGGATCAGTGTTACTATGTTGTTTCTGAGATACTTTTCTTCAGTTTAGGTTCTTTTTATGTCGTTTCAACCATTTTGTCATGCTGCCACAAACTTGTACATATTTTAGAAGGATTTGACAGGGCATAATTTTAAAGTTGAAATGAAATGACAAAGGGTTTTCAAAGATTTTTTTTAGAATATTCTTCATTGTATTGCATTTTTATTCATTCCTTCACTCTGATGTCCCTGAAACGGATTGTTCTGGCCTTCAGAAGTCACCTAATCAGTACACGGAGTTAATCTCAAATAATTTAAGATAATTACAGTAGTGAGAAGACCTAAAGAAAATATATTGGTAGAAAATATTAATAAAGCCTGACCCCCAAAAATAACTTCATAAAAACTAAGGAAAACCTCTGAATATCTTAAAAAGCATTGTTTAGTCATCATCAAAAATGGAAGGGTTTTTGCCCAGCTGCAAACCCATCAGGACATGGCCGTCCGCCTAACATACCACTGCAACACTAAAACACTAAAACATGGTGTTTGCAGCATCATGCCAGGAAGATACTTTTTTCACGATAGTCGAGGAGAAGATGGATGGAGAAAAATGCAATGGGATCCTGAAAGAAAACCTGTAAGCCTTCACTGAGAGCTACAGTGGAAAGGTTTAGATGAGTTAGAATAGCCCAGTCAAAGATCAAATTTCTGTTCGATCAAAACTTTGTGGAAAAATTTAGAAATTTTGGAAAGAGAGGGCACAGAATAGATTCAAGTGGGCTGAAAGCAAGAACAATTCAGATTTTATTAATAAAATATATATATATATATATATATATATATATATATATATATATTATATATATATATATATATAAATTATGCTTCCTAATCCTTCCACTAACAATTATTCCCTTTTAAATAAAATCCAAAGTGTAGGGTTTCTTTTCCAAGGCACTGTTGACTCAACCAGTGCTTAAACAGGCGCGTACGTGCAAAATGTGAATATGTTCAGAGCCGAAAAATTGTTGGACAGCCACTTTTTTGTTTTCCTTTCAGTAGTAAAACTCCTCAGGTCAAGCAGTGTAAGTGAGTTGGGGGTAAAATGGGGGTCTTTTAGTTGGAGACATTTCATGGACTTTTTGGGAAGCATTTCTGGAAACAGGGGAGGTCAGGAAGCTCAACCCATCCTCTAGGGTCTGTGCGTCAGAGCCAGTAAAAGTACTGAATGTCTTCACTCTGCTCAGTTTTAAGCCAAGTAAATGTTAAGACTTGCAGCATTGCTCCTGTGAGAATACAACACAGGTATACCCAAGCTACTCATAGCAGGAATGGTCCCCCAGGAAATGGAGTAGGAGGATTTACACTTTATAACACTTTAACCATAGCTTTGCACGTTCCATGCACATGTAAAACCTTCCCATTTTGGGTGCCTAATATGTATTTATTAGCTGTGCTTGTAGAACACCATGGTTCAGGTTTTCTTAATAAAGGAACAAATAAGATTAAACAAATAAGTTAAGGTGATCCAGCTTATTTGAATGCCAGATAATGAACCTTTTAGCTGCTGTGATGTTTGTAGTGGACGGCTATTTAAACAGAAAGTATTTATTATTTACATAAGAAATAAATGCAGGATGTGGTACACCACCAGTGATATTCTAGTGTGAACCATAGCTTTGCACGTTCCATGCACATGTAAAACCTTCCCATTTTGGGTGCCTAATATAACGTAAACTGACGTGAAAATAAAAAATAAAAATGTGTCAGCAGTTTAAGTGACCAATATTTTAGAAATGCTTTGTACCATTTTACTTTTACATAGGGTAGTAACTTTGACCAGAAATGCTGAGCCTATGTTTCACACAGGAATACTATTTTCCACTTCCATTCCTCATGTGAAATATAAATAGCTTTCCTAGAAAAGAAAACTCTCCAAAACAAATAGGATGATGCTTTAAAGGCTCATAAAGAAACTTTTGCATAAACTGCTACCATTGTTTCTATATTAGAGTTGTTTTGAAATGGTAAAAGTCCACTTTGTTCTTGACCCCTCTCAGTCCATCGGCTTCAGCCTCTGGCACCAACTAACCTTTATTTACATTAAATGACTATAGCAAGAAAGTTATCTGTAGCAGTGATTATATTAACTTCTTATAATCTTTTAACCAAACCACACTTCAAAAACCCTGAGCATCTCTTTAGAATCCTGTTTTAGGTGACCAAAACTATAAATCTAGATGATTTATGTCTAAATAAATGGCAGAAAAAAGCTATTCAGGCTAGAAAGATTGCCTTTCATTCAGTTTTTAATCTTAATTTTGCAGAAAATGAGGTTCACTTCCTGACCAGTCAGAACAGACAATGTTAATTAAAAAAGCTCAAATTAAGAATATTGAAAATACATATGTATTTGTGGGTTTTAATAAACACAATAGTCACTGTGCTAGTAAAAAGGTTTATTAGAATTTTCACTGAAATGTGGACCAAATTTTGTAAAAAGGAAAATTAAGAAATTTGCAGAATTGTTGATTTTTACTGCGCTCTTTACATACGATAATTTACTTCAGACTGTTTCTAGAGAAAAAAGGTGGATACATGTTCTACAAGAAGAGAGAATGCATTCTTTCTCTGAGGGATTGCAAGAACAAAACAGAAATGTTTCTACTTTTGAAACTCTGGTTTGCTGAAGAGGAAGAGACATGTCGGTACTTCCAACAAGTTCTGCACTCCAGTTCTGATGAAGTCTGAAATGTCCTGGCCAACAAAAACTTTGGTCTTGTTCTTCCTACCTTTCATAAAAGAATAAAGTCCTTTGTTCTTCCAGTATTCTTTAAAGGCCCAAGACATAAAAAAATTCAAACTATTTACATTGTTAGATTTATTGAAGGAAAAAAAAAGAAAGTAACTGAGTACACAGAGTTTATTTGTTTAAAAACAATTACAAAAACATATTAAATTAGTCACTGCTGCTGAAAAAAGATGATAATGAACAATGAATCATGTTTATCACAGCACATTTAAGTTTTCTCACTCTATTTTGTGGGTTTTATTACAAATATTTAATAGCTCAAATGACCAGTTATTTGTTCAATATGAATTGTTAAAATGGAAGAGTTGAAGAATGCACTAACTAGAGGCTTTTTCGCAAGTTACATAAATTAAATTGGGAAAACATGAGATTTTAGACATTTTCTCATAGATGAAGACATCCAGGTAAGGCATGTGTACTCTGTCCTCAACAGATGGCAGTCTGCCTCATCCCATCACCTGATCAATGATCTCAGGGAGTTTGGTATGAATGTCAGGGTGCTTAGCCAGCAAGAGAACAATCTAGTCGAGGGCGGTAGAGACAAGGTCCATCCCTGCGCCAATCAAATCTGCTAACGTTGCCCTCATGTAGCCTTTGGTGAGCTCTGTGTCGCCATTAAACTCATCAATGACTTCTATAATGGCATCACTCATGTCCCTTATGTGCTGTGGATCAAAGGTCTGTCTGTGTTCCTCCCCTTTGCTGCTGACAAAGTTGAAGAACTCTTCATTCCACCATTTAAAAGTCTTGTATGCTCTTCAGACTGGATTGGGGAAAGACTGAAGCCACGGCATGACATCAACCAAACTCCCAGCCCCCACTGTCTGCCCAAACTGATCTACGTGATGCAACAAGGATCTAAACTCCATGTCATCAAATTAGCAGCAGCTACAGTCAGCTCATGCCCAGGGATGAAATGCTTGTCCTGACTGCTGAGTTTGAGGAAAATCTCTACAAGTTCTGCAGCCTCAATTACAATTTGATGCTCAAAAGCTTTTTTGGTACGACTGTTGGAAGATGTGCATCTTCCACTGTTTGCTGTAATTAGTGAAAGTCAGACTCCTCCGCCCTGATACAGCCTGAAAGGACACAAAGTTTGGCCTCCCTGCAAACTCTGTAATGTGTTGTATCAGGGCCTCTCGGATCACGTAGGCTCTGTTCAGGACTACGATATTGCTGTAGCCCAGGCAGATCTTATACATACCTCATCCAGGGAGCAAGCTTGGTATGGGGCATCAGGCAAAAGGTCTTGGCAGTCTCCTCTTGAGTTTAAGGTTCCTGACCCAGAGACAGGCTTCCAGACGGAAAAGAAAAACAACTGAGGCGATGAGAGCAGGCTGGACGTGTCCGCTCCTGATGATGCCGTCAAACTCTGCATTATGCTTAGTAAAGTAAAAATATACTCTTTAGATTATTAAAATATATTAATTCAATAATATATCAAATTAGAATGCTACAAAAAAAAGCTCTCCAAGCAGTGCTCAAAGTTCTCCTACCATTTCTCCTCAGAAACTGGCAAAGAAGAACCAGTTTCTTAAAAAGATTGCAGTATTGCAGCTTTTGTCTTCACCTCCTTACTGGAACATTTATTCAACACTTAACACCTCACTTATATGCATCAGTTTGATGGGAGTGTTTAGGGACTCTTTCTCTTTCTGCCCACTCCTATTTTGACCTTTGCCTGCCGACCTTAGTCCCTCTTGAAGTGTTTGTAAAGCGTGAGAAAAGGAAAGCAGAGGAGGGAGTTAAATTACTCATTGTGTCACAAAATAACAAATGTAGAGCTCCAGAGTCAATAAAAATTAATATAGCATGTGATATATGAAAAATATTTATTACAAAATCGCAAGGGATAACTTTATTCTTAGTACTGAGTACAAATAAGATTTATTTAAAATGTATCATACACAATGAAAAAAGAGCAAATAACTGCACTGCAAGATTCCAACACAATTTAGTAATTATTCATGTCATTTTTATTAAATATTACAAACACAATAAATACACTGAAGTTTGTAATTATGTGACAAAATATGAAAACACTTTTGTTAAGTTTGTAATGCAAAACTTGTCCATTTGTTTTTAACAATTGATATCAGTATCTAAACTCTAAGAAAAAAGATTATTTGCTCCTTTAACTGGATAAATGAAATGTTCCTGCAGAAAAATCCCATCTCAGACTCACTTCTACAGCTTTAATTTAGATTCAGCAAAATTTAGGAAATATTTGTGACTGATTAATATGCTTGTGTGACATAAAAATGCATGTTTTATTCAAATAATCCATTAATCTCATTTATCTGAAACTTTAAACACGCTTTATTTTTTTTTTTTGTTTGTTTTATGTTGCAGTCAGGGAAACCCTTTCTTTTGCCAAGTTTCATACTGAGATGCTTTCTTCCATCCTTCCATTTAAAGTCAAATAAGTCAGGCACACCTACAATTTATAATTCACATGATTTATTTTAAATACAGCTTATTTTTTCCAATATATAAAGGCTCAGTAGGCCTCAAAAGTCAGAGCATCTACTCCAGATTGGAAGCTTCAACATGTGAGGCCGACTGGTGTTAATTTTTTACCGTGACACAGACAGAAAATGTCCATCGGGCATTACGACGTCAGATCTTGAACACAAAAGGCTTAAAGGGAGCACACTGACATCCGTGAAGCTTTGAAAAACTGAATCATAAACAAACATGGTTTTAAGAATGCCTCACAAGTGAGAGAAATGTCTTGCACATGTGTTTTGTTGTACTGGGGGAAAAAATGATGCTTGGCATAGTTGTAGCTGCAGTGCTTGTACAGTGAAAGTGTAGCTTTGATTCAGAAAGTCTGTTGTTGCTCGCGGTCCCCAGTGATGTCTCGTCCATCTCCTCGTAAAAGGAGGAGATTCCTTTCTCACATCTGATTTCTCAGACAAGCTTATTGCTCTTTTATGTTTCGCTTTTATGCTTTAAATACAGTAGATAGTGATTACATTTAAACAATTTTTGCATTAAATGTGGCAAAGTTACAATACATTTTTGCATTCAACAGTTGAGAACTGTGGGCCTTCAAGTGTTATAACATTCACAAGTATTTAATATACATCTGTACTTTAAATGTCACTTCTGCACACATATTAATGCTCCATAGATGACAAATAAGCACATATTTCTAAGATAAATCTTAAGTAGCAGAAGCAGATATTTCATTTATCTTAACAATTCTTGAATTTGTTTCATTTGCTCCAGACATCTACGAAATTACCATTTTGGTTAGGCACTAACAAGAAATCTAATACATGAATTAAATATTCTTGTTATATATCAAAACAATTTTGTGCAAGTATAATTACACTCACTAATAAATGTCACTGGTGATAAAGTGTTTAACAGTCACAGCCTCATGACATTGTTTTTATGCTGGAGAAACCACACCAATCAACTTTCCCCTGAGCTTCGCTCTCACATTAAAGTGAAGGGGCTTCAGTGTGAGGCCGTAAGCGCAGTCCATAGTAGGAGGCATGGATGAGTCGCTCTCAAAGCTGAGCTGATGCAGCAGGACTGCTGTAAACAGAAACACCTGCACTTTGGCAACTTGAGAGCCGATGCAGCGTCTCTTACCTGTTGAGAAAATCATCACGCTACTGGTTCTGTCTCTGTTGAGGGCTCCATTCTCGTCTATGAAACGCTTGGGGTCAAACACATGGGGGTCCTTCCATTTCTGGGGGTCATGGTTAACAGACCACTGATTAATGAAGACAACCGTGTCCTTGGGGATGTGGAGGCTTTCGATGGTGACATCTGCTGTAGTCGAGTGCGGGATTGTGAAGGGGACAAAGCTGGTGAAGCGCATGGTCTCATAGATGAAAGCGTCCAGGAGAGCCAGATTGCTTCTGTCCTCGACTGACGGCAGCCGGTCTTGGCCTACCACTTTGTCAATGAGCTGCTGCAGGTTAGCTTGGTAGTCTGGGTATTTGACCAGCAGCAGAAGAATCCATTGCATGACTGTTGACATAGTATCTTGACCTGCTCCAATCAGATCAGTGACAGTTGCTTCAACAAACTCCCTTTCCAACGTGCTCTCCTCTCCATGCTCAATCGCTTTAATGATGGCATCACTCATGTCCCTGGTCACCTCAGGGTTGAAGGACTCTCTGTGCTGCACTACTTTACCTCTAACATAAGAAAAAAACTCACTGTTTATGACTTTAAAAGTTTCATAGACATTTCTGACTGGATTAGGGAAGGACTGCAGCCAGGGCATGACATCTACCAAGCTACCTGCCCCAACTGTCTCCCCAAACTTGTCCACTCTGTGCAACAAGGTCCTGAACTCTTGGTCATCATGTCCATATCTCTTTCCAAAGCAAAGAGCACACATTATGTTAGCAGCAGCTACTGTAAACTCATAAGCTGGATGAAAATACTGTCCATTAGTGCTCTGATGTAAAAATGTCTGCACCAGTTCTGTGGCCTCTGCCAGCACATGCTGCTCAAAGGCTTTTTTGGTCTGACTGTTTGCAGAAGAAAACGCTCTGAGAGTCGACTGGGCAACTTTCCTGTGTGCTTTCCACTGTTTGCTGTAATTAGTGAACGTCAAGCTCCTGCCTCCAGAGATCATCTGGAAAGAAACAAAGTTTGGTCTGCCTGCAAACTCTGTGCTGTGTTGAATCAGTGCCTGATGTATCGCCTGGTCTCCGTTGAGGACCACCACGTCGCTGCAGCCCAGTCTTATCTGGTACACATTGCCGTACTTCTTGGCGAGCTTGGCCAGAGTGATGTGAGGCATCTGACCCAGCTGCATGGCGTTGCCCACCACAGGCCAGGCGAAGGGTCCTGGCAGTCTTCTCTTGAGCCTGAGGTTTCTGACCCACAGGCAGGCTTCCAGGAAGAAGAGGAAAACGAAAGAGGCAACCAGGGCAGGGTGGACCTGTCCGCTCCATTCCTTGATGATGCTGCTGCTCTTCACACCAAACTCACTGTCAATTGCCATTGTTTCAAGGTATCAGCGGTCTCTTTTCCTTTTAACAAAGTCTTTTTTTTTATGTTTGTGAAGAAAAAGCACCCTATGGATCCATATAAAGTATGAAACTACTAATCAAAGTCCAGTAAAGCTAACACCACGGTTTTTTTCCCCCTAATCAGATAGTCTGTCATAAAGATTTAAGGCTTAAGTGGCCGTTTTGCTGCTCTCCAGCTTCTTAAATGCTTTACAGTAAGTGGGCAGGGCTCGGGATAACTTTCACACTCCTCCCATTGTGGTAGCAGTGTAGACACCGCTGCAGCGCATTATCTCTCTGCTGTTGGTCGCTCTGAGAGGCGCGCAGCACGGAGCGTCGGGGGACTCTGTGAGCGAGGAGCGTGACCGACCGCCGTCAGCGCTGCACAGAGAGGGAGAAAAAAAAAACTCTCAGGGGCTGAGATGCAGTCCTGTCGGGCGAATTTATCCACGTAAACGGAGGATTAGCAGAATCTGAACATTTAAAATCCGTCTAAAATGATTGATTTCCTGGCTACAGAAGACGCAGCGGCCGTCTTTTACCACAGAATAAATACATTTCTGTCTATTTGGAAAAGGTTTGAGTCACTCTCAGGAGACTTTAGTAAGATATGTTTTATGCTTTTTCCCCCCAAAAAATAAATACACTTTAATGGATTGTAATTTAAGTTACTTTAAATATGAGGATGACAAGATGTTTCAGTCTGATATACATAGAAAGAAAATCCAGCTTTGCGTTGCAGTATATAATGGTTGTAATAATTTGCAGCAAGGTTAGAATAGAATTTTCCATACAGAAGAGAATACATTATTTGTATGTGTTTTTTTTCTAGGGAAAAAAAAAAAAAAATATATATATATATATATATATATATATATATATATATATATATATATATATTATATATATATATATATATATATATATATGCGCATTTTTTATTATTTCAAAATATATAGTTATTTTACTTTCTCCTCAGAAAATGTTTTGGGTTTAAGGCAAATAATTTCAAATTTGCCATATGTGCTCAATAGGCCACAATTCTCTTTTTTTCTCTTTATATGGGTCAGAGGCTAAAAGATTTGGGATCAACTGCAATAAATTATTGAAATGCTTTGGGTTCTCGGGGGCTGTTGGTGGTTCCCACTTATAATGGGCTTGGCCAGATCAAGGTTCATTGATACTTTGGAGTTGCACAGCAAAACTAAACTAAACTAATGCAGGAACAGAGTTTCGGGATGATTTTTTTGATTGTGTTATCACGTTTGTGGATACATTGGCCTTTGACCAGGTTTGTGATGGATATTTAAAAGTTTAATGTACTTCCAAGCTGTGTACTTTATATAAATAAATAAATGAATAAATATTTATATTGGCAACCCTATGAATGCATACACTAAATCATTTTGTATGATTTTATTTTCTCCCCAACATAATTCATATATTAAAATAATAATAATAATAATAATAATAATAATAATAATAATAATAATAATAATAATAATAATAATAATAATAATAATAATAATAATAAAACAAATTTCTTCATAATAATCCGTGCACTGTTATGGATTAACAACCTGTCCAGCATTTCTGGAGACAGTTACCAGTTACTTGGATGAATGAGGTGGGATGGATGGATAATATTCTCTTCCAGGGAACTTTCAGATATATGAATTTATATCTCTTCTTCCATTTTCCTCTTCTTCTTCCACTCAATACCCTTATCCAATTTTCCTAAGAAAAAAAATCCAGACTATGTTGACAGAACGTTTATGTAACAAATACTTCAGAGAAGACAAACCATCAATTATTGAAACTTGTATGTTGTTTTTGCCAGCAAATAAACTGTTGTTCTGCAAGAAGCTCAGCATTGCATCACTGCTCAAAATATACCTTAGGTCCCCCATTTCCAACTCTGATGAGAAAAAAAAAATCTTGCTTCACTTCAATTGTTTTTGTCATACACAAATGCATAGTTCAGATTTTTGTCAGTATGTATTTTTACTGTCCAGATCTACAAAAATCCCATCTATGCAATGACATGTTCCCTGTCGTGCAGCGAATGACAAAAATAGTTCTTGTTTTCCCACCAACTATAAGGTTTATTTTTTCAAGGAGGTAATCACCCTAATTTAAGGCAGTGAGACATTTCCGAAGTTGAAAGTTAGAATTCAGATGGGACAAAAACTTTTGATATGTGGGAAACTTTTGTAGCAGCAGATATTTACAAAGTGATGTGAAACAACTTTTGATCTTAGAATGAAAGCAAAAATGAGAGAAAAAAATAAGGGAAACCTACTGTCAAAAAATGAAAATCATCCAAACTCATACATTTATCTTTAGTCGCATTGATTCCTGCAACAGTGTCCTCACAGGTCTGCCTAACATAAAAGGACTTCCCTGTCGTTACCTCCATCCACATTCTGGTCTGTCCAGCTCTGAAAGGGATCAATGTCCTCCTAAAGGAACATTTCTAATGAAAATATCTTTGTACATTTCAAATTAGACAATTATTTTTTCAGCAAGAGTCTCATTTGCACACAAGTGGATTTTTTTCAACTATTTAAATATATTCTGAACACATTTAGTTGCATTTGACTTTATATCAGAGAAAACAATCTTTATATCAGAGAAAACAATTTTTGTTATATTACTAGACAAAATATATGTATTTGTTTTCAATTTGTGTTGCAATGTCACATAAAATTATGATAAAATGTATTGATGTTGGTGATTGTAGCATGACCAATATGACAAAGACAATGGGTTTGGAATAATAGCATGACACAATATGTGTGCAGACTAGCCCACCACTTCAGTATTTATGCAGCGCATTTATGTCACATTTACCATGTATGGCATTATTTACATAGTTTATTTGAATAGCCAAACAATATCAGAATGCTGTTATATAACCTCAACATGTCGATCCATCGTTTGCCCTCCAATATATCACTTCCTGTTCTCCTTTCAGTGAAGTATCGTGTCCGTTTTGCATTTCTTTTTTTGAGGACCAAACTACAAATCCAGTGTACTTTCCCGTGTGTAGTGCATCATTGTGGCATATCGTGTTCAAATTTCCGATCTATGCATTTCAGCACATGTCAACAATAAGGCAGTTCAAAGTGCTTTACATAATGAAAACACAAAAAAATACGTCATAAAAAACACCATATAGACACCAACCAGAAACAAAAATTATATTTTGATGAGTGCCATTATTAGATCAAATAAACTGTAAGCCACTCACATCCCCTCTGCCAAAAAAAGTTTTAAAATAATAAAAGCACAACTGAATTGCATGTCGTGTGCTTTCCTTTCTTCACAATAGCTCTGAATCTTTTCAAAGCTTCGGCCCCAGAGCTGTTTGTCTTGAGCAATGCGGTGTGGCATAGAACCAAAGCCCCTAGAATGATTTCTTGGTTAACCAGACACATAGTAATGTCTCTGAATGCACTGCCTACACTATGTCTCACTGTTCATTTCTCCCTTGTTTCTTGTTTCTGTAGCAAGCATCATCCCCACCTCTACAGACCTCACCACCAAATCCTCATCATGCACATGTGGCTACTTGCATCCCCATCATGCTAATTAGAGCCAGGTTTGTGGGAAAGGAAGGGGGTACTTGGGTGGCAAGGTGGAAGTGTGTCTGCATGCGTGTGTGTGTGTGTGCATATGGGGTTGATGTAGGGAGCGTTGTGTGTGCAGTTTGCGTGTGGTTGCCGTGTTTGCCTGTGATTACCCCCTGTAACCTGTCTGTAAAAGGTTGGCCCTGACCCTGTGTTGACTTGGGAGGGTAGGGGGCGAAGCGGGGTTGTGGGGGATGTGGGGGGATGAGAGACGAGGCCCTTATGTCATGTGCTGGCGGGTGGGCGAGCTCACTGTGTGGAGACAGGACCAATGGCAGACCAGTCTGCCCCGTCTCTGGAGCTAATCATTGTTTACTAGTCTCATTTCCACTTCTCAGTGAGCTACTGTCACGCACAGCACCAAGAGGGAGGCAGAAAGAGGGAATGGGGGGGTGGATGGAGTTTATGGACGCAAAGTAAAGCAGTGGGAAGAGGAAATAAAATCGAATCGGTTATTGGGAAATGACTGGAACTTAGAAAAAGAAGCGAAGTGGACGTTGTAGAATAAAGAAAGCAAAGGTGATCAGAACCTGAAAAATTCAGCAGCCAAGAACAATTTAGATATACCAGCTAAAACACCAACAAACAGTAACCACCGGACATAGCTAGTTAGAGACGGCGATGTTTCAGAGACAGCATTTTCTCACGCCAGACCACAGGATGAGGAAATAGAGATACTTGAAAATTATCACCATCTGAGTTGATTGATGTTCGCGTGTAAACTGCTTGAGAAAGAAAAACAACAGAGTCAGAATGAATTTCTGTACTGACATGCCAACGGAAGTCCCTGTCAGACATGCGGTTTGAGTGGTTCATGAGTAGCACACAGTACACAGAAGAATAAAATAATTTGCCCGAATGCCTCAAACATATTATCTAATTTGGGGTTGATTATTTCTTTACTCTTTCTTGTTTTTTTTGGTCATTATGGCGTGCCTTACAAGGCACTAAAAATCATGTTCAAAACGTACTTCATGCCACATGAAGTATGTGCTGGCTGTCAGATATGTTTTATATATAATATATGTATTGGGATTTTGCATGCTATATTTACAATATATTGATGGATCAGGAGAAAATAAGTAGCTTTTTTCTGTCTTTTTTTTTTTTTACCGTTTTCAAAGTCTTAATGATAACCTGGACTGAAAGTACAATTTTCTACTGCCGTCATTGAGTTCTCACATGTGGTCAAATGATCTTTAACTGAAGAAATAGAAACATTTTCTGATGGTCCCATTAGGCCTTTGCATACTGAGGTGAGTATATTTCCAGCAGTGAGAACAGAGCCTTTGCACAGTGTAGCAACAGATCAGTTAATATTAAAAGGGTAATTGTTGAGCATTCATGCAGATTTTGCTTTGATAATTATTGTAGATGTGAGAGTTTTTCAAAATTTACTACTTGCCTTTGTAATTTAATGCATCTGTCTCTTTAAGTAGCTGCTACTCTTTGCAACACTTTACGTTCAGTATATTATGACAGTGTTCCTCCATTATGCCATTTACAACCATTGTTAAGATCATTTGACTGATTTACTTTTAAAATTTCCACTGTTTTATATCATTCAATGTGTCCAAATATGGACTTGAATGAGTAATACTTGGATACTGGCTTTCTGGAACATGTTTTAAATAGCTTAGCTTTAGCAGATGACTTTCTAAGGTAATGGTTTTTATTGGATCTCATTTTGAATAGTTTTAAACACATGACTAGTGGCTGATTAAAAATTTATTGAAATTCCTTCCAAAGTGGCACATTAATTTAATTTCCGCGGTAATAATTGTCTAAACATGCCTTAATCAGAATAAATAATCTGCTGAAAGATTATTTACTTAAAATAAGTATAGTTTTAATCGGCAGTGCTCTTTATGTCATTTTTTTGGTGGTGTTTAGTTTTGCATCGTAACTCTTAAAGTAAATTCTGTAAATTAATAAAAAATGTTTAATTTGGAAATTGTATATAATCTCTTTCTTCTTTTAAAGCACTCTATGCTAAATGGATTATCTCTCCGTTCTTTTAGGGTAACCAACAGATCATTACTATATAGTGGCTCCAGAACAAGAGCACTGTAAATTGTACAGCAAAGGGATTTTATTTATAATCCATTAGACTCCGTGTGCAGGAGGGGGAGCAATGTGGTGATGAGCTTGCGTGCCATGCTGGCCTAGCGTGCACGGAGGTTGGTCACTGAACTCTGGCTTCCCTGTTGAGCAGGGACAGGGGGTGGGAGGAGGAGGTGTGAGGCTGCAGGGAGTGATTAAAATGAGACGAGGGGGAACGCACAAGTCCAAATAACTTCCATATGAGCCAGGATTTGTGAGCTTAGCAATGACAGGCTAAAGACATGGTTAAAGACATGGTTAAACATGGTTCGTTGCACATTTCCCACCTCCTTATAAGAACTGCTTTAGCATATTTATCAGCCTGCCTCAAGTGAACCCCTTTTTACGACAACATGATTAATGTTCCTCACTTGGAGGTTTTCCTGTTGCTCATTTCATGTAATTGAAGAACAAAACTCAGGGTAGTAACTTATATATATATATATATATTATATATATATATATATATATATATATATATATATATATATATAATATATATATATATATATATATATATATATATATATATATATATATATATATATATATATATATAATTTACACCACCATTAATTGGACAAAACACATATACACGTAGTTAACAATCCTCCGATGGAATGGAGTTGTTTCAAAATAACTATCAGTATCTAAAAATAGATTTTGACTGGATTAATTTGATGGAAACTGGTAGGACTTTAAAATAATAAATACTAACAGATGGAAAGGTTTTCTGAACTTCCTCTAGTTTTGCAGAAAATTCAGCAAAATGTCAACCCAATAGTTTATTTTTATTTCACAAACACCAGATACACACAACTGCTTTCATAGCTTTGCTCCACAAACAGAAGTGCAGAAAGATTTTAAAGACAATAGGATATTTTAACCTTGTTAATGTCTGGATGTCTTTCTTATACTCAATTTTTATACATTATTTCTAATGTGCAAAGATCAACTTATTGGGTAGTTGAAAATTTTTATGGTTTAAAGTCATGAATTCATATGTTCTCTGTTATCGGCACATGATGAAGATAAAGAATCAGTGTTGGATCTGAGCCTTACCAGAGTAATTCAAATATGTAATGAATTACAACAGTGTGGAGTGAAGCTGAATGTGAACAGCTCAATGAGTAGAACAGGAGTTGTCTAATAAATTGCATATTTTGCATGGTATCTTTAAAAAAAAAAAGTGTTTAGAACTGACAAAGTAAGTTTTCATTCTGAGTCTATTTGAGATGTAGTGGTTATTTTTTACATATTGTTCCAATTATTTAAATGAGTAGGATTTAGCAAAGACATGCACTAATTTGTCTGGGATTATGTACACCACTCTGATTAGTTTAGTTTTCGTCTTTTTCAAATCTTATGTAAGAACACCCACAGCCTCAACAGTTAAAGTTGAACTATATCATTATTATAGTCCAAGACAGCGACCAGCTCACTGAATGTAGTATGGACATTTCTCATTTTGTGAATTTGCAGCACTCTTCTGTGTTTGAGACTTTACTTGGGCTGCCTAATGTATTTTGAGAATCCTGAAAATGAGGCTAAGTGACATATTGTTCCACCACTTGTGCAGAGGAGATTATGCTGGGACCTGTAGGACTTGGAAACTTTTCAGGAAAGAGAAACAATTTTACGTATGCCCATCTTGTTTGCTACCATATACGGTGAAGTGAAAGTAGAACAGGATATACAAGAATGATGAAGATATTTGCAATTGAATTGAAAGTCTGAGCATGCAAAGCTTTGAGGAGTTAATTATGTGATTGTGGGTGGCCCTGTGACCACTCACCCAATTTGTACACCACAGCTCTGTGTATCTGGGGTTGTAAATGGCTGAAGTAATTACTGCCGAGCAGAAACTTCAGCGTGAGCTGTGAATTCACTTGACTTCCTTAAAATTGTGACTGCTGGCATTCCTTTTCTTTTGGGACTACTTTCACAGAAACGTTCTGTTGACATCAAGGCCTCGTCTTTGTACTTTTGGAATGTGGTTTTCATTAACATTAACAAATGCCTCAAAGCTTTAAAATGCTTCTGTTTTCAGATCAAAGGGAACCCTCATTCTTTTCATTTGTTTTCGCAAATCATTTTATAAATTGAATGTGAAGAAAAAAAAAACAAAAAACAATAACATCAATTTTTCAGAAAACTTTGAATAACGAGCCAGTAATCAAAAGTCAGCTCAAATGGTAACATTGACATTTTTCTCTTTTGTGATCTTTTCAACGCCTCGTTGAAGAAAAAGAAAAACTATTCTTTAAATAAAATAAAATAAATCCCCTACGTCTTGTCAAATTCATTAAAAAGTAACATTGCAAACATGTGTAAGAAGCAAATCTGATCAGATGAGGCCAGAACACACAGAACGCCATGTGTGGCCTGAGCACACTGTGTCCTTGGTGAAACATGGTGGTGATGGTATCATGCTGTGGCGATGTTTTTTAAGAAGGAGTGGAAGAGGAGGAAGGTAGATTCAGATAAAAAAGGGGCAATCCTGCAATAAGCCTCTTAGAACTGCTTTCAGTCTTTACTGATCAGCTTGAGCTTTTGTCTGAATTTTATGTGGTTGAAATTTGCAACCAGTGTAGAATCTTTCTTCCAGTTTGTGTTGGAACGTTATCTTAGGATAATGAATGTGCAGTAATTTTATCTTCTCACAAGATATTATTTATTTGTTGTCAAATTATTTTTGTCTTAGCCTTGTTCATCTTGGAGCTGGCTATAGCTGGACTTTTTTGTTTTGACTGATCGTATAATTCTGCTAGTGAAAGACCCACATTGTACCCTGAAGGAGGCAGATCACAATAGAGTTCTCACACTTGCAGATGTTCACCTATTAGTTTCATGAAACAGTTCTGTGTGATTCCTGCTTGTTGACTACACATACTTCTAAACCTAATCTTGCTCTTTTCAAACATATGAATCCACATTGCTTTCACTACTCTGCCCTGTTTTGGTGCCTCTCTTGCAGGCATTTGGAAATCAGTCTAGAGGTAAAGTTGACATCATTGCTACATCCTTGAAGCCTCCACACAGATTTTTTTCTTACCACTTTGTTTAACTCATGAGGAGAAATAAGGACTGACATCTGACTATTAATATTGGATAGAATGAATGCAAGTCCGAGCCAGAGAAGAGAACTGTTCACTCATTAAAAGCTAATCATGCAACATCATTTCTTACAAATTGTCTTTTAGTTTCCAGACTTTATTTCACTTTGGCATATGTGCAGGGCCCAGCTGTTTTGGGTTCAGCCTCATCCTCTCTGTCAGGCTGAACAAATGTGGAAATAACCAAGAACAATCCATCTGTTTGACAAGTCCAACATTCTCATGCATACTGGATCTTTATTTGCAAAGTAAGCAGACACAAGGATGCTTTAAGGCTGTCAATCACAGAAATAACGAGTTCTGTCTGTCTGACTGAGTGGCTTATCATCATGCTTCTCCTCAGTGTACGGTCAGCCAACAAGGAATGTCACGTTAGGAAAATGAATGTGCTGTAATTTTATCTTGGCACTGCTTGAATGCTGCTCTCAGAGGGTTTTGTCTATATAAGGTATGCTCCTTGGGGTGCTATAGCTATTTTGGGAACAAGTTAAACACAAAGTTGTAAGCCAAGCAACAAGAAGGAATGTCTAAACTGACATTATGTCCTCATCCAGTATCTATCATTTATTTTCGTCTTTTAATCCCAGATCACAAAATACTGTCAATCTCTTGCTCTAACATAGCTGTCAATGGGGTAAATGTCATATTCTTTATTAACTCACTTGATTAATTAGGTAAAGATTATGAAATGAATACTGGAGGTTGTAGCCCATCTGCAAATGTCTGTTAGTTGCATAAGAGAATAAAAAGTGGGGTGTGTATGCAAAACGTTCCAGAGTGAAAAGAGCAAGTTTACCCACAAACCCATTAACTTTACACTACAGGTTAGGTGAATAAGATATTAAGATATTTTCATTTAACATGGTAAACCTAATAAAATTATTACTTAGATGTGCTTTAAAGAATATATGATCCATGCAGATTACGTATATGCAATTAAGCATTCAGATTTTAAACTAGAGAAAATTAACAAGAATAAAGTGGCCCTTTAGTTTAGCACCAAACCAGGAGCAGCTAACTGGAAACTAACTTCATTTAATAGCCTAAGTAACTTAATTGTTTTCTTCCAGAGCCTAAGCCAGTGGTTCCCATAGTGTGGGGCGCCATAATCATCCAGTGCCATTGCCTGGGGGAGGAGGTGAGAGTTAGTGGTATAGATGAATGAAAAACAAACAAAGAAAAATAAAACAGTTACACAAAAGTGTTTCATTGTAAAGATGGTTTAGAGTGTGTTTTGTTGCAACCTTAAATGTGACATAAACTTCAATGGAGTTTATGAAAACAAAAGGTTTATGTATAGGTTTATGTCTGGCTGAACGATATGTGTGCCCAGTTGATTTATTGTTTTTTCTTTCTTTTTTGGCCTAAGCTATGCTCAGCATATGATGGCGTCCAATTCATACTGAACTAAAAATAGAGAACTAGAAAATTGATAGAAAAGTAATTTTGGGCACCGCAAAAATGGCACTCTGATTGTAGAGCCATGTTGCAGATATAAGGAACCTCCACAGTTTTCGTGGGCACATTTCCATGTCATTAAGAAATTTACTTAATTTTTGCATCAGCTGATTTAGCTGGCTGAATTTGCAAACAGATCAATCCAACAGTAAAAATGTCAAGAGCAGGGTGAATATGAGCGTTTATGGCTATCAACTGGAAATTCATTTAAATTAATTACATTTTTATTGTTGTATTTACGTTTACGTAGGACTTTTGTGTTTTATTTATTACTGGTTTCATGTCTTTTTAATACTTGACACCAAACATCATCAGAAGCTCTTAGGTTTTTAGACAGCATGAGCTGAAGATTTGGTTACACCTTACAAAGAGCATGATCATCTGTGGCGTACTGAGGTCACCAGTGTTGTGTTAATATGACCCTCTAAAAGGTGACCACCACATTCTTCCTCTTATTTTTATTTTCTCGAAAGACACGCAGGGAAACCCTCCTTTCCTTTCCCCCCCCGGTTTATTACTCCATCAGCCCTAATTGGGGCTGACGGGGTGGCTGTTGCATGACGAGACACATCTCTGGGCCCCTGCGTGAGAAGGCTGGCCTCGCTCTTGCTGAGCTTGTTTTCTTTGCGTGACCATATCCCTCCCTCTGTCACTTCTGGCACCTCTCGACAAGGCCCCCCCTGACCCCGTTCATGCCCTCGTTTGCTGGCATGTGGCTGGTTTATTTGCTTTGGCCAGCTGCCTGTGTGAAAGGCAAATTTTACTGCACTGCTAAAGAGGCGATCTTCAGATGCAGTAATGGCAAAAGTGCATGGCGGAGTTAGCTGGTGTCTTGAAGTGAAAGAATGGGGACACTTTGAATATGTGGCTGGCATAAAGTGAAGTCAAGCATGCCCAACTGTAATTGCTGCGGATCGGGATCTAAAGATGGGTCATTCAGAGTTTACTGTAGCACAAATCGCACTGGAGCAAGAGGAGCTAAAGGTGCAAGAGGATTGTGGCAGTGTTTGGAGAGGTCACTTGTTCAGACTAATGTTATTCAACAAATTCTCACATAAATGCTGACATCACCACACATTAAGTCAAATTTTTCCAATTGGGATCTGATCTGGTATACAAAAGGTAATGGGAGAAAAAGTGTCAACCGTTTTGAAAAAAATAAATAAATAAAAATAAAAAATGCTTTCACAAAACAGGGTGCAGTCTTTAGATTTTACTGGGCTGTCCAGCACATTCAAAATGTTGTCCATCGTACAGTTATCATCAGTAATGTATGAATATTATTGAAAAGGTAATTTATTTTTCAGACACTAAATTCACTATGTGAAACACAACCAATGTTTAAGTGGTTTCTTTCTGTTTCTTTTTATTTTCTACTTATAGGTAATAACAAGAAGACATTTGAGATAAGACTTTTCAGCAAGACACAGAAGCTGGTTTTAAGTCAATATTTTCCTAACAATGTAAAAACAATGCTAGGTCCATTGATAGATTGTTTAATTTATAATGCAATGTAAAATGTGTTGTTATAAGTGAAATAATCTCCAAATGGAACTAAAACTTTTTCATCAATATTAAGAAATAATTGGCCTAAAAGAAGCTCACATTTCTTGATGAAAAGTTATGTGCAAGTTAGTTTTGTATTACTTCTACAGGAAACTAGAGAAAAAAAAATGTTCAGACTTTGATTTTTGGCACTGGTGCACAGAAATAGAATACATCTTAAATTTGAAGTTTAATTTTAACTCAGAGTCCTATATCTTGAAAGAAAAGAGGGTAACTATTACCATGTGAGAAGCTAAGTCCCAAGTGAGACTGTTTAGTGCATTCACATGCAAGTCTTCTTTCCTCATGATTAGTTACCTGGATCATTTCTAACACGTGCACCAGTTTAAATCCCGGTTGCATATTGAGAAGCATCTGATTCAGCTGCAGCAGCTACAGTGACCAGCAGCAAGATGAGGCCCATAAATCAGACAGAGTGTTAGGAAAGCAGAATAACACAACCCCATATAATCAAAAGTGTGTTCCAGATTAACCTCTGACATGACTTCAGTCAGTACCTCTCCTGACATGGAATCACTTGAAGCAGTTTGGCTCTGGAAGCTGGAAGTCATGCTTTAGATCTTGTAAACAGAAACACTAGTTTCAACAGAGTTACAGAACAAAGTACCACCCCCAACCTGGATTCTGAGCATGAAGAAGTGAATTTTTCATATAATATAAAAATAATTGATTTAATATTGCTTCATGGAATAAAATGCTTCTGAGATAGAATGCAATGACAACGCAAATTTCAAAGAAGCATGTTCCGAAGATTTATTTGCTCTAAATGAACACTCATCAAGCTTTAATCCTGTGGTTTGTCCAATGCATTTTGTAAAAGAGCTGGACCGCATACGGTGACTGTACAAGCACTTTGAAACGCCACATCCTTAAGCGCCGAGATTGCCTTAAATGACAAATAAGAGACATTTAAAAAATTAGTTTTGTAGAGGACGAAAAGAAAAAAAAGAAAATAAACAAAAGTTCCGGGAAACAAACTGTTCCGGTGGTCCCTCACATTAAACTGCCACTAACTTAAATGCAAACACACAAACGCAAACAAGAGCTGATTAGGACTGGCACGAGACTGGATGCTTTCTGTGTTTGTCTTAATTCATTTATTTACAGAATATACTCTCGCCCTGGGTTGTGTGGTGAGAATCACTGTTGGATCATTACAGGGTCCAAGTTGAATAAAGACAGAGGGAATGTAATATGTTTGCGTAAAAGAATAGCTAACATGAAATGAAACCTCTGAGGGCTTAGGTTTTGACTTAAAAACATTATGGACATATTGCCAGGAGACAAAAAACATACAAATAATTCTTACATCATGAATGTATTATTTTCTGCTCATGTGAAAAATTAAAGATACTTTTTTTTACCTGGGAGAATGTTAAGAGTAATATGTATGAATAGGGTAAATTATGAAATAATATCTCAACATAGCAAAAGTCAAGAACTGTCCTATGACTTACAGTTGAGAACACTTCTTTGTTAAATGAAGAATTTAGCATTTACTTGTTTTAAACAGTGTAGCAACAGTAATGCTAAAGTAAACTTGGAAGCAAGTGGAACGTCTTAATACTGAGCCTTTCTTGCAAGTGGATCAAAAATGCGCTCATGTCACATCCTTTCAGCAAAGGTGCATATAATAGCAAACATTGTTTCCAACAAAACATCATAAACAAAGTTATATAAAGTAGACAGGCTGGATATGCAGTTCTGAACCACTGGGATTATTTGAAGCATTTTTCTGAGGTGAAGCAAGAGAGTGACAGATAAACCGCTGTGCTGTCCTGCTACGCATGCTTTTATCCCAGAAAATACTGCTGCTTGAGACAAGTATTTTGATCCATGGACAGCAAATTATGGCTGTAAGGGAAAATAGCTTAAATAACTTCTTTTTAAAGCATAGGAAAATATTTTACCATTTTGATCAGATTTCAAGCCCTAACCTTAAACCAATTCCTTCTTTGATTATTACTATTTTATGGAGTAAGAAATGACAAGAAAATGTTTTTGATAGTTACATAAAAATAGATTTGATTATAAACGACCCAAATTATTTTAAATGATTGCAAATGACAAAATGATATTTTATCAGGGCCCAGCTTCATAAATATTGCTTTTGTGCACGCTACTTACATAATAAAACAAGTGCCACGATTTTATCGTATTTCGCTTCGTCATGTCAACAAGAAAGAAACTCCTTATCATTGTGGGAAAGTCTGCATCATTTCTGTGAGGAAAATACCTCAGAATCAATGAGTGTGAATTTGAAAGGCTTGAACAGCTCAGTCAAAATAAATGCAAGCAAACAAAGTGCAGTGTGACTGAATCCAGACAGCTTTACATTCTTAGTGTGGGATCCAATTACAAGTTATGAGGTCTGTTTAAACCTCCCATCAAAAAGAAATATTTCTGGCAGCTGCTGCTTAAAACAAAAGATGATTTAATAATAAAAAATAAAAAAAATACTGGAATGCATAAATTTCAATAAATTTCAATTTGTGACAACTCTATTTATTAAGGCTCTTCTTCAAATGCTTTAGAAATCACAAATTACATTATACGCAGCTTTTTAAAAGTTTCAGTTGTGGTTTCATTTTCATAGTGTATAACAATAAACAATATGCTCTGATCTGCCTTCTGTTATTTTTTCTTTTTGTGCCTGTACAAAGAGGGAATGCTATGTTCAGAGCCTCAAGTTGGTGCCACTTCTGGGTTTAAGTGGAAGACTGAAAAGCATTTCATCTAATGCACCAAAGAATATGTTAGAAAGCTGCAAAAGTATCGGACTTGTCAACATCCCCCTCTTGGCGCCAACAGACAGCTGTCTTCTGCTGAAACACAGCAAAACTGCTTAAAGCCAAACAATCATAAGTGTGGCTGCATGTTACTAAAGATTTCAACACTGCAATGTCCAACAAATGTTTAAATAAAGAGACAACTAGCGAGATCACTTATGGTGCTGACAGCAGCTTTTACCACTGGATAGTTGTGGGGAGAAAAAAAATTGAAGGGCTAGAAGCCTGAACATTTCTTATTGTAAATTTATCTTCAAGAGTTTATCGTGATAGATTACCAACATTATCAGTGCTTCCTGACAATTAGAACCTATTAGGTAAAAGTTATTTTGACTGTGGTGTCAAGCGTGAGGTTTTGGAGAATGCTATCGCAAAATCAAGCATTTTGTCATATTACCACAAACTTGTACTTTTTGAGATTTCATGTGATAGGCTAACAGAAATGTGTAGAGAAATAATAAACTCTTTTTCACACAACAAATTTGAAAGAATAGTGTCCCTGTATAAGATAAAACCACTGTAATAATCCACTGCAATAAATTGTCATTTATTGTCATTTCATCACCAAATACTGAACTTTTTACTGCACCATCATGTTTCAGGGATGTTTTTCTTCAGCCAGAACAGAAAAGCTGTTCAGAGTAGAAGGATGGATATAACTAAAGAAAAATCCTGTGAAACAAAACTCTCAAAGCCTAAAAAACACTCAAGATTGGAATGAAAATTTACCTTCCCACAGGACTTCAACACTAAACATTTCATAAGATTTAGATTTGGAATAAATAATAAATAATTTACATATTTTAAACTGAAGTCTACTGGGAAAAGTGGTTAGAAAAGGGGTTAAAAAAGGGGGAAATGCTTATCTACTATTAGATGGTTCTTTTTTTTTTTAAACCATGCGAAAATAACTTAATTACTCATAAGCCAAAAATATGTCATTCCCCAAGACAAACTGTTAATTTATTTGTGAAAGTAGGGGGACCAAATGGATTTGCTTTAGTTCTGGAAGAAGGAAAAGACTAGCCCTTACAAAAAAATGGTAGGGGATAAAAAATAAAAAAAAAATGCTAAAAAGTTTAAAATAACAAAAAAGAATGGAAATGTGAATAAAGTTAGTTAAAATTTAGCAAGAATCAAATACAATTTTAAATTAAATGTTGAATATTTTGTGTTTAAAATTAAATTATGATTTTTTTGAGGCAGTTTAATGTTACATAGAAGCCCGTTATTGAAGGTTGCTGGTTTTGGAACATTCTTAATGGCAACATGTGTTATTTTAAATCTTGTTGGCCTATTACTGGCATTCCTTTTTAGGGAAAACTTAAGGGGATTTTAGTTTTATGAGCTGATCCAACCAGACAATGTCTGTGTTCCAGGATGTTCTGATTTACTCATCAAGGTCTGCATAGGAACATACATAAAATGGAACAAACAGATCAGCAGTAGGATAAATTTCCTAAAGAGTAGAAAAAAGGAAGGCACAAAATTCAAAGGAAAAAAGGTAGTTTCAGAAGCAGCTGCAAGAAGTGATGAAAGCTGTTCAGCATGGAAAAACCTTAAGATTTTCTTGTGCTAGCTAAAAAATGAATGATCTTACAAAACTGAATCCCGAAATAAAAAAATCAGAATTTGTAACTCTGAATGTCATCATAGAGTGACTATTTTACAGTTAATTGCTGCGTTTGATAGGCAGCGGGGACTGTGTGAGAGATCCTCTGGATTCCCTCCTCATTATGTATCAGAGCTTATGCTTAACAAGGTGGTGAGTGATTGATGGGGCTGATGAAGAGCAGCTGAGGCCGCAGGGTGGGAGGGATGAGGAGAAGCCCATATCGTGACAGTGAAGAGGGTATGATCCTTCCTGCTGTTGCACATGACGTGCAAAGAACAGACAGGAAACTGCAGGAAGAGAAAGGTTAAAACCCAGAGGTCAATTTATCTGCCTGAATATTTTCACCCAGTCACCCCCTCACTTCGTCTTCTACTCCCCTTTCATGACCCATCCGCTTTCAACGTCCTCCACGTCTCCTAAATTGATGAAAGATGTTGATGAACTGCAACAAAGGAGGTCAAAACCAGATTCGAGGTCTCACGCAAGACAGTTCATCACAGTCAAGTGCTTTTCAGGCATCCACAACAAAAAAATCAGTGCGCCGTTTCTCCAGATTAACACCATAACCCGAAGGCACCTTTACATTTCTTTCTCAGCTCTGAAGTTCACGAGCCTCATTTAGTCCTTCTTGCAAAAGTAGCACAGGTTCTCCGATATGCTGAAGCCACCCCTCATAAATCTGCACACTTAAACATGGGCCCTCAAACCTAACAGCCTGAGAGCTTTAAATGTTGGGGCCACATCATAACATGCATGTAGGTGGAGGGGGAAGCTCACAGGTGCCCCTTGGCTGAGGCTCGCAGCCGCCTGCTTCCCCGCTCTGCAGTCACGCAAACGCTGCCCCTCTCCAGGCCCTGCATCTGATTTTACTGCAGCTTGTGGGGGAAACCAGACACTACAAAGCCCACATTAATTTCTCAAACAGGGTTACAAAGACATAAATCATTTTGAAACTTAGCAAGAAGGAGGAGGTCACAGTTAGAGTAATGCCTTGACTCACTGATTATATAGAAATAGGAAAACATAGGAAGAAAAAAGTCCAGTTTTAAATTGTATTGAATTCCTATATATTTGCTGACAAGAAATTTTTGTTTGTTTTATAGATGTCAGTTTTTGAGTATAATTGAAAATAGCTGTCAAGATATGCTCGCTGTATTGAACTAATCATATTTTCTCTTGACACGCAAGCTTCCAGGAACAGAGTAACAAGCTTTATAGGTCATTTGAGATTTACAAGTTTGTTTTACGCTCCAGGATTCAGTCTCAGACTTTGTTTAATAAAACACACACACACTCACTCACACAAGGTCTTTTTCTGTCCAAACTCTAAGCTGTGACTTGACGTGATCTTATTTCATGTTCCTTTTAAAACTAATTGTCTCTCGTTACAGGAAAACTAGAACAGATTCCATGTAGATTTATTGACGTTGTCTGGAAATTAACAGCTCTCTCTACTGAAGTCTTGTATAGTGTACAGTAATTGCCTCATGATCTTGTCACCTCTAGCACCTTTGCTTCCCTCGTCTTTACAGTGACTTACAAAAGTTTTCATGCAAATGTATCTTTTTTGCGTGTAGTCACATTACAACCATCGAATTGAATGTCTTTTTGAGATATATGTGATAGTTCAAACTGTTTTAAGTAGAAAGCAAAGGATGTGTGCTGTTAATTTTCAGAATAAATAATCAGAACTTTCTGAGTTGCACATCTAGAGACTCAAATTTCTACCAATTTATCGTTGCAATAGTTGAAGTTTAGTCAAGCTGCTCGGAGAGGATCTGTGAATAAAGATCTTTGAGCCTTGCCGTTAAAATTTGGTCTGGACTTTGAACCATGTCACGTGTAAGTACATTTTGACCAAAGCCATTTTATTGTGATTCTACCTATATGTTTGTGTTGTTGTCCAACTGGAAGGTGATTCTCCATCTCAATCTCAAGTGTTTTTTGCCAATAACTGGGTTTTGTATTTATTGCCATCTGTCTTCCCATCATCGCTGACCAGCTTCTTTTTCTCTGCTAAGAAAAAATTTCACCACAGCATGATGCTGCCACCATCATGTCACAGTCAGAAAGTATATTTAAGGGTGCAGTGCTAGTTTTCCTCCACATTTCTCATCAACAAGGCCAAAAGGGTTTTTTTTACGATCTGAACTGCAGATTGAGCACCTTCCACACTGAACACAGAACCCGCTGTTATTTTGTTATTTTAACACCTTGACTTTTTTTTTTAATCTAAATTGGTGAAGATAAACGATCATCTCAACAGATTCTCCCACCTGAGCTGCAGTTCCTCCAGAGTCACCAAATCTTTGAGGATCACATACAAATGAACTCTATTTAGGCAACAGATGTTTATTTGTATAATACATTTAATAATAAGACAATTCATACTGCCTTATATTAATGAAAGCATAAAACTATGAAATGCAATGTCATAATAAAGGAGAGGAGGGGGAGATTTTTTTTTTTGCATGAAAAGCCTCATTTAATTAATTTTACTAAGGGATATTTTGTTAAAAGGGGGAAAACATAAATGTAGATCACATGTTTTAAACTTTTATTTGGAACAACTAATGTGTGGAATAATTTCCTTTCCATTTCATAATTGTGCAGTTTTATATTTCTCTATCACACACAATTCTTATGAAATATGTGAGGTATCAGTAGTTTTACAACAGTTCTTTTACCGTGTGTGCCTTTCTTGGCGTGTCATAAATTCTGGAGATGCATACAAGTTTTCTCGAAACTACGTCTGTGGTTTGGGACTTAGAGTAATTATAAATGTTTGCTCAGTTTCGCTCCACTAAAGGAAACTCATCTACACATGCTAAAACTTCATTCTTGCAGCCACATTTTCACTCTTGTAAAACTTTTATGGCCTTGCGTGAATATTGTACATTCCTTTCTAGCCTTATTATGAAATCATCTAAACTGACGTTCCCAGATGCGGGCGCCCTTTCAGATTTTTCTTAGAGATGAATTGATCTGAAAAAACCCCAATAAAACCACATTCCAAATGTGTGTGAGAACTTTGACTGATTTCTAGGCTGAGTGAAAAGCAGTTGTTCAGTTCTTTTTTGCCACGTCAACCTTCTGCTTCTTCTGATATTGATGCATTGGTTGACATATGTGTTTTACCACAGGGCTTTGATTTGTAATCGAAGCTTGCACGGCAACCTCGGTTTACAGCCGGGGTCTCGATGTATGGACACATGTAGGTAGACCACAGTCGCTTGCTGTGCTCTGCATGAAAAGCCTCATTTAGAGCAGCACAAATCACATGTGCATGGCAGTAATTACCCTAGTTTTTCTCTGACACGCCATGGTCATTTACAAGATTAACCAGTCATAGATAAATAAATCTTCCATGAATGTCTTTCCTACACATTGAATACAATTTAAAAGTGCAGTTTTCTACTGAAGGAAATCACACTTTATTACATGACATTTATTCTGCATTGTGTGTGTTTATAAAATATTTGACATAAATGTAAGATACATTAAATCTGAAACTTTGTCCTATGAAAAAGGAAGAAAATCTAATCAATTTTTTACAAAAAGCATGTCTTTACAACTGAGAACAAAAAGGACATTAAGTCAAAATATATATTACAACTGCATGTATACTTAATTAATGTGAAAACAAAGAAGATAGTTGGACAATAAAGCATCCTAAATGCGGTCCTTGAATAGCTGAATCACTGAGTCTTAAAAAAGTAAAAATCATTGTAACTTAATAATGACAATATAGCATCCAACAATTATAGCATCAGAAAAATCATATAAATACAAGTAAGTTGTCACA
Source organism: Poeciliopsis prolifica (assembly GCF_027474105.1). Taxonomy (NCBI): domain Eukaryota; kingdom Metazoa; phylum Chordata; class Actinopteri; order Cyprinodontiformes; family Poeciliidae; genus Poeciliopsis; species Poeciliopsis prolifica. The sequence continues at coordinate 10,279,336 of NW_026562388.1, forward strand.
CAAAGTGAAATATAATATATTAACATTGAAGCTTTACTTGACTCCTATTTCCACTTTTGACATTTTTGGCCCATAACCCACTATAGTTGATTTTTGGATGTGCATATTCTTGTTTTGAAGCTGTTTTGAATCTCTTGAAGAAAAGTGCAAATCATGCATTACCTGCTGAAATACAAAAAGGTTTTGCTGAAGAATATATTACATAAATTTAGCTATTGTTACACTGACAGAAAAAAAAATTAAACAAAGATGAGATAAATAACCTGATGTTCTGTTTTTCTTTTTTTGATTTTTGTTGCCATTTAATGGAAATGTTCTGTTTTAAAAGTATCCAGTTTCAGTATTCAAATATTGCTTAAAGATGGATTCACCTAACAGAGTTAAATTTTGGCAAATGGTTTCAAGTGAATAATGTCCTCTAAGTGATGTTGTTCCTGCAGGTAACGATGAGGTCATTTCTTGTCAGCCAGTGGAAGCTGCTCTGTCGGCTCAAGGTAATTATCTGCAGGCACGCAACAGACTAACCACTTTGAGGTTGGCCCCCGACTCTGTGCAGACCCCTCCAGCTTCCCCACCCTGACCCCCCAACCTCGTGTTTTACCATCTTCCTCTCATTTGACATGCTCACCAGTTGTAAAAGGATCATATTTATTTTACTAATCATTCTCACTTTGCATTCCACTGAAGCTTTGGGGTTCATATAGAAAGTAAGGGAGGACTTTCATTGAAACATGGAATCATCCAGACTAATGACTTGCAGAAGAGTTCTCCGTCTCTTCATCTGAGGGAAGATAAACCAGATCACCAGCAGCAGAGGATAGAAGATTTTTTATGTTACATGCAAAGAAGAGAAAGTTCTCTCAACAGTAAAATGCTACCCTCTAGTGTCCAAATAATCTGATAAAAATATCTTTGAAAGTGCACTGGGACATTTTCCTGGAACCAGGATAGTTTTCCAGAGCAGTTATTTGCCCCACTTTGTTTCTGCCACAGGTAAAAGGCTACTCACTTCCAACATGTGGCTTTGAAAAATAAAAATCAATTTGGAAGACAAGTAATCATGGTGCTGGTATTAGCGTAACTGAAGATCTGTGTACAAAATATAGCATATTTAGTGATAATGTCCTTGTGATATATTTAAGTTCCCAGAGAATTAAAATATCCTTTATGTTTACAGAAAAGTTCTATGGATTTAAAAATAATTGTATCAGCAGAAAATAAAAATATATTCAACCAGATCAGATCTCAAAACATCTTGAATTGGAGTACTTTTGGTATTGGATTTCAGTTTTGCCATAACACATTTTCATTTCCACATTGGTGAGAGAAACAAAACATTGAAGAATTAGCTTATGCATAAGGAGATGAGATGTACACATTCTCTGTAGCGCGGGTGCTGCTCTCGGATACTTTTCTGTCCTCTGGCTGAATTCTGCTGGAGAAGTAGTAGTAAACGAACAAGAAGAATCCTACAAGCACATAATGTATTGGTTATTTTTTTCTTTTCAGACATTTAGTCTGAAATTGAAGAGGTTCACTTTCAGTTCTAGGCTTACCTTGAAAGGAGTTGATGATGGTAAAGATGTAGAAGGAGGGAAGGAGCAGAGGGCCATAGCTGAAAAAGGCAAATCCCCAGCTGATTCCCAAAAGGCAGAAAAGACCCAGAAGAGAGAAAAACCTTTTCTTGGTAGAGATTGTGTCCTTCTTGTCTGCTTTCGATGCAAATTTAGTGATCTGCACTACAGTTACAATGAATATGGTAAAAGTGAAGATGAACACGATTCCATAGTAACCAATGTTCACTCCTAAGTGTAATGTAGAGTCAGGGATCCAACACCTGGAAATCATGAGAGAGATTTGATTATTTTATAATCTGAAGCATAAATATGTAACTTAAATTATCTTCAAAAGATCCTTACATTTTTACTGAAGTCCCATTATTATCAGAAATTTCCACAGTACCATAGTTACTAGAGGCAAGAAGTCCAATCACAAGCAGAGCGGGAATGACTAAACAGAGAATACACATTTTCCTTTAGTGATTATGATCTGCAGACAAACAAATCACAGTCAATTTGAACTATTTTGAGCTCTCACCCCATCCTGCACTGCAAATCTTGCACATATAGTACTTGATGTCTGTGGAGATCTGGTGTAGATTGAAGTACAGGTGCAAGGCCTGTATGAAGAACCATGTGAATGTGGCCAGCATGCTGTAGTGCAGAGCCGCTGCCATCGCCACACAAGCTGCTGAGACCTTCAGATTAGCAATCGTCTCATTTACCAAGAAGCAAAGGTTCAGGAGGAACAAGGCGACGAAGAGATTCATGAGGATCTTTACAGCCTCACTGGCTTTATTTTTCCTGTGAAGCAAATTGGTTTGTGTTAACAAAACCCTTCGCTAAGTAGAATTTAAATAAAAAGCAGACCTTTTTTTTTTTTTTTTTTACCTCACGAGAAAATGCATGAAGAGAGCCACACCCAGGAAGAACAAGGATATGCCACAGCCAGCTTTTGTGATTTGGGTCAGGGTTTTCAAGTCAGAAGAACTAATATTTTTATTCCCTGATGACTGATTTAAACAACAATATTTGCTTAGTAAACATGAAAAAATATATGCGGTGTTCTTAAAAGCTGCATAAAAATGACTCACCATAAGAATAGCAAAGAAGGTAAGGTGAGAACATTGGCATGTGACGCTGCTGTTGACTTTAATTGTTTTGCAGCCATCTGTGATCCAGTTGTGTGCGCCTCCTGGTGGCCAGTAGGGACAATGACACGTCAAATGTTTTGACATGATTGAAATCCATAAACCTGCTCTAATTTGTTTCTCTTTGGAAAATAACTTATTACAAAATGTAAATAAAAGCTAGAAAACATTTTACAACATAATGATATTTTTTTTTTACCCAAGGATTAAAACTGTGACTTTATTTTCAGAGATGGATGAGGATACTACTGTAAACACTCTTCATCTGAATTTTTCAAATTTAAAAAAAGAACAGTGTTGGTTGATGAAGAAGGAAGCCAACTAACAGACTTATGTTTCTTTAATATCACCTGCTCTTTTACATTAAAACATCTGACAAAAAAATTATTCCAAAGAAAGGGCAAGGTCTCATTAAAATTTCAAATTTGATTTCCTGAACACCTTTATCCCTGTGACAAGCATATTTGGATGGATGGATAAACACCATAATGGTGAGCCAAATAAGCTAAAATCTAAAAACTGCATTTATGAACCTCTTAGAAATTCAATAAGACTCTTGAACCAACCTGGCTGGTTACTTCTCCCATCCCATGATACGCAAGAAACACTCAATCCAGTCTGTAGTGGGACAGAAGAAGAAACATCTGAACTCTCATTGGGTCCAACAAAAGGTTATTCTGAAAGTTTTTAGCGTTTCTTACCATATTCACATTATGGAACTGAATATTGATGGTCTCTGAAAGGTTTGATATGTTCACTCCCATCTCAATCCCCAGGATTTGATTATTAAAAAAAGAACTTGTTGCGTTGATCTGTTAAGTGTAAAAGACTGTTATAAATGGACTGATGAATTAACTTCTGGTTCTGATGGAACCAGCAGCTCAGCAATTTTATTTAAATAGATTTGTTGTACCTTGGGAATTTCAGGAAAAAGCAAGATTCCAATATAGGAGCCATTTTTCTTTACGGCCATTTCACTGGCTTCTTTAGGAAGATGAACTGATAGAGTGTATTCTGTTGCCAAATTGTTGCTTTCTGAAATCTATTGCAAATAGATCATTACAAATACATGTGTGATGTATCGTGTTTTTGTTTTTTTTATTGTATGATTAAAGCTGTGTACCTTTACATCTCCAGTTGATGTGAAGACAAAGTTCTTGTTTGTCTGATTTTGTTGTGTCAGTTTAGCAAACACTCCTTTACTTTTACCAATTACGATGCTGGCTGTGGTCCTATTGCCCATTAACCCTACAATGATATTACTTTCTCTCATGATATTTCTGTAACATAAAAAGAGATTTTCATCAAAACATAATTATATGTCTCGACAATTTAACACTCCTTGTAATGCAGCTTATACTACTAATTATAATATTCTTAGATCATTAGATTTATTGACAGATATACTTACGCTGCATTCTCAGTGTTGTCAGTTTGATTCTGTTTTACAGAATTTAACTTTGGGTTATTATCTAACACCATGGGTGGAATTGTTGAAGAAGTGGTAGTGCTTGATGCAGCAGTAGTTGGGCTTGATGTTGTAGTCCCCAATGTTGCAGGTTGAGAGGTCTAGTTTGAAACAAATGTGCAATATGTCAATTATTTCTTTGAAAAGAAATGACAGAAATCAACTTACCAAAGTAGAAGTTGGGCTTGATGTTGTAGTCCTTGATGTTGCAGGTTGAGAGGTCTAGTTTGAAACAAAGAAATTACAGTAGTCAGCATACCAAACAACTTGTTTGAGAAAGAGTGTTGAGGTTCTGAAAGTTGTGGTTGTAACAGTATTTTCTGGCTCTCTAGTCCCTGAGAAAGTCTGATCAATTGTAGGTTTGGAAGTCTAATTCATGAGATATATCATGAATTTTTGACTTGTGAAATATTCTATGTCTTTCCAAAATAAAATTTGCAGAGGTCAATTTTCAAAATAACTTGTTTGAGAAAAAAGAATAGTTTGAATTGCTGAAAACTGCTTGGATCCCAGGTTCTTGAGTTGTTTTGTTGTTTGCTTTGATTGTATTTTCATTATAATTTTGTGTTAGTTTTTCATTTTGATTAGGTGAGCCTCGTAATTGCTTTTTTGTTCAGACCTTTCATACTGATTTGAGTTTATATTTATTCTTGTGTTTAGTTATTTTTAGTTACTCTAGTTTTATTGTGTTTAGTTTGCTTTAGTGTTCGATTTATTTCCTCGTCCCCTGTATGCTTTCCCTCACCCCCTGTACCACTTCTTCTCTCTTTCTCCCTCTCCTTAGTTGACCTTGTACTTCCTCCACTCACATTTTAAATAAAATAAAGGTAGATTCTATGATTAACAGAAATATTACTATTGGATATCAACATCAGCTCAAATTTTATAATTTTGGCATCCCTGTAATTACTTTTCAATAGTTTAGAAAGGTAACCAATAACAATAACAGCAAAATTTTTAAGTTAACAGGGACAAAAATTTTACAAAAATCAGAAATTATATTAGATTAAAAAAAGGCAGGGTCACAAAGACACTTCTAAAAGTGTCTATACTCCAGTTTTTAGTTCATGTCTTCATCTTCAGTCAATTTAAAAGGTACACTCTCACTTTCCACAGCTATTTATAGCTTTTGTGTCCATGTCAACGACATGTGTCCAACATCCATTGGACATGTGTCCAAAAACAAAGGAGTTTCTGTGACTCCTTTGTCCTACACAGAAACACATCTACCCGCTATGTGCCGCTGTTCTATCAGATTATCATATGTTGTCAGAAAAGCATACTTGCAGTTAATACGCATGTCTGCGCATGCTCAATAAGAAGTCCGACCATAAGAGGAGGTGTCAGATCAGCATATGCGACAAGTTGTAATGAAAATAAGTCATTAAATTGTTTTCAATGATAACTAGATAGATATAGATGCATTGTTGTGGTTTCAATGCAGCGTCAAACTGCAGCTGCAGTCAACTACAACAAATGCCTAAAACTTGTTAGCCTAAGTAACCGCTAAGTCAGGATGTCATACAGCTGTTAATAGCAAAGTGTATGACGATCTGTGTCATGATTCTATGTTGCTGATTAAATAAAATCATATGGTAATGACAGTGCATACTTGTCTGATAGTTATAGCCGTCAGTCTGACAGTCTGACAGCATATACTATACTGATAGAACACCAATAACGGTGCGCTAAGCCACAAATTTTTTGTGACCAGGATGATATGAAATTTATTTTCTGATTTGTCCATAAAGCATTAATCACTGTGCAGAACCACTGTGTTCAGTCTATCCACTAGCCTGTACAAATAAACCTGCTATGCTCTTCTATGCCATTCGCTCTGAATGGGCTTTTTGCACGTCAGCTTCCGTATTCTGGGATAAGCGGCTCGGTCACTTCCAGTCTATTGAAAATGGCATTTCACACTAGGTGCTTGCAGGGCTTGCTCAAGGTAATAATTAATGATGCACATCGATCCAAAGCTCCAAGTTAGCTGGAGAAAGCTTATTTGGAGATGTACTCCAGACATTGCGCCAGTCATTTTAAGTCTGCCTGTTAATCCACCACAAAACGATAAAAACCCAAACATTATCATTGATTAATGAAATTCCCTTGGGGAGAACTTCAAAATTGAACACTTAGCTTTCGTCAACAACTCATAGGCGGAAATGAGAGCGCTGCACAACGCAAATAATCACCCGTCCGGAACTCCGTGCGCTGAATAATAAAACATCGTTTGATGAAGATTTCTCAAGAACTTTTAATAATTGAGGTACTCGAATCATTTGAGAAATTGACACAAGCTCTAATGTGATTTATAATATGTTTTTATGATGTAAAGCACTTTAAACTGCCATGTTGCTCAAATGTGCAATACCAATAAACTTAACTGACGGCTAAAACACTAGTACATAAATGATTGTGTTAATTTTTCACATGTGAAAATTGTTTTTCAAATAAAAAAATATAGAGATCATCTTTACCAAAATAACTCATTTTTGAAACAGAAATGCCTAATAACTGAAAATTAAGGGTGAAAAACTGTTGGTTTGTAGTCCAGGATGAAGTGCTTTTATTTGTACTCTGAAAGTCGAGGTGAAAAAAGATTGTATTCATTTTTATCTATTGAATATCTATTAGAATTAGAAATGAAAGAAATTAACTTACTGCAAAACTTGTTTGAGAAGCAATATTGCTTGAGCTGCTGAAAGATGGGGCTGTAAAAGGAATTTTTGGCTGTGCAGATCCAGATGAAGAGCTGTCGATTGTACGTTTGGAAGTCTAATTCATAAAAGACTGTATTAATGTTTGATGTGTTAAACATCTCATGTCTTTCAAAAATAAAAAGGACAGAAATATGAGAGATCACATGATCAAATAGCTTGAGCTACTGGAAGTGAGGCTTGTAAACAAACAATTTTGGTCTGTAGAACCCGATAAAATTATGTTAAGTTTGTTTTTTGAAGACTAGCTAATAAAGTATTGTATTTATTTTTGATGTATTAATTGCATTTCAATAATTAAAGTAGCAAAGGGCAACTTACCACATTACTTGTTTTAGAAAAAGAACTGGTTAAGTTACTAATACTCAGTGGTGTTGTTGAACTTAATGACTGTGCAGGCCCTGACGAAGTGCTGTTGTTCGTAGGTGTCGATTTCTATTAAATAAGAAATTTCATTTATTTTTTAACGTCAGAAATATTTGTTTCTTTAGAAAACTAAAATGACTGAAATTAGTTTACCACAATACTTGTTTGAGAAACAGAACTGCCTGAATTGCTGAAAGTTGAGTGTGTAGATGCAACCTTTTCCTCCTTAGTCCCTGAAGAAGTGTTGTTTGTACTTTGGGAGGCCTAGTTCATCAAAATTGTGTTCATTTTTGATTTGTGGAGTATTAGTAGTCTTCCAAAAATAAATAAATAAATAAATAAATACCAGGATTAACTTACCAGATTGATTGTTTGAGAAACCAAACTGCTTGAGGTGTTGAAATTATGGGCTGCACTTTCAGACTGTGCAGTATCTGATGAAGTGCTGTTGTTTGTTGGTGACAATGTCTGGTGCATAAAAGATTGTATGTATTATTAAATTACTTAAGCATAAGTTGTCCACTAAAATTGAAAGGTATTGAGATTGTCTTACCAAATAACCAAAATGAGAAATGAAACGGCGTGAGCTACTGAATTTCAAAATAATCTTTTTGGTCTAATGAGGTGCTGTCGTTGGCACTTTTTAATGTCAAGTTTGTAAAATATTATATTAATTTTCAAAATAAATATTATTGGAATTTCAAAAAATATAATGGAAATAAATCAACTTACCAAATAACTTGTTTGAGGAGAGTAACTACTGGAGCTGTTGAAAGTTGAGCTTGTAGACAAAACACTTTGGTCTATATTCCCTGATAAATTGATGCTCTTTGTACTTTCTGAAGCCTAGTTCACACAAGATTGTATTTTCAAGCTTATGAAATACTAATTGTGTATCAAAGAAGAAAATATCAAAACTACTTTACCAAATAACTTGTTTGAGAAGCAGAACTACTGGAGTTGTTGAAAGTTGGGCTTGTAGACAAACCACTTTGGTCTGTATTTGAAGGTGGTGACGTCTAGGTCATAATAGTTTGAAGTAAGTTTTCATGTGTTAAACAATAATTGCATTTGGAGAAAAACAATTATAGATATCATCTTACCAAATAACTTTCCTGAGAAGCAGAACTGTTTGAGTTTGAAGTTGTAAACAAAGTATATTGATTTGCAGTGCCCGATGATCTGGTATCATTTGTACCATTGTAAACCTTGTTTAGAGAAGAGCAACTTTAGTTTGATGTGTGAATTATTGTCTCTCAGAAATAAAAATCACAGAGGTCAATTTACCTTATTACTTGTTGGAGAAACGGATTTGTTGGAGGTGCTGATATTTTGGCTTGTATAACCATCTTGTTGTGTTGCACTTGTTGAAGTGCTTCCAGTTGGCAACTTCTAGTTCATGATAGATTTATGTAAATTTTTCATGCATGGAACATTACTCATCTACCAAACATGAAAAGTACAAAAAACACTTTACCAAATAACTTGTTTGAGAAGCAGAACTACTGGAGTTGTTGAAAGTTGGGCTTGTAGACAAACCACTTTCTTGGTTTGCTGCACCTGATGAACTGCTTTCATTTGTAGGGTGTGACGTCTATTTAAGAAAAAGGTTCTTTAAACTTTAATTAGACAGTTTAGTTGTCTTGCAAACATAAAATGTACAAAAACCAATTTACCAAATAACTTGTTTGAGAAGCAGAACTACTGGAGTTGTTGAAAGTTGGGCTTGTAGACAAACCACTTTCTTGGTTTGCTGCACCTGATGAACTGCTTTCATTTGTAGGGTGTGACGTCTATTTCAGAAAAAAGATTATTTAAATCTTTAATGAGACAATTTAGTTGTCTTGAAAACATAAAAAGTACAGATATGCTCTTACCAAGAATCCTATTTGAGAAACTGAGCTGCTTGATGAGTTTAAATTTGAGTTTAGCAAACTTTCATTGTCAGTTGGTCTTGGAAAAGTGATGTTGTCTGTATTTTTGGGAGGCTAGTTCATCAAATATCATATTTATTATTAAGTACTTGAAATATTGATTGGCTTTTGAAAATAACAATTACAGAAGTCAACTTACCAAGAGACTAGTTGGAGCAAAAGAAGTGCTAACGTTGCTGATATTGGAGTTTGGTGTTTGACTTTCTGACTGTGCAGCCCCCAATGAAATGCTGTTATTTGTAGTTGATGATGTCTAGGGTTTAAAAGAAGCTATCAGTTTTGATATGTTTAATATTTGTTAGTTTTCAACATAAAATACAAATCACCTTACCAAATATTTTTGTGACACAGAACTTCTTGAGTCACTGAAATTGGAGGTTGTAAACAAATGATCTGCATTTGTTGTTCCTGATGAAGTGTTTTCATTTGAAGGTGATGATGTCTAGGTCATAATAGATTGAAGTAAGTTTTCATGTGTGAAACAATAATTGCATTTGGAGAAAAACAATTATAGATATCATCTTACCAAATAACTTTCCTGAGAAGCAGAACTGTTTGAGTTTGAAGTTGTAAACAAAGTATATTGACTTGCAGTGCCTGATGAAGTGGTGTCATTTGTACGATTGTAAACCTTGTTTAGAGAAGAGCAACTTTAGTTTGATGTGTGAATTATTGTCTCAGAAATAAAAATCACAGAGGTCAATTTACCTTATTACTTGTTGGAGAAACGGATTTGTTGGAGGTGCTGATATTTTGGCTTGTATAACCATCTTGTTGTGTTGCACTTGTTGAAGTGCTTCCAGTTGGCAACGTCTAGTTCATAATAGATTTTTGTAAATTTTTCATGCATGAAACATTACTCATCTACCAAACATAAAAAGTACAAAAAACACTTTACCAAATAACTTGTTTGAGAAGCAGAACTACTGGAGTTGTTGAAAGTTGGGCTTGTAGACAAACCACTTTCTTGATTTGCTGCACTTGATGAACTGCTTTCATTTGTAGGGTGTGACGTCTATTTCAGAAAAAAGATTATTTAAATCTTTAATGAGACAGTTTAGTTGTCTTGCAAACATGAAAAGTACAGATATGCTCTCACCAAGTAACCTGTTTGAGAAACTGAGCTGCTTGATGAGTTTAAATTTGAGTTTAGCAAACTTTCATTGTCAGTTGGTCTTGGAAAAGTGATGTTGTCTGTATTTTTGGGAGGCTAGTTCATCAAATATCATATTTTATTATTCAGTATGTGAAATGTTGATTGGCTTTAAAAAAATAACAATTACAGAGGTCAACTTACCAAGAGACTTGTTGGAGCAAAAGAAGTGCTAACGTTGCTGATATTGGAGTTTGGTGTTTGACTTTCTGACTGTGCAGCCCCCAATGAAATGCTGTTATTTGTAGTTGATGATGTCTAGGGTTTAAAAGAAGCTATCAGTTTTGATATGTTTAATATTTGTTAGTTTTCAACATAAAATGCAAATCACCTTACCAAATATTTTTGTGACACAGAACTTCTTGAGTCACTGAAATTGGAGGTTGTAAACAAATGATCTGCATTTGTTGTTCCTGATGAAGTGTTTTCATTTGAAGGTGATGACGTCTAGGTCATAATAGATTGAAGTAAGTTTTCATGTGTGAAACATTAATTGCATTTGGAGAAAAACAATTATAGATATCATCTTACCAAATAACTTTCCTGAGAAGCAGAACTGTTTGAGTTTGAAGTTGTAAACAAAGTATATTGATTTGCAGTGCCTGATGAAGTGGTATCATTTGTACCATTGTAAACCTTGTTTAGAAAAGAGCAACTTTAGTTTGATGTGTGAATTATTGTCTCTCAGAAATAAAAATCACAGAGGTCAATTTACCTTATTACTTGTTGGAGAAACGGATTTGTTGGAGGTGCTGATATTTTGGCTTGTATAACCATCTTGTTGTGTTGCACTTGTTGAAGTGCTTCCAGTTGGCAACTTCTAGTTCATGATAGATTTTTGTAAATTTTTCATGCATGGAACATTACTCATCTACCAAACATGAAAAGTACAAAAAACACTTTACCAAATAACTTGTTTGAGAAGCAGAACTACTGGAGTTGTTGAAAGTTGGGCTTGTAGACAAACCACTTTCTTGATTTGCTGCACCTGATGAACTGCTTTCATTTGTAGGGTGTGACGTCTATTTCAGAAAAAAGATTATTTAAATCTTTAATGAGACAATTTAGTTGTCTTGAAAACATAAAAAGTACAGATATGCTCTTACCAAGAATCCTATTTGAGAAACTGAGCTGCTTGATGAGTTTAAATTTGAGTTTAGCAAACTTTCATTGTCTGTTGGTCTTGGAAAAGTGCTGTTGCCTGTACTTTTGGGAGGCTAGTTCATCAAAGATCATATTTATTATTAAGTACTTGAAATATTGATTGGCTTTTGAAAATAACAATTACAGAAGTCAACTTACCAAGAGACTTGTTGGAGCAAAAGAAGTGCTAAAGTTGCTGATATTGGAGTTTGGTGTTTGACTTTCTGACTGTGCAGCCCCCAATGAAATGCTGTTATTTGTAGGTGATGATGTCTAGAGTTTAAAAGAAGCTATCAGTTTTGATATGTTTAATATTTGTTAGTTTTCAACATAAAATACAAATCACCTTACCAAATATTTTTGTGACACAGAACTTCTTGAGTCACTGAAATTGGAGGTTGTAAACAAATGATCTGCATTTGTTGTTCCTGATGAAGTGTTTTCATTTGAAGGTGGTGACGTCTAGGTCATAATAGATTGAAGTAAGTTTTCATGTGTGAAACAATAATTGCATTTGGAGAAAAACAATTATAGATATCATCTTACCAAATAACTTTCCTGAGAAGCAGAACTGTTTGAGTTTGAAGTTGTAAACAAAGTATATTGACTTGCAGTGCCTGATGAAGTGGTGTCATTTGTAGGATTGTAAACCTTGTTTAGAAAAGAGCAACTTTAGTTTGATGTGTGAATTATTGTCTCTCAGAAGTAAAAATCACAGAGGTCAATTTACCTTATTACTTGTTGGAGAAATGGATTTGTTGGAGGTGCTGATATTTTGGCTTGTATAACCATCTTGTTGTGTTGCACTTGTTGAAGTGCTTCCAGGTGGCAACGTCTAGTTCATAATAGATTATTTAAATTTTTCATGCATGAAACATTACTCATCTACCAAACATAAAAAGTACAAAAAACACTTTACCAAATAACTTGTTTGAGAAGCAGAACTACTGGAGTTGTTGAAAGTTGGGCTTGTAGACAAACCACTTTCTTGATTTGCTGCACCTGATGAACTGCTTTCATTTGTAGGGTGTGACGTCTATTTCAGAAAAAAGATTATTTAAATCTTTAATGAGACAGTTTAGTTGTCTTGCAAACATGAAAAGTACAGATATGCTCTTACCAAGAAACCTGTTGAGAAACTGAGCTGCTTGATGAGTTTAAATTTGAGTTTAGCAAACTTTCATTGTCTGTTGGTCTTGGAAAAGTGCTGTTGCCTGTACTTTTGGGAGGCTAGTTCATCAAAGATCATATTTATTATTCAGTATGTGAAATGTTGATTGGCTTTAAAAAAATAACAATTACAGAGGTCAACTTACCAAGAGACTTGTTGGAGCAAAAGAAGTGCTAACGTTGCTGATATTGGAGTTTGGTGTTTGACTTTCTGACTGTGCAGCCCCCAATGAAATGCTGTTATTTGTAGGTGATGATGTCTAGAGTTTAAAAGAAGCTATCAGTTTTGATATGTTTAATATTTGTTAGTTTTCAACATAAAATACAAATCACCTTACCAAATATTTTTGTGACACAGAACTTCTTGAGTCACTGAAATTGGAGGTTGTAAACAAATGATCTGCATTTGTTGTTCCTGATGAAGTGTTTTCATTTGAAGGTGATGATGTCTAGGTCATAATAGATTGAAGTAAGTTTTCATGTGTGAAACAATAATTGCATTTGGAGAAAAACAATTATAGATATCATCTTACCAAATAACTTTCCTGAGAAGCAGAACTGTTTGAGTTTGAAGTTGTAAACAAAGTATATTGATTTGCAGTGCCTGATGAAGTGGTATCATTTGTACCATTGTAAACCTTGTTTAGAAAAGAGCAACTTTAGTTTGATGTGTGAATTATTGTCTCTCAGAAATAAAAATCACAGAGGTCAATTTACCTTATTACTTGTTGGAGAAACGGATTTGTTGGAGGTGCTGATATTTTGGCTTGTATAACCATCTTGTTGTGTTGCACTTGTTGAAGTGCTTCCAGTTGGCAACTTCTAGTTCATGATAGATTTTTGTAAATTTTTCATGCATGGAACATTACTCATCTACCAAACATAAAAAGTACAAAAAACACTTTACCAAATAACTTGTTTGAGAAGCAGAACTACTGGAGTTGTTGAAAGTTGGGCTTGTAGACAAACCACTTTCTTGGTTTGCTGCACCTGATGAACTGCTTTCATTTGTAGGGTGTGACGTCTATTTAAGAAAAAGGTTCTTTAAACTTTAATTAGACAGTTTAGTTGTCTTGCAAACATAAAATGTAAAAAACCAATTTACCAAATAACTTGTTTGAGAAGCAGAACTACTGGAGTTGTTGAAAGTTGGGCTTGTAGACAAAACACTTTCTTGATTTGCTGCACCTGATGAACTGCTTTCATTTGTAGGGTGTGACGTCTATTTCAGAAAAAAGATTATTTAAATCTTTAATGAGACAATTTAGTTGTCTTGCAAACATGAAAAGTACAGATATGCTCTTACCAAGTAACCTATGTGAGAAACTGAGCTGCTTGATGAGTTTAAATTTGAGTTTAGCAAACTTTCATTGTCTGTTGGTCTTGGAAAAGTGCTGTTGCCTGTACTTTTGGGAGGCTAGTTCATCAAAGATCATATTTATTATTCAGTTTGTGAAATATTGATTGGCTTTTGAAAATAACAATTACAGAGGTCAACTTACCAAGAGACTTGTTGGAGCAAAAGAAGTGCTAACGTTGCTGATATTGGAGTTTGGTGTTTGACTTTCTGACTGTGCAGCCCCAAATGAAATGCTGTTATTTGTAGGTGATGATGTCTAGAGTTTAAAAGAAGCTATCAGTTTTGATATGTGTAATATTTGTTAGTTTTCAACATAAAATGCAAATCACCTTACCAAATATTTTTGTGACACAGAACTTTGTGAGTCACTGAAATTGGAGGTTGTAAACAAATGATCTGCATTTGTTGTTCCTGATGAAGTGTTTTCATTTGAAGGTGGTGACGTCTAGGTCATAATAGATTGAAGTAAGTTTTCATGTGTGAAACAATAATTGCATCTGGAAAAAACAATTATAGATATCATCTTACCAAATAACTTTCCTGAGATGCAGAACTGTTTGAGTGTGAAGTTGTAAACAAAGTATATTGACTTGCAGTGCCTGATGAAGTGGTGTCATTTGTAGGATTGTAAACCTTGTTTAGAAAAGAGCAACTTTAGTTTGATGTGTGAATTATTGTCTCAGAAATAAAAATCACAGAGGTCAATTTACCTTATTACTTGTTGGAGAAACGGATTTGTTGGAGGTGCTGATATTTTGGCTTGTATAACCATCTTGTTGTGTTGCACTTGTTGAAGTGCTTCCAGTTGGCAACTTCTAGTTCATGATAGATTTTTGTAAATTTTTCATGCATGGAACATTACTCATCTACCAAACATGAAAAGTACAAAAAACACTTTACCAAATAACTTGTTTGAGAAGCAGAACTACTGGAGTTGTTGAAAGTTGGGCTTGTAGACAAACCACTTTCTTGGTTTGCTGCACCTGATGAACTGCTTTCATTTGTAGGGTGTGACGTCTATTTCAGAAAAAAGATTATTTAAATCTTTAATGAGACAGTTTAGTTGTCTTGAAAACATAAAAAGTACAGATATGCTCTTACCAAGAATCCTATTTGAGAAACTGAGCTGCTTGATGAGTTTAAATTTGAGTTTAGCAAACTTTCATTGTCTGTTGGTCTTGGAAAATGATGTTGTCTGTATTTTTGGGAGGCTAGTTCATCAAAGATCATATTTATTATTAAGTACTTGAAATATTGATTGGCTTTTGAAAATAACAATTACAGAAGTCAACTTACCAAGAGACTTGTTGGAGCAAAAGAAGTGCTAAAGTTGCTGATATTGGAGTTTGGTGTTTGACTTTCTGACTGTGCAGCCCCCAATGAAATGCTGTTATTTGTAGGTGATGATGTCTAGAGTTTAAAAGAAGCTATCAGTTTTGATATGTTTAATATTTGTTAGTTTTCAACATAAAATACAAATCACCTTACCAAATATTTTTGTGACACAGAACTTCTTGAGTCACTGAAATTGGAGGTTGTAAACAAATGATCTGCATTTGTTGTTCCTGATGAAGTGTTTTCAATTGAAGGTGGTGACGTCTAGGTCATAATAGATTGAAGTAAGTTTTCATTTTTGAAACAATAATTGAATTTGGAGAAAAACAATTATAGATATCATCTTACCAAATAACTTTCCTGAGAAGCAGAACTGTTTGAGTTTGAAGTTGTAAACAAAGTATATTGACTTGCACTGCCTGATGAAGTGGTATCATTTGTACCATTGTAAACCTTGTTTAGAAAAGAGCAACTTTAGTTTGATGTGTGAATTATTGTCTCTCAGAAATAAAAATCACAGAGGTCAATTTACCTTATTACTTGTTGGAGAAACGGATTTGTTGGAGGTGCTGATATTTTGGCTTGTATAACCATCTTGTTGTGTTGCACTTGTTGAAGTGCTTCCAGGTGGCAACGTCTAGTTCATAATAGATTATTTAAATTTTTCATGCATGAAACATTACTCATCTACCAAACATGAAAAGTACAAAAACTACTTTACCAAATAACTTGTTTGAGAAGCAGAACTACTGGAGTTGTTGAAAGTTGGGCTTGTAGACAAAACACTTTGGTCTGTATTCCCTGATGAATTGATGGTCTTTGTACTTTCTGAAGCCTAGTTCACACAAGATTGCATTTTTAAGCTTATGAAATACTAATTGTGTATCACACAAGAAAATATGGAAATCGACCTACCAAATAAACAGTTTGAAGACCAGAACTGCTCGAGCTACTGACAGTCTGGCTTGTAGACAAATTATTGTGGTGTGAAGTCTCTGATGAAGTCATGTTTTTTGATGTTCTTGAACTCTGGTTCATAAAAAAATATGTTTATATCTGATTTGTGAAGCATTAATAGTTTTTCAAATAACAGATACAAATATTAATATACCTCATTTCTTGTTTGAGAATCGGACCTGCTGTCATTGGTAAAATTTGGGGTTGTAAACAAAGTTTCTTGGTTTGCTGCACCTGATGAACTGCTTTCATTTGTAGGGTGTGACGTCTATTTCAGAAAAAAGGTTCTTTAAACTTTAATGAGACAGCTTAGTTGTCTTGAAAACATAAAAAGTACAGATATGCTCTTACCAAGAATCCTATTTGAGAAACTGAGCTGCTTGATGAGTTTAAATTTGAGTTTAGCAAACTTTCATTGTCTGTTGGTCTTGGAAAAGTGATGTTGTCTGTATTTTTGGGAGGCTAGTTCATCAAATATCATATTTATTATTCAGTATGTGAAATATTGATTGGCTTTCAAAAATAACAATTACAGAGGTCAACTTACCAAGAGACTTGTTGGAGCAAAAGAAGTGCTAAAGTTGCTGATATTGGAGTTTGGTGTTTGACTTTCTGACTGTGCAGCCCCCAATGAAATGCTGTTATTTGTAGGTGATGATGTCTAGAGTTTAAAAGAAGCTATCAGTTTTGATATGTTTAATATTTGTTAGTTTTCAACATAAAATGCAAATCACCTTACCAAATATTTTTGTGACACAGAACTTCTTGAGTCAATGAAATTGGAGGTTGTAAACAAATGATCTGCATTTGTTGTTCCTGATGAAGTGTTTTTATTTGAAGTTGGTGACGTCTAGGTCATAACAGATTGAAGTAAGTTTTCATGTTTGAAACAATAATTGAATTTGGACAAAAACAATTATAGATATAATCTTACCAAATAACTTTCCTGAGAAGCAGAACTGTTTGAGTTTGAAGTTGTAAACAAAGTATATTGACTTGCAGTGCCTGATGAAGTGGTGTCATTTGTACCATTGTAAACCTTGTTTAGAAAAGAGCAACTTTAGTTTGATGTGTGAATTATTGTCTCTCAGAAATAAAAATCACAGAGGT
This sequence comes from Poeciliopsis prolifica, assembly GCF_027474105.1. NCBI lineage: Eukaryota > Metazoa > Chordata > Actinopteri > Cyprinodontiformes > Poeciliidae > Poeciliopsis > Poeciliopsis prolifica. The sequence goes on from NW_026562388.1 coordinate 10,296,762, forward strand.
CAATTTACCTTATTACTTGTTGGAGAAACGGATTTGTTGGAGGTGCTGATATTTTGGCTTGTATAACCATCTTGTTGTGTTGCACTTGTTGAAGTGCTTCCAGTTGGCAACGTCTAGTTCATAATAGATTATTTACATTTTTCATGCATGAAACATTACTCATCTACCAAACATGAAAAGTACAAAAACTACTTTACCAAATAACTTGTTTGAGAAGCAGAACTACTGGAGTTGTTGAAAGTTGGGCTTGTAGACAAACCACTTTCTTGATTTGCTGCACTTGATGAACTGCTTTCATTTGTAGGGTGTGACGTCTATTTCAGAAAAAGGTTCTTTAAACTTTAATGAGACAGTTTAGTTGTCTTGCAAACATGAAAAGTACAGATATGCTCTCACCAAGTAACCTGTTTGAGAAACTGAGCTGCTTGATGAGTTTAAATTTGAGTTTAGCAAACTTTCATTGTCTGTTGGTCTTGGAAAAGTGCTGTTGCCTGTACTTTTGGGAGGCTAGTTCATCAAAGATCATATTTATTATTCAGTATGTGAAATGTTGATTGGCTTTTGAAAATAACAATTACAGAGGTCAACTTACCAAGAGACTTGTTGGAGCAAAAGAAGTGCTAACGTTGCTGATATTGGAGTTTGGTGTTTGACTTTCTGACTGTGCAGCCCCCAATGAAATGCTGTTATTTGTGTGATGATGTCTAGAGTTTAAAAGAAGCTATCAGTTTTGATATGTGTAATATTTCTTAGTTTTCAACATAAAATACAAATCACCTTACCAAATATTTTTGTGACACAGAACTTCTTGAGTCACTGAAATTGGAGGTTGTAAACAAATGATCTGCATTTGTTGTTCCTGATGAAGTGTTTTCATTTGAAGGTGGTGACGTCTAGGTCATAATAGATTGAAGTAAGTTTTCATGTGTGAAACAATAATTGCATCTGGAGAAAAACAATTATAGAAATCATCTTACCAAATAATTTTCCTGAGAAGCAGAACTGTTTGAGTTTGAAGTTGTAAACAAAGTATATTGACTTGCAGTGCCTGATGAAGTGGTGTCATTTGTACCATTGTAAACCTTGTTTAGAGAAGAGCAACTTTAGTTTGATGTGTGAATTATTGTCTCTCAGAAATAAAAATCACAGAGGTCAATTTACCTTATTACTTGTTGGAGAAACGGATTTGTTGGAGGTGCTGATATTTTGGCTTGTATAACCATCTTGTTGTGTTGCACTTGTTGAAGTGCTTCCAGTTGGCAAAGTCTAGTTCATGATAGATTATTTAAATTTTTCATGCATGAAACATTACTCATCTACCAAACATGAAAAGTACAAATAACACTTTACCAAATAACTTGTTTGAGAAGCAGAACTACTGGAGCTGTTGAAAGTTGGGCTTGTTGAGAAACCATTTTGGTCTGAAGTCCCTAGTGAAGTACTGTACTTTGTATTTTTTGAAGTCTAGTTCATAAAAGATTTTGATTATTTATTATTTGTTATTATTGTTGTGAAATAAGCCATATTTTAAAATTATAAAATAAAGAAACCACCGTACCAAATAATTTGTTTGAGTAGCAGAACTCCTTTAGCCGCTTAAATTTGGGCTTGTCGCCAAACCATTTTTGTCAGTATTCCCCACTGATGTGCTGTTTTTAGTCATTTTTGAGTCCTAGTTTATAAAATATTGTATTTATTTCTGTTTTTTAAAGTATTAGTGTTCTTTTAAAAATAACAATTATAGTGATTAACTTATCAAAACACTTGTTTGAGGAGCGGAATTGATTGCAGGGCTGAAATTAGGGGTTGTAAACAATGAATCTTGGTCTGTTGCACCTGATGAAGTGCTTTTCTTTGTAGTTTGTGACATCTGGTTCATAAAAAAATTTTCAACTTTTTAAATGTTAGTAGTCCACCAAACATGAAAAGTACAAAGATGATCTTACCAAATAACTTGTTTTTAGAAACTGATGTGTTTAAATTTGAGTTCATCAAGGAATTATTTATTATTCAGTTTGTGAAATGTTAATGATCTTTCAAACAATAAGATTTACAGAATTACAACGTACCAAATTACTTTTTTGAGCAAAATAACTGCTTAAGTGGCTGAAATTGGGGCTTGTTTTTTAGACTTTCTGACAGTGTAGTCCTTGATGAAGTGCTTTTGTTTTTAGGTGGCAATGTCTAACAAATAAAATGTATACATTTTTGTTATGTGAAATATTTCATTTTCAACATAAAACATAAATCACCTTACCAAATATTTTTGAGACACAGAACTTCTGGAGTCTCTGAAATTTGAGGTTGTAAACAAACTATTTCTGTTTTGTCTTTGAAAACATGAAAATTCCTGACATCATCTTACCAAATAATTTTTTTGAGAAACAAAACAAAATTGAGTTGCTGAAATTTGAAGTTGTAAACAAATTTGTATGGGGTTGAACTCCCCGATGAAGTTGTGTTGTTTGTACGATTGAAACCTTAGTTCATAAAATATTGTTTTTATTTTTAAGGTGTGAAGTAAAGTCTTTCAAAAATAAAAATGACATAGGCCAACTTACCAAATTTCTTGTTGGAAAAACAGATCTGTTTGAAGTACTGAAATTTAGTGTTGTTTGTGGTCTTTCTGTCTGTACAGTCCCTGTTGAAGTGCTTTTGCCTTTAGGTGGCAATGTCTAGTGCATAAAAGATCATATTCATTTTTTTATTTGTTAATCATTACCTGTATCTTCCAAACTTAACTATTTCAGAGATCAACCTAAATAAATTACTTGTTGGAGAAAAATAACTGCTCAAGTGATTGAAAGCTGTTCTCGCAAATGAACTGTCTGTCTCCGCATTCCCTGATGCGAAGCTCTCATTTGTAGTTTCAGAAGCCTCATTCATAATAATTGCATTCATACTTACTTTGTGAAATTTTAGTTTTTTTCTCAAGATAAAAATGACACAGGTCGATGCACCAAATAACTTCCTTGTGAAACAGAACCGCTTAAGTTGCTGAAAGTCGAGGTTGTAAACAATCTATTGTGTCCTGTAGTTTCTGATGAAATGCAGTTGTCATAGATGATTGGTTATAAAAGTTTGTAGGGATGCACCAAAATAAAAATTTGAGCCAATATCCGATACAACTATTGCTGGTATGGCTGATGACTAATAATTATTGATATTAGATATATTATGTATATTTTTGTCTCATTTTGACACCTTGAAAACACGACCACGATATTTACCTCACCATTGTTCTCTACTTCAACTTAACTTTCCACAATTCTGCGCTCCATCGCTATCACATGAGCAAAGAATTACCACATGACTAAACACCTCCATTCCAGAAACATATGGAAACAAGTTGGAAAAGAAAATCAGTTGTTGATATTGTTCCAGTTTTACACCACTATGTTAAAAAATAACTAATGTCAATTGATGCTGATGTTAATACAGTTATACCATACATGCCTATCATATTTTTTGTTTTTGATCTGTGAAATCTTAGTTCTTTCAAAAATAAAAATGATCAAAATCTTACCATATCACTTGTTTGAGAAACTGAACTGCTTGAGGTGTTGAAATGTGAGGTTGTGTTAGCACTTTCTGGTTGTGCAATCCCTGATGAAGTACTATTGTTTGTAGGTGGTAATGTCTAGAGTATAAACATTGTTTTAATACTTATTTATAAAAACATTTTTACATGTGAAATACCTGTTGTCTTCCAGAAATAAAAATGACCAAGGTCATCTTACCACATTAGTTGTTAGAGAAGCCAAACTGCTTAGGGTGCTCCACGATGCAGTAGTAGTTTCCTTGTTGTTTTGACAAGAATTGATCCATGAATCTATTTATATGAAAACATGGATAAAAGTCTCTAGTGAACATTTATCAAATGCTTACTTGAAAATTCTTCAATGGCACTGATAAAAAATACCTCCACATAATGTTGAATTTCCAAACAGATGACCCTGGCTAAGTCTGATGGTCGGTCCACCTTAAAAATGCAAGAAAAAATAAAGTTATAAACTTTACAATATATATGTAAAGTAACTTTGCATGCAAATGTAAATGAAGAGAAAGTGTTTTGCATGTAAGTCTTCATACCCCTTGAAAATTCTCTCTTCAGACCTAAATGTAGTTTACTGGGTTGTTAAAGTGGACAAAAATGATGTGTTGTTTATAAATTTGATAAATAATGAAATCGAAAAATGCTGTTTGTGCATGCATCCCCCTTCACTATAATATTCTCAAATAAAGTCCTGTACAATTCAAATGCCTTTACCTAATTTGTAAAAAGAGTTCACCCGTGTATCTCAGCATAAATCCAATTGTTCTGTGAAGATCTCAGAGAAACAGAAATGCTGATGGACAAACTTCTTCTCAAAGACCATGGAACAAAGCAGATGGACAGGTCAAAGTAAAAGTAGCAGAGAAGTTTAAAAGGTTCACCTTTCAGCAGAACAACAGCCCTAAACATGGAATCAAGGTCGGATCATATTCAAAATCCAGAAGGTTTTTTTTTTTCACTAGAATTGCAGTCAAAGCAGACTTTTTAAAATTTTCTTTAAAAAATTGAAAATCACATCACTTTATTTCAACAGTTGTATACTTCCTGTGGCCTACCACACCAAATCCCAGTAAAATACAATTTCAGTTTGCAACTTAGTAAAATAGAAAAGATTTCTGGTGGTAACATTTTTTGGTAGTTCAAGGGGTATGGATACTTCAGGCATTGTTTGTGCCAAATATGTGTCCATCACTTTACCCATTTTTAAGCAGTTGTGAATGTTCAGCATTAAACCTGAAACAAAGTATAAGAAAGACCCGTTGCATAAAGAGAGAACATTGACATTGAAAACAGCAAAGACATGTAACTATTTTCACCAACTGGAGACACTTTCCCAGCTTTCGGCTTTAGCTCAAAAAGAACTTCATCAGCAGTACCTTGTGACTTGTAGAACGTTGATGGCATACATGAAAAATTATATGTTGGGTTCTGTAGCACAATAACATCTTGGTTGCATAATGCTGTTTCAGTCAGTGTTAGATTGTAACAGTTATCAGCCAAACTTATTTTGGGACTGCAGTCGAAATCTTCACTTGAACAACAACCTGAAAATACAATAACATATCTATCAGCAATGCTGCAAATTGTTGACCTGAAACTGAATTAGGTTTATCCGGTTAAAATGGATTAGCTCAGTTGATATCTCACCACCACAGCATTCTGGTATGTACAAATACATATCTATTGCTTCTCAACTTGTATTATTGTACTGTATTAAAGCCAGGCTGATGACACTAGAGTTTAGTTTAATGGAAGGGGACAAGCAATCTCCCATTTCTAAATTCAAAGTTGGCATGGTAAAAAGAGCATCAACCAGTTCTCAAAAAACATTATCTCAATTAATGAACATATTCAGTAACACGGACAGTCACAAACATTTGTTTAAGAAGACGGATACATTCATAATCATATTGAAGAAAATAATAATATTCAACTTCTGAACCTGTTTTATTTTCCTGGAGGTTGAAACACAGCCTTTTTCCACTTTTATTTATATAGACAGCATCTGCAATATAGAAAAAAAAACATGTTCAAAACATTTAATTTGTTTTTTTCACTCTAACTGTTCTTGTTAAACACTGTTGTCACTGCAAATCCAAGCTCACCTGTTGGGAAAGTAGTACTGACGGAAAGATTTTGAGGAGAAATAAACAGTATGTTTTTTATCCTGGTTCCTGTATTGATGCCTGTAAAGAAACAACACTTAAAAACAGTATCAAAACTAAATTAGATGTACTTGTTAAAAAAAAAAATGTAAATGTAAAAAATTATATGATCTCAATACAACTTTTAGTACTTACATGAAGCTTCACAAAAGTGGTCCTGGAGCAAAACTGCATACAGCAGAGAAAGTTTCACAACAGCAAAAATCCATCGAGTGTTTACAGCCAATTCTGTCATAATTCAAAGTAAGTAGGCAAGATTACATGAGCAAAAAACTTGACTACAGCTTGACTTTATATATTCACTCAAGAGTGTAGCTGCTTCTGCGATATTACTTAGATCAAATATGAATTGCCTGGCGTTATCATAACAGAAACCTGTTGCGGCATCATTACTATTCAGTCTGTTTTAATTTGCAAATTTAAGCATGACTACAGAGTGTATGTTGTCTGCTTTTTTTGGTCTCTCGCGAATGCCAGGAGTTCAATGCAAATGTTTTTGATCCACCTCTAACAAATCCAGTTTTTCTTTTGCACATAGTTGTTTGTAGTGCTGCTTATGTTTCTTATCTGTTTCTTGTCATAGTAAAATAAAAGAAGTAGATTTCCACGGTAGACAGGTCTATACTCTATGTAAATTTTCACTGGGGTTGTGATGGAGCATTAATAAATCTAGGAGAAAATGATGTTGCTTTGATGGTTGCACAATGGTCACTTAAATTGTTTTTATTGCATTGTACCAATCTGCATATATCTTAAAGCCAACCATGCCATGAATTCTAAGGAAGCTGTCATACCGCAAGAAAAGTTTGCGTAAGCTCTGTTTTTCTACCACCAACATGTACATTTTATGGAGGTGGTCTCTAAATTGATCAAGCTTGAATTACTCCTCCAATCTTTCTATCCTTGGGCTTTAATAGGTGCCCTTATTTTTATATTAGGATAAATGCATTGTTCACATCCTTACACTGGCAATAAATATAATTCTGAAGGAAATTGCATTACCTGTTCTTCATTTATTCTGCTGATCTAAGAATCTAACAGAACCCCCATTTCTGTAGGCCACAAACATATTTTAAGATTTGAATATAAAGGTTCGACTGCCAAAATATGCTGTTTTCAAAAAATGATGTGATGAGTAATACAACTCACACATGTATTTTCTATCACATGGATGGGATTTTTTGCTTCATTTATATGACAAATATAGACCTTACACATTATCTTAAAAGTAATGGATCTCTAACAAACCCACTTGTTAGAGATCCATTTAACCCACTGCAGGTGATCTGAATTTGCCAACTTTCACTGACGGAATAAATCTACAAAGCTCATGCCATGCCACAGCTTGAGCTTTGTGTGATCAAATTTTCAGTTTCCTTAAAAGTGGTGCAATTCAAAGGAAGTAAGCAAATTTCTGCCAAAGTTTGAGAGTACCTGTTTGCATTTTGGATCTCGGTGAAGAGAAAGGCTTTATTCATAACTGAACAAGAGGACAGTTGTGTTTGGAGTAACATGAATTACAGTCGAATCAATTATGAAAACAGCAATGTTCCTCCCCAATATCCTGACCTGCTAAACAGCATGGTAAATGCATTAACGGTATGTTCACTCATGACATACGTATAATTCACAGTGTCATAGTTATTTGCCCATTTTTTTAAAACGATGTCACATTTAAATGTTTCAAATCATGAAACATTTTTTTACATCAGAAAAAGATACTCTGAGTAAATTCTGGCTGCATTTATTAAGGCGATAAATCTTTCCAGTCCATTCTGGCACTAAGTGGAAAAAGTAAGTGGGCCACAAACCTGGTTGTGCCATTGTAGGCAGGGACAACTGCCTACAATGGTTGTGATAACTGGCAATCAGTCAGTACTATTGCACTAGATAAATTTTGTACCTCTCTCTTTTGAAAAATGTTTTTATTCAACCACATTTTAGTTTTTTTTTTTCATGCAGTGTTTTTAAGGATTATCAGTAGCATCTCAATGGACTTACGTTTGGGCATTCACTGAACAACAAAGCTTTCTTTTTTTTTTTTTTCTTTTCTGAGCCATTTAAAGGTGGACTTGCTGGTAAGTCTTAGATTATTGTTCTGCCATAGAACCGAGTTCACTTGAGCTTTGGGTTATGAGCTGGTGGCTGGACATTTGGTCAAGTTGTCCATGTCTTAAAGCAGTAAAGCAGACATAAAGCATCACACTAGATATGTTCACCACTTTTGTGTTTATTTATTGTTTGTTTTGGGGTTAATGGCTCTATCTGTACCTTAAAATAATTATAACCCTTCCCTGCCTAAGAGATACTGGAATTGATCCCAGATTAAACTAAATAATTTAAATTTTTGTAATAATTTAATTCATAATAAATTATTGATTACAATTATTAATAATTATAATTCCATGAGATCTGATTCCCAATTATTTTTATGCCAACATGTGCGTTACTTCAGCAGTTTTGGTTTCCATAATTCTGACTCCTGACAACAGCTGTAGTTGAATGTTTGTGGAAAGTTTCTGCAGTTTTTTTCTTTTTTTGGGGGGGAAGTACATGACACGGGAGGGAACAAAAGGCCCAACCAATATGTGGCCACTTAATTTACATCTGCTCTCTGAAGGCAAACTTCATGTAATCCTAAACTTTCTGGTCTAACTGGACTACCACTAACTTTTGACACTATTCTTCGCTTTTTAGAGAACAGTTGTCCTGTGGTTTTTGTCTCTTCTTGAGTTACTGTTGAGTAACTTATAACTTTATATAACCTTAAAGCTACAAGCTACATACCGTTGAACAATGATGCCTCCATTTTGCAGTCTGAAGCACTGGTATCCAACTGACTACACAAAACCTATGTGCCCTGATCAAATGAATGCTATAAGACTTAACTCATATTACCAGCCGATGGTCTGCTGAGATTTTTCTCTTCACAAGTTTGACTTTCGTCTTTATTTATACATATGTATGATAACACCTATATCCAATCAGTAGCTGAGAGCAGGAATGTTATTTTTATCCATTTAGTTGCTTAGACAGGGTGAAACTGAAAACACAGATACAGACAAAATGCAGCCCATTAATTTACATTGTCTTCTGTCAAACATTACATTCACACTACTGGTCTATACAAATAGTGTGTAATAAAAATTGAAATTCAAATCTACAAATCCATACAGGCAACAAAACATAGGAAGTAAACAGGTGGGCTAAAATGTATGCAAGTGGTCATGCACCAACCCAAACTCTCCTATCGTATATCCCTTCGTCATTTCACATTGTGCAAGTTCATCCGCTCCACTGAGATCCTGAGCCTTGGGAGCTTTCAGAGCAGATATCTGGAATTACGGAACCAAAAGAGTGTGGCTTACAACTTCCAGCGATCCTGATCGATCGCTGGATTGGACAGCATCTCTTAGCCGTTATAGCTAGTTACGCAACCCCCACACACATTAGTATGTCTTAAGTCATGTCAAGAAAACCATATTGTTCCGTTGTAGGATGACCAGGCATCTCTCACAAAAATGGTCATGGCACCTTTTTTTTCCCCTGTCTGGTGGTTCCTGAAACCACCAAAAAACAAAACAAAAAAACTTAAGGGGCATGAGTGTGTTGTAAAAGCACACAGGGAGTTAATGCTACAGAGTAAAAAAGCTTGTGGGTCCAGAGGATTCTGTGTCAAGTTAATTATTTGCAGTCATGCAACAAACTGATTTGAGGTTGGTCAATGACACTGTGCACTCACCTTAAACTTGATTCCCTTTTTGCACCCTAGCATCTTTAAGCCAGTTGTAAAAAGGTCACATTTAACTTACTAATCAGTCACACTTTACATTCTACTGAAGCTTTGAGGTTTCACGTACAATGTAAGACAGGGCTCCAAACTGACAAGTTCCAGGAGTGTATCCCAAGAAAGAAAACCCTAATTTCATCTCAGAAGCAACTAAGAACTGCCTTACAGGAAACAGTCGCTATTTTTACACTGTGTAAAGAGTCCAACAGAGAGCGGAAACTGTTTAGACCAGTTTAGCAACCTCAGAAATGAAATGCTGTCCTCTGGTGTCCATACAGCTTCCAAACATGGTGTCTCTTATATCAGACATTGAAATGGTGCCTTGATAACAAAGCTCCACAAGCAAAGACTTAGAAGATCATTTGGGAATATGATTAAATACATGTACTGTCCAAGTTGTCAACACACTATAATTATTGAACATAGGTAAATTAAAGTTATTTTTGGTGAAACCAAATAGGGGAAAGGGAGGAAATAACGAGTGCCTTATCGATAAGGAGATGTGTGCACATTCTGTGTGGCAAGGTTTGTGCTCTTGGATTGCGTGCTGTCCTCTGGAAGGATCCTGCTGGAGAAGTAGTAGTAAACAAACAGGAAGAAACCTACAAAAACACAGAATGTATTGGTTATTTTTTCTGTTCCTTCTTAGGCATTTAGTCTGAAATGTCACTTTTAGGCTTACCTTGAAAGGAGTTAAGGATGGTGAAGATGTAGAAGGAGGGAAGGAGCAGAGGGCCATAGCTAAAAAAAGCGAATCCCCAGGTGATGCCCAAAAGGCAGAAAAGACCCAGAAGAGAGAAAAACCTTTTCTTGGTAGGTTTCTGGGCTTTTGCTTCTTTAGATGCAAAGTGTTTGATCTGCACTACAATTACCACAAATATGGTTAAAGTGAAGATGAACACAATGCCATAATAACCAGTGTTTACACCTAAGGAGATTGTAGAATCAGGAATCCAGCACCTGGAAGTCATAAAAGAAAAGAAATTATTTTGTCACACAATAATCAGACATGAAATCTAATGTATTTTAAATATTTTCTTACATAGTTACTGATGTTCCATTATCATCAGAAATGTCAATGTAACCATATTTGCTTGAAGCAAGAAGTCCGACAACCACCACAACTGGAATAACTGAACCACATTTCTTTTAGTTATAATAATCTACAAACAAATCAATTCAAGTTTTAAGTGTATTTCTCTTACCCCATCCTGTGATGCAAATCTTGTACATGTAATATTTGGTGTCTGTAGGGATTTTGAACATGGAGAAGTACAAATGCAAAGCCTGCATGAAAAACCATGTGAATGTGGCCAGCAAACTGTAGTGCAGAACTGATGCCATCGCCACACAAGCTGCTAAGATCTTCAGTTTAGCAATTGACTCATTTACCAAGAAGCAAAGGTTCAGGAGAAAAAGGGCTATGAAAAGATTCATGAGGATCTTTACAACTTGGCTGGCTTTAGTTTTCCTGTAAGACATATTGGTTTGAGGTAAAACACACACTCATCATAGGGGAAGTATTCAAATCAAAAGGAAACCTCTTTATATTTTTACCTTATCAGAAAATGCATGAAGAGAGCCACACCCAGGAAGAACAAGGAGATACCACAGCCAGCTTTTGTGATTTGGGTCAGGGTTTTTAAGTCAGAGGAGCTGATCTCCTCAGCACCTGACTGGTTTCAAACAGGAAAACATAATTACTCAACAGGAAAACAAGTGAAAACATATCTTAAAAACTGCATAGAAATTTGTGTTTTTAAATTAGAATAGCTTATTTTGTCAGTATCACCACTGGTGTCTGATAATTGGTTTCGAACAGGAGGTAAAGTCCAGCCCAAAAGTATTACATTAATTTGTGTTCACACAAGCAGATTTTGATTTAATATATAGATACTCAGAATTTATTAATTTGACAGACTTGTTTCTTCTGGCATGAAGTAATCTAATATTTGGAGTGCCTTGCCAAAGACTCAACTTAAATCCAGTCGAGATTGTATGGAGGAACCTAAATACTATGACAAGAAGGCCTTCCAATCTCCAAGCTAAAATCTACTAGATGTATGAATGATTTTGAGCTGTACTTCACAAGTACAAAAAACCCAAATATATAAAATTGCTTTGAATAAGTTGCATATTCATTATTTTACCATGAGAATGGCAAAAAATGTAAGATGAGAGCACTGGCACGTGATGCTGCCATTTGCCTCATTTGTTAGGCAGCCATCTGTGATCCACTTGGCTTTATCACCTAATAAACAAGAAAAAAACAAAGCGACAACATGAGACTAGACTTAGTTACACACAAATGACACATATGGTAAAACACATTTTAGAAAGTAGTTTTAAACAGATATTTTGATGCTTACATTGTGCTTACTGGTTTGTATTCAACGGAAGACTTAAAGTTTAACCATAAAGCTCCAATTTATGAATGCTCCATTTACACAGAGCCACTCTTCAGTTAAACCGTAATAGTTTTTGTTTGTAAAAAAAACAAACATACTTGTTGGCTTACTGTCACTTGTTGGCACTAGTCATCAGTGACTGGAGTCTCTCATACTGGCAATTTTTGAAACCAGATCGCAGAGTGAAACATTTCTGTACCACCCCACGCAGAGGTATGGAGTATTCTACTCTGCATATGCGCATGAAGCGAACATATGCAGAATGCCTGTCTGTTGTGATTATTCTATCTATGCACAGCCAATTAACAACAAAAAAAAACAGTATAGTGGTTTTTTATGCTGGTTAGCATAATTTCTGATGAGTAATATATTACATGAGCACTTTGATTATGGCAGATGGACATGGATTACTGTTTACAACGAGGTGTAAGTTGGTGAAGTGAAAGCTAAGGGTCAAAAGTACATGGGCGTGCCCTGGCATGTTAGTTGCAGTTAACTCTAAGTTGTCTTTTTTGCCAATCAACATCTGAAAATAATGTCCGTTTTCTTGTGTAAATGTAACTTAAATTTCAAAACAGCAAGTTGGTTGCTGTTCAGTTAAAGGAGTTTAGGTTTTCCAGGAAGGTACAGGTCATTAATTTCTATTTCACTTTAATCATTTTAAGACTTTGTTCCAACAAAATGACAATATGTTATTGAAATGTTGAACTTGATTTCTGGACACCATCTTGCTGAGTCAGATTAGAAATGCATTTATAAAATAAACTTAATTTAAGCTCAATTAACATACCATCTTTACTTCTCCCATCCCATGATACGCAAGAAACATTGAATCCAGTCTGCATCAAGACAGAAAAACAGAAAAATCTGAACATTTATTCTATCCAACTATAGATAATTATGAAGCCACCTTTCTTTTTTTTTTTTTTTACCGTGTTCACATTACTGAAGTGAATGTCAATGGATTCAGAGAGGTTAGATATGTTTACTCCCATTTCAATCCCCATCATTTCATTGTTGAAAAAGTAACTCGTTCTATTAAGCTGTTGAAAGATAAAACAGTGTGATTAATAATATATATATTAAAATAATAACTATATTTTACAATAATAAGACAAACTTTTGAATTCACCTCAGGAATATCTGGAAAAAGCAGCACTCCAGAAAATGTTCCATTTCTATTTACAGCCATTTCACTGGCTTCTTTTGGAAAGTGAACTGTCCGAGCAAAACCAATGTTATTGCTTTCCTCGAGAATCTGTCACAAACAAGTGTTATGAGAAAACAAAGTCATTTGTAGCTTTTACAAGTCTGTTATCATCGGTCTTGCATGAAAGCCGTGTACCTTTACATCACCAGCTGATGTGAAGCCAAAGTCCATGTTTGTCTGGTTTTGTTGTGGCAGTTTAGAAATGACCCCAGCAATGTTGCCCATTTGAATGGCTGCTGTGCTGGCATTGCCCATCTGTTCCAGGTAGGCGTTCAGATTCCTCATGAAATTTCTTAGGAGGAAACACACATAATTTAGGTAAACTGTAAAAAACTACCCATGTTAAAATGACATGAACTGGTATCTGTGGATGTTTGTCTCATTTTTGCATCAATGGCATTAATAATTTAAATATTTACGCTGCTTGATCTGAGTTCAGTGGATTGGCTGGAGCTGGAAAGGATAGGATTTTTTCAGGTGTTTTTCCTGATGCTGTTTTTGAAGAACGTAGCTGATTTTGAGAAAATGCAACATTTTTAGTCAAAAGTGTGAAATGTCACATTTACTCATAAAAAAACAGATACTACATGAATTATCTTACCATCCGATAGGTATAGAATGTGAGATGACTGCATTCACATGTGATTCCACCAGCGATCTTTATTTCACAACCAACAGTGATCCAGTCTATATGGTTCCCGGGTTGACAGAAGGAACACAAAGGTTTACATTCACACTTAATAACATTTGTAACATTTAAATCTATAGTAAAAGTTTCAGCTCTAAGTAATAGCTCTGTTTTAACAAATTGGAGTGCCCATCCAATGACAAAAATTAGTTTTTAAGATTATCAAATGTAATTTTAGCCTGTAGACATGACATATAGCATCATTGCATCCAATAAACAACAAACTGGCACAGCATGGATTTCTTGAAAGATGCAATCTACTGCTTTCTCCTGTATCATATAATACCTCAAATATGACTTTTCTTGTACAACTGCATTACATAATATCACCTTAAAGTGTCCCTTTTTAGAATAGTCAAAACAATGTCATACCCCAAAAGTTTCAGCTTACTTAGTGAAGATATAAATTTTCATTGCTTGTTCACAAAGCTCCTTTTTTCTAGTATCGATCTAGTAGAATTAGTGATCAGTTCTTGTATTTCTTTTTAGTTTATTGCTAAAATCTAAGACGTTAATGGCACAACATTCTCGATTCCCAAAATGCATGAAGAGGATAAAAAATTTACTTCTTTTTTTTCACAAAAACTGTCTGGTGTTTTGAAATTACAGTTATAAAGGCCGGAGGCCCAACTACATTGGTCTTATAATAAAAATGTTCCTTAGAACTTTAACTGCTCCAGGAATCTCCACCTTTAGTATACTTTATTATAAAATAAATTTTATTTCCAAGAAACATATGGCATGTAATCATTTCTTTAAATCTTTAGCTAAATATAATTGATTGGAAAGTGATTCATTCTTCAATTATGAGACGTGGCAAAAGATAATCATTTATGCACCTAATAAATCCTAAACAGTTCCCATTAAAATATGCAAAAGCAAAAAGCACACAGTCCAAAAAAATGGCCAAGGTTTTGAAATCTGTAGAAAAATTCTCTAAAAGGTTTAGGATGAGTCAAACAGAAAAGTTTTTAACCTGTTTCATTGGTACCATTCCATGATACACAAACAGCTTCAGATCCACCCTTTTGGATTAAAAAAATAATAATAATCAAACATTTAAAATATATTATTGTCAAAGTATTAATAGTAGTAGTTAATAGTTAATGTCATCATTTCAGCAACAGTTTCACAACATCAACAAAATCCTGAACAGTTGGAGCTCAGAAAAATGTTTCTCGATTTACCTTTTCACTGTACTTGATCTTGACGGGTTGTTTCAGGCCAATTATGTTCTCTCCCATTTCAATTCCAATCACTTCATTATTATAAACTCCATTTGTGTTATTCTGTTAAGAGAAAAATACTCTTGTTTTATATATATAGATAAATGTCTGTCTGTCTGTCTGTCTGTCTGTCTGTCTGCCTGTGTGCGGGGGTCCGTGTGTGTGGGTGTGTGTGTGTGTGCGCGGGGGTGCTTGTGTGTGGGTGTGTGTGTGTGTGTAAGAGAGAGAGAGATGAAATCTGGTCTCACCATAGGCATTTCTGGAAAACGGAGAACTCCAACATATTTTCTTTCGTTTTTAATTGCCATTGCAATGGCTTCTGCAGGAATGCGAATTGTTGTCGTAAAGCCATTTTCTGTCTTGTTTCTTTCACCAGCAGTCTATATCAAATAAACATTATCAGAGAAACTCAAGTGACATGTAATTCTTGGATATTTTCTAAATCTGAAAGTGTGAAAATTTACATCTCCCTTTGACGTGAAACCAAAATTCATTTCAGTTGAATTATCTTCTAGCTTAGCAATTACTCCGGTAATGTTGCCTATTTGTATTTTTGCCGTCTTGGATTCATTCATTTTTGCAAAATATGTGTCTAAGGTCTTCATTATTGTCCTGTAACGGAAACAAAAGTAGTTTCAATTGCCTACATTTCCACTTAATGACAATATCACAGATCCAGTTATATAGTATAATTCCTAAAATATACTACATGGATAATATATTTTCTAAACTATACAATATCATAATTTTAATAACAAGATATTTACGCTGCTTGCGCTGGGTCCAAAGGACTGCTTAAGTTGCCATGAAGGCTTATCTCTGGTATGATCCATGGAAAAGTATCCGTCTTATTAAGTGGAACTGTCTGATTTACAAAGAAAGAGATTATATTAATCCTATTGCACCAAATGCCAGCAGTAGCTTCAATAAATGGAAATTAGAGATAAACCTTACCATGCCAATTGCAAAAAATGTCTTATGGGTGCATCGGCAGGTGATGCTGCCATTAACCTGATTTGTTCTGCAGTTATTTGTGCTCCAGATTTGATCACCCCCTGGTGTGCAGCAATAGAACAGCAAGAGAGGAAAAAAGTAGACTGTGCTGTGCAAAAGTTATCAATCCGTGTCATTCATACTGAATGTAATCTTCACTATGACTTTTTCACAAGACACTTAGACTTTAAAACTTCCATATTTTCATCCCAGGTTCTGGGACATACAATGTTTCCAGCTATTAAAAATGTATTTACCAAAGCTTGTGGGTTGATAAAGACATTGGTCATACCCAGAAAAAGCTTTGATTTCACAGTGAACAGCCCACACAAAAGGACTTATTTTGGCAGGGTACTAGTTAGATTTTTGAAGACACATACATGACCATAAAATTAGAAAAAAGATAAAATTTAAAACTATAAAATTAATATAACAGCTTAGACTCCACAGAGTCCACATATTAGATTAAGCCCTAAATTAGCTTAATAAAAGGTAAAACTATGTTTTTCATCAAATCAGTTAGCCTGCATATAAACCAGCTACATGACATGCAATGACGTGCAATACAACATAACATGAGGGTACACCAGCACCAACAAGCATTATTTGACTTGCACTGCTCTATCCACCTAATTATATTATTATATGGCATGTGTAGCACTTTATCATGTCCAGAGAACCCCAAAGCACTTCACACTACATCCAGTCATTCACTCATTCACACACACATTCTCTGAGCTACTGGTTTGTAGCTTACCACAATCCAGGACGTGCTGGAAAGGACAAAACTTTACTTTTTTGTTCTCTCACTAGACACAACTGATGTGAAATTCTAAATAAATTCTAAACAATGTTCTTACATTTACCATCCCATGACATGCAAGACATGTTTGTGCCACTCTGGAAAGGACAAAACATGAAGGGAGATGAGAAAACATAAAGACAAGTTAGGATCTTTTTTTGGTGAGAATAAAGTTCATTATTAATATCAAATAAATATTTACCAGGTTTGCATTGTTGAAGTGAATGTTGATGCTTGGCAAATATTTGTATATATTTGCTCCCACTTCAATTCCCAGCACTTTTTTATTGAAAAGGTATCCATCATGGTCAGCCTGTTACAAGACAAATATAGTAAATATTTAAAATGTATATTTTCATTCAAGTAAATGGTTAAATACTCAGAACCAATTTGCTCTTACATTGGTCATTCCTGGAAAAAGTAGAACTCCAATGTACGTGCTCTTTTTATTTACTGTCATTTCACCGGCATTATTAGAGAATTGAATCTGTACATCAAGGTCCATATCCATATTGTTCCTTTCCTTCAGAATCTTGGACAAAGGGACATTGGAATTAACTAGGACTCTTATAAACTCTTGTTTTTTTTCTCTTTCTGTACTTGAATCAACAGAAGCTGCATACTTTGACATCCCCACTTGCTGTGAAGCCAAAGTTGAATGCAGATTGGCATTGATCTTGTGGTTCCAGTTTAGTGATTGCCCCAGTGACATTGCCTATTTTGATGAAAGCTGTATTGAAAGCTCCCATCTGATCCTGGTAGAAACTGAAATTATTCATAATAGTTCTGTAATAAAAAACAAAGTTGATTAGTGACCTCTCACATTATCAACTATCTTGCACTTATGTAAAGCAGCTCCATTAGTGTGCGTGCCATCCTTGGATTTTTCCCATTGATAAGAGATATTTACGCTGCTTCCTGTAGAGTCATGTCATTGTTTGAGTACGGAAAAGTTAGATTCAGCGGCTGCTGAATCCCAGCTGAGTCTGACGTTTCACAAGATACGATTTTTACAGTGGGTGTTATTTCAGATCCAAACTTGATCATGTACTTAACACTATCTGTAAATTGAAGCACATACACAAAAACAAACACAAGTGACAACATTTTGTGAACAAAATGTTTACCGAAATATTATTGGAATTTAAAATTGAGAATACCTTCACAAGTCTGCGTGTCATTACAATGATTTTGGCAGAGATGATCCAGAGTGATTCTAATATTCCTGCCACCTGAGATCAGAATAAAATTTGTTATTAAGAGGTAATCTACTACAAAGTTTAGAGATGCAGCAACAGGATGTAGTTACCTGGCTTCAAGCAATTATGAAGATCGAGAATGAACTCTAAGTGGTAAAACATTCAAACAAAATAGATAAGAAGCTGATGCATTCAGTGCATGTAGGTTTTTATCACTTGGAGATTTAGTTTTGATATTGAGGCCATCGTTTGTACCTGTTGAGTTGTGGAGCTGTGAGAACATGCATGAAAAATTGCTCATTGGCTTCAGTAACACAACAATGTCGTGCTTGAGCAGAATCTCTCTTCTGACATTCAGGCTGTAAGTGTTGTTACTGAGACGAACTATATTGGTGCAACAGATGAAATCTTCAATGCCACAACAATCTGAAGAAAAGAAAAAAAGTCATCATCATTTACTGGTGAAAATGGAAAACTGACTTGCAGGAAGCAGATGATAGGATAAGATAACTGTACCCGCATTAGACTGGTTTGCCTGAATGTTAAAACAAAGGTGAGTTCCGTTTTCCTCTTTGAAGACAACATCTAAAAAACAGAAAAAAGAACGGACAAATAAAAAAACTAAGATAGAAAAACATTAGCGAAATAAGATGTACAATTTTTTTCCTTGGAAATTGCTATGTTTGGAGTCCTTTTTCACATAGAGTCCAATCTCACCTGATGGAAAATGAGGATCAACTGCAATTTCTTCCACACTGAGAAAAAGTATGTTTTTGATACTGTGATTTTTCTTAGTGCCTGTAAATAAATAAATAAATAACAAATCAAACACATCAATACGGACAGAATAATCTTTAAAACCTGTTACTTACCAGAAACTTTACAAAAGTGGTTCTGAAGCAAAATAACAGAGAAAATAGCAAAAGTCTTCAAAACAAGCATCCAGCGATGATTTACAGCCGATAGTGACATTTTTAAAAAATGACCAGGAGCATGAAGATAGACCACAAATTGAAAATATATGTAATTTTTAAATGCACCTCAGTTTGCGGTTACTTCTGTTGTATGACTCAGATGGAGTCTGAATAGTTCATCACTACCACAACACATCTTCTGTGGCATCATTACCCTTCTGTCTTATTTAACATGCAAATAAAGCACGATGACAGAGTGGACACCTTTTAATAGAGGACCTGTTTTGCTACAGACTGGATAAACCATTGTATTTTCACACAATTGTTGAAAAATTTTCATTACACATTTTTATTAAAATTTTTATGTTATTAAACAGTTTCAAAAGGAAATTATTATCATAACAGTCACTGACTTTTTATAACTTTTCCACAGTAAATTTCTGTTTCTGCTGCTTTTACAACAATTTTATTTCAAAAGGCTTCTCTGTCTGTAGATATGGCTGGTTGTGTTCACCATGAGAATAACTTGTTATATATACTGTACATGACTAAATACACTGAACTGATGCCATTTCATGAGATAATCTGCTGTTTGTTCATGCAAACAGCAGTGGTAGCTATAATGTGGTAGATAAGTCTATTTTTGGGGGTTAATAAAAACAAGGACATGTAAACCTGATATAGCTATAAAAGTTGTTTTTTTTTCTCACATTTTCAAAACCTTTAAAACTGCCTGCAAGTTTACATAGTTTAGTGAAACTAAGGGACGATGCAAACATTGAGGTGAATATGTTTTAAACCTGACATGCAAATTAGGTATGATCCACAGTTTTCATTTCCTTCCATCTTGACTGTTGAGTGTTTCATGTCTGTCATGTACAAACCTGTGCAATCTGGAAGCTTAAAAAGTAATTGTTTAATTTCATTAACAACCACTAATAATTTATGTTGTTTAAATGCCTGAACTTACAACGGAAACATACAATTAATCCATCTCATTTGCTCATTTGGTCAAGCATTAACTATTACCTAGTTGACGCAGTGGATTAACATTTATTTGCATTTTGATCTTGTTGAGTGGGAAGACTTTATTTAAAACTGTATGCGGAAACAGTTCTTGTAACACAAAACATGTTTGTATTTTGTGTTACAAGAGGACTGCTGTTGAATACTCCAAAAATGACTGAACTATAGTACGAGGAAGTTAAACTATGCTGCCCACGTGATGCGTTGTTCTTATCAAGATAGACAGCAAGCCAACATTAGAAAATAATCCAATCCTTCATGGTTTTTCTTGGTATTACTTTGCAACTCTTTCCAATAAGTTGATATCAAAACACAAACACAACTGTTGCCAGGTAGAGTTATGAATAAAGTCTTTCTGCTCAGCAAGATCCAAATGCAAATAGTTTGAAAAATTATATCAAATTCAAAACATCAACCACAGATAAAATACAGAAACAACCAGACCCCTGCAAACAAATGGCTCCCAATTAGTACTAATTAGTTAACTATGTAGCTTAGCTTAGAAGTTTAGTTGTAAACAGAAAGAACCTTTCCTGATAAAGTATTAAACAGTACTGAAATAATAAAATGAATTTACAAACCAATAATGTCCAAGGGACAAACATGTCTGAAGGACAGCCAATGACACCACGTGCACAGCCCGTCCGCTTCTGCTTGACTGACCAAATTAAACACAACGTCCATTATGACATAGGCATTTAGCAAATTTAAATAATTTTGGTAATTCCAACTGATCTAAATCAAGATTTAACTTCAGATAGTGAGGAAAAAAATACCGGTAACACTTTATTTGATGGGCTGTGAATAAGACTGACATGACACTGTCATTAATATGACATAACACCTGTCACAAACATGAGTAAGTCTTCATGAATGTTTATAACTGTTGTCTTAAAGTGTCATTTGGTAAATCATGGCACTTTTAATTCAAAGTTGCCATTATTCAAAATGTCTTTGTTATGACAACTTGACATTAACCAAAAAATCATGCTCTGACATAAATTTGCCATAAAAGTATCACTGATTAAACTTTAAAAAAATATGTAGCTTTATTTTATTAAAGCTAAAGTTTAATCAGTAACACATTAACTTGTGTGATCTGTTGAGTATTTACAGATCATGTAAATCTACTTACATGCAGTGAATGTTCACATGAGCCTACTGTCTCTGTTGACTTTAGGCTTGAGTTATGTGTACATATGTGTGATGTATAACTAATATGCTAAACAGTTATTTCTGCCGAACAGAAACTAGACTATATTACAGGACTGAAAAAAATATATACTTTTATCTTGCTTGTCCTATTTTGTCAAAGTTCAAGAACTTTGATCAATAACATTTCTATTTCATTGATTCACTTTTCACTTGACTTCAGAAAGCTCTCCTGAATACACCTTAAATTTTATTTTCATTTTAAGATCGGGACTTTTATGGACTAAACATAAGCACGTCACAATGATATTATGACTTTAATTAAAGAGGCTCCAAATGTTTTACACAGTCCCTCCCCTCTTGAATTGTGTTTATTTGCAAATATCTTGTTCATTTCAAGCTATACTTTTAAATAAACTTAGAATTCAGACAACAATCATCAACATTATTCTACTCTCAGACATTTTTTGTTAAGTCTAAATTCTAAGTGTCCCTGCTTTAATAGGGCTTTTTTTATAATAGTTGTTTTGAAACAACTAATTTAACCCCCTATTGTTTAAAAAAGCCAAAACAAATTGAATGCTACAAGGATAATGAAGGCTGAGTTCAGATTCACCATTTCAATTAATACAATTCTGGGATAGTTTGTGTCCCACAATTTAGGTCAAAAACCTTTAGAAAGTACAAAAATGCTTAATAAGAAAATCAATACGCCCAATGTAACTGCAACAAAACATATGTAATTATTATCCTGTCCTTTATTGGTTAAGACAAATCTCATTCAGTTTCGTTTCAATAGTCCTTCATTCACCCTCTTAGTAAATAATAAGTAAACTTATTGCAATGACGTTTTTTTTCCACACAAACCGTATTTTTTTTACTTTTTACGGTTGGGCCATGAGTTGATTTTGGGCGTATCTGGTACCGTGTGTTCCTGGCCCGACTGGTTTTATGATCGGGAATTCCTCATAAAGGTAGTGGCACGCTATCTGATAAAAACACACTATCTGATAATGGTAATGTTTTCCATTCCAGGTGAGACTAAATTTAGTCAGGTGTTCCTGATAAACCAGCACTGAATTTCTGCTTAGATGTCATGTATTGCAGTCCTGAAAACAAGCTACTTTTGGAGTCTCGCTTGCTTGTCCTGTTTTGTCATAGTTCAATAACTTTGAAATAGATCAATAGTAGTATGTTGTGTTTTTAAATTTGCTTCTTATATCATCAGTATTAGTATCATTGGTAATGTTTGCTGAACTTTTCTGTTCACATGTCACTGTACTATTTTGTCGTCCCAGTCCACAGCAACCATAAGCTTACTGACAGGTGTTTACATGCATAAAGGATCACTGATCAGTCTTGATAGAAGTGTGAAATGTGTTTTATACCTCCAGGCCTCTGACATACAAGCAGAAATATAAACAGCACATTGAGGGGTGGGTTACATAAAATAAACTTTCTAGGAACATGTAATGTGGAAAAATGTCCTAATTTTTTTTACAGCTGGTATGTGTAATGAAAAATTTATCATGGCTAGGTTTGGAAATTATATAGGCTACTGTTGTCAGGTTGTGTCTAGTCTGAAGTGTTTGGACAGCTATCCGATTCTAGAAAGAACAAATACCCACATAAACTACGTGGAGATATGATTAAATGCACATCAACTGTCCGCAAATATGACAAATGGCATAGACTTCAATTTAACGAGAGCTCCTTCACTGAACTTCATAGGTTGATAATGTTTGTTAAGTAACACACAAGCAGCAATTGACATAAGACCTGATAATTTAAAAAGCAATTGTGAAATTAAAGGTAAATTCTTACATTGTCTTTCTACAATAACAAAAATGAGTCCTTCTTAGTTGCTTATGATTAACATAATGTATTCCTAGGAGTTGTTTTGCAGTTCAGATTTGAAAGGATTCCTTTATGAACATTCAAATAGATATATTTTGGGGAACAGTTTTATCTTAGTTATTTATTCTTAGGCCTGTGTATATTCTCAATCATCTGAGCCATTTCTCATCTTAGGTGCACTTTTCCTACAGGAAATGGTGAGGCCACTTCTTGTCAGCTGCTCTTCTGGCTGAAAATAATTATCAGCAGGCAAGCAACACATCAGATTGGCTGAGGTTGTTCCCAAGAGCTGTGCTTCAGCTTGCACATTCTGCCATTTTCCTTCAAAAAGCTTGCAAATTGTAAGTGGGTCATGTTTACACAATCAAAATCCTAAGACATCACATGCTAGCAGATCATAGTTAACCTCCAAAATATTAAAATAGAAATAGGAGCCACAAACAAAACAAATATAGTAAGCAGTTTATTGAAAATGACATTTAGATTCCAACAATCTGTAACTCAGTGAATACATTTTCAAGACCATAATTTGTCTCCCATACCACTCTTGTTGATTACTTAAACAAATATTAGGCATAATTAATTTTTCTATTTTGGTGTCTTCAGAGGTTCCATATAAACAACCTTTTCACAACTTGTACAACTCACTTGAAAGACAAGATAAGATTCTTTACAAAGAAATATTCTGAGTCTTTAAGGTCTAAATTTATTGGGACACCTTGACCTGGAAATATGTGTTCACTCTTCAAAGTTCATCAGAAAATGTTTTGAAGTTTTATTTCTAGAACTGTGATTAAAACCCAATTAACTCAACAAGTTTTCTTTAACTTTTCAAATGACAATTTCAGTTTTCTATATACAATAAATCACTACTAGTAAGAGAAACCAAGGATGCGGGAATGAGTAACTTATCCATGGGTAGATGACGTGCTCACATTTTCGGTGGTCCCACTGCTGCTTTTGGATTGTTTTGTGTTGTCTATAAGCACCCTGCTTGAAAAGTAGTAGTAGACGAACAGGAAAAATCCTGCAAACACAGAATGAGTTGTTTTGCTCATTTTCCAGTTTTATTTACTGTGAAATTCAAAATGTTAATGGTCACGCTTCATCCTACCTTGAAAGGAGTTAAGGATGGTGAAGATGTAGTAGGAGGGAAGGAGCAGAGGGCCATAGCTGAAAAAAGCAAATCCCCAGGTGATGCCCAAGAGGCAGAAAAGACCCAGAAGAGAGAAAATTCTTTTCTTGGTGGAGATGTTGTCTTGGTTTTTTGCTTTCTTGGACGAAAAGTGTTTGATCTGCACAACAGTTACTATAAAAACTGTTAAGGTGAAGATGAACACAATGCTATAGTAACCAATGTTCACTCCACTGTGGATTGTAGAATCAGGGATCCAGCACCTGAAAGTCATGACAGAAATGCAATTATTCTACAGAAAGACAATCAAATGTTAAATCCAGTACATATTTATTGTTTCCTTACATAGATACAGAGGTTCCATTGTCACCAAAAACTTCGATTAAATCATATTTGCTCGAAGCGAGAAGTCCAACAACGAACACAGCTGGAACAACTGAACAGACAAATATTATCTATTATTGAAAAATACAAAAAAAAATTTCTTCTTGATTTTTTTGGGCATATGATGTTTTAGCCTTAGATCTCTTACCCCATCCTGTGCTGCAAATCTTACACATGTAATATCTGATGTCTGTGGAGATCTGGTGTAGATTGAAGTACAGGTGCAAGGCCTGTATGAAGAACCATGTGAATGTGGCCAGCATGCTGTAGTGCAGAGCCGCTGCCATCGCCACACAAGCTGCTGAGACCTTCAGTTTAGCAATTGACTCATTTACCAAGAAGCAAAGGTTCAGGAGGAACAAGGCGACGAAGAGATTCATGAGGATCTTTACAGCCTCACTGGCTTTATTTTTCCTGTGAAGCAAATTGGTTTGTGTTGACAACCTGGTTCAGAGAAGTATAATTAATATAAAAAAGCAGGCTTTTTGATATTTTTACCTGACCAGAAAATGCATGAAGAGAGCCACGCCCAAGAAGAACAAGGATATACCACAGCCAGCCTTTGTGATTTTGGTCAGGGTTTTCAAATCAGATGAACTTATAATTCCAGTAGAATTATTACCATCTTTGCCAACAGGCAATGATGACTGGTTCAAAATAAAGAAGTGTATTTAATAAATTACAAAAATGTCACATATATTTGACATTTAAAATATTGTATACAATCTTCTTACCATGAGAATAGCAAAAAATGTAAGATGAGAGCAACTGCATTTAATACTGCCATTGACTTCTAATGTCAGACAGCCCTCTGTGGTCCAGTTTGCTTCAGTCCCTGAAGGACAATAGGAACACAAAGAAAAGACATTATTGAATTTATAGGCGAGAACAATATGGGATAAAACAGTGACCTGAAATTTTATTTCGTCTGCCGTTACATTTGCATGCATGTGAGTAGTCAATGACAAAACATTATGAAACTTTGGATTAAGTAAAAAGGTAAGATTTCTTTCATTCAAATTGAAAAAGATAGCTCAGACTATAATGAAGAGGTCACAGGACTGATTTTCTTTTTCACTTAAATCAACTAGTAAAACTAAAAACTACAGTATCAGCAGTACACATGTGAATGTTTTCAGACACTAAAATGAAGTGTAGTTAAATCAACTGATATCTTTCAGTACCATTCCTGAGCCAGCATTTAGAAACTTCATAGGATACTTTTTAAATTTGCATAAATTGAATCAACCTACCATTATCAGTTTTTCCACCCCATGATATACAAGTGGCATTAAATCCAGTCTGTTTCAGGGTAAAAGAAGAAAAAATAGATTAGCCTTAATCTGTTTCACTAAAAGTTAGTATGGAACTTGTTAACATATTTACCGTGTTCACATTAGTGAACTGAATGTCGATGGTTTGTGAGAGATTAAATATGCTTGCTCCCATTTCCACCCCCAGCATTTCGTTTTTGAAAAAGGAATGATTCTGGTCAATCTGTTGAATGAAATGCAGTTGATATTAAATTAGTATGTCTGAGTTTTAGCAAAACAAGATCATCTTTGGGTTTTACCTGAGGAATATCTGGAAAAAGCAAAACTCCAGCAAATGATCCGTTGTTTTCAACTGCCATTTCACTGGCTTCCTCAGGAAGGTAAACACTTTTAGAGAAGTCCATCACCACATCATTTTTCTGAAGAATCTGTTACAGGCAGAGCTTGTTTAGAAGAACTCAGATGATGGATACCATATATATTTGCAATTACTTCTCTACTTACATTTACATTCCGACCTGATGTGAAACCAAAGCTCATGCTTGTGTGATTCTTTTTTGGCAGTTTAGCAATCACCCCAGTGACATTTCCCATTTTGATCTCTGCTGTGCTTGCATTGCCCATCAAACTCAGTTTTGAGGAAAGATCTTTCATGATATCCCTGAAAATAATAATTTAACATTAGTCAACAGTAATATTCCTGATGTAGTGACACATAGAGCCTGTAGTTTGCTTGTCATCCTTGCATTACTGAGATAAAAAATTTACTTACGCTGCTTTCGCTGGATTTATAGGTGTGTCTGAAGCATTTAAGGTCATGGTTGTCTCTGCCGGCTTCCCTGGGAGGTCACACTTTACACGTCTTGTGCATTGTTTTATTTGAACAATATATTCAGTCTTTTTTGAACCTGCAGGCACACACACACACACACATGCACAGTTTGTTAATAATATGTGCTACAATTTTCTTTAAATTCACTTATAAATGCAAAAATTACCGTGACATTGTTGTTCTTCCGAGATCAGATTTTGTCCACATAGACCCTCTTTACTCAGTCTGATATTCTTCCCACCTTAAAACAAAACATAAGACCTTGTTAGGAGGAATATTGTTGCTAACAAACCTTATGCTGATGGACAAAGTTACCTGGTTTTAAGCACCTGTGAAGATTTAGGATAAAACCTGAAGGTGAAATGAATATGCCTTATTTGAAAATGAATTCATGTAATGATGAAATAAGATATATACACTTTATCACCAGTAGGGGGCAACCTTGCCCTGCTGTTCATAAACAAATGACTTGCCTGTTGAAATGTAGAACATTGACGGCAAACATGAGAAATTGTAAGACGGGTTCAGCAGCAATACAACATCATGGTTTTGTAGAGACATTTCAGATAGATGCAGATTGTAAAGTGTGCTGGTGTTCCAAATTGTTGTTGTGCTGCAGTTGAAATTATTCCTGCAACAGTCTGAAAATACATTCAACCAGAAACATTTAGATGCCAAGATGTAAACTTTCATGGTTATTTCGAAAATGGACCTGGAAAACTGTACCTGCGGATGTTTTGTTTGCCTGGATGTTAAAACACAGCTTAGTTTTATTCTCCTCTTGAAAGATGACCTCTAAAAAGCACACACACACACACAAAACCACAGTGTCTTTGCTTGTGTTTGTAATATTTACTTTAAGAAGGACAGAATTTCATATTTGTAAAGCCAAACTTACCTGATGGGAAACGCGCAGTGTTTGTCTGATCTGGAGTATCAGGTCTGATAAACAGAATGTCTTTGATCCAACTCCCATCTGTAAGAAACACCAGCTGAATCAATGAACCAATAACATTAAACAATACATATCCATCAGCAGCGCCCTTTAATTACTTACTTGTAGCATCACAAAAGAAGTTCTGGAACACAAACCCCACAAAGAAGATAAATATCTTCAAAACCAACATCCAGCGATGATGCGCAACAAGTGGTGACATTTTCAGAGCATCTAAGTTTCAGTCCTGCTTTAATGAACAGGTGTGTCTGTTACATGACTCAGAAGAAATGTGCATTGCCTTTTGCTACCAAGTGTAGATGCCAATGTGGTGTCATAAAATCACTATTTCACTTGCAAATAATGCGTCAGTGTTCTGCAATAGTATTTTTTTTTTGGTGCCTATTTTCCTAAAGTGTAGATGAAAGGCAGCCCTGTTTGTTTGACCTATCAGTTATCTGTTTTCCAACGAATATTATAGCCACCAAGCTTTTAATTTTGCATTGTGTTGCCCATGTAGCAGGGCTAAATATTGCTTACCAGAATTAATAACAAATTTATTTGGAATTAAGGATTTTTTTCTTATTTGTTTCTCTTTATAGTAAATGAATCTTTTTTTCTTTTTTTAGAATATGTTTACACTATAGAAAGACATTTCTGTGTGCCATGGCCATGTTAGTTCAGCTGAATAACAATAATTTGTCCCAAACATTTGCTATTAAGATTATTTAACTTTATGACCTAATTCCCCATCTGTTTGAACTCCCTTCTTGACACACACACACACATGCACGCACATCCCTACACACACATATATAATATGACAATGAAAAAGGTTGATTGGAATGGCGCTGGAGTTCAAGCTTTTTACAAGAGGCATGCTTAAAAAAAACCTGTGTCCTTTAATGCTTCAGGACTTGGAAGACATAGCATAATTTCAGGAATCAGCTGTTCATGCTCCAAAGACCGTCAGATGACTGAAATGTAACTGCTTCTCACTTATTGTCTACTAAGTTTAAATTTTCTCTCCCAATAGTCATTTGAAAGCTCCTTGTTTTAAATTTCTTTGTGGTTTCGTTTTATGTTCTGAGACATATACGTGACAAAAAAAAAAAAAAAAAACAACCACAAGAAATCTTGAGAAATCTATATTGTGATTTTGCAGACATCAATTTTTTTTCAAAGTTTAAACTAGTATTGATGTACATCTGGCTATTTTGTGAAAGATTTAGCAACCAGTAATTAAATGCAATGCTGTTGTACTGCATTGCATTTAATTACTATTGTATGAAACAATATGTTTCTAACTGATATCGTCACTCTTCTCTGCAATCAACCGAAATGTACGCACTTGTTTTTGTAACAGAAATATAAAAAGTATGTACACTCTGCCAGATAGTCTTACATGATCAAACATTCCCCGGATCTCTGTAAGCAATATGATGCAAATGAAGTAAACAAATAGCTGCCAAAGTTCCACAGTCTTTTTGAAAGGCTTGATTCATAGCTGAACATGGTGACATTTGTGCTCCTAATAAATGAGGAGTGCATTGGAAATGATTAAAAAAGCCACAGAAATTTCCAATATTTCTAAAAAAACAAACAAAAAAAAGGTTGTTTTTTTAAAAACCTGGTTGTGTAAATAATCTATTTTGTATAATATACAGTGCATTTATTTTCATCTAATTGCATGCCCTGTTAAAAAGACTTAATTTTAGGTCAGCATAATTATTAGATTACTTATTAATTCTAAAAGCCAAAGTGTTGTCCAAACGCTGTCCTTCTAAAACCCATGTCATCTATATTATAGATGGAGCCTTATCTTTTAAGTCTTTCTCTGTGGAATATTTTGGGCTTGGTTGCAAAGGATTTTGATGTCAAAGTCCTTTGCATGAGAAGTTATATTTACTTTTCCTAGGTGATATGCTGATGTGTTGTTAGGGTGTTTCAGCCCATCTGTGTCGCAGTTGTCCTGCTCTTTAGTCACCACAGCACATATGAGTGAACAGTTTGTGAGGCTTAAGGCTTGTCCACATTAGAACCAGAGGAAATCTCCTCCCACTATTCACTCTATACATCTCAGCCTTCTAGTCTCCATTACCAGATAGAGTTCTGTTATCTGAAGACTTATTTAGATGAGCAAATCCTTTGCATGGAGAGATGGTGGAACACTTTGTGACATGGTGTCAGAACATTCAATCTTAAATATTGACAAAGCACAGCAGATATCTATAAATATCATGAGAAACTTCATATTTCAAAGTGGAGAGGATAGAGGAGTATCGATGCCTCGAGCTTCACCTAAACACCGGACTGTAATGGGGATGGAATCATGATGCTACATATAAGTAAGCACAGCTCAGACTGTCCTTGAAGAAATGATGGTATTTTAATACTCACACCCAGGTGCTACATATCATTGATGTTCACAAGTGTTTTTTTTCCAAATGAGAACTGAACCAGACATACGCCGGTTCGTGAGATTTGCCATTGGTGAAGCAGCTTTATTTGACTCCTTAGTGGCAGTTACTACATCCTCAGCATGTTATACAAAGGGGCTGGACGAGCCATCATTTGATTCAGGTGTGTTAAATCAGGGAGAAAACTAAAACATCCAAAGTACAGTAATAAGAAACTAAGAAGTACTGAAAACAAACCCAAAAGTAAATGAAAACACAGACATCTGTGATTCATGACATATTGATGTTGTCTTTTTTATATGGCTACAGTTGACATTAACTGATTTATATGAGTCAATAGTAGCCCATAATTTACTAATACCACTGGCTAGTATTAAGCACATTTACGTGGCACACAGTAGCAGTCTGTTGCTCACGGACTGGAATAATAAGATTAACAAAACGTAAGTCTCAGGCAAATCATGTCCCAAGACTTTTGAGCACAAGTCTAAGTCAAGTCTGACGTATTTTATTTTTTCATGTTTTATTTTTTCATGTTTCAAGTGAAACCTTTGAAACCTCAAATCTCTGCTACATATCTTTTAAAAAGTCTGCTAAACTTCTTTTGTGGAGAGCACAAGCAGCCTCAGAGTCACTGACTCCAAAAAGATCCAACAAGCTGACAAAGAAGGCCGGCTCTGTTCCGGGAATTGGTCTGGAGCCTCTAGAGATGATTGTTCCAAAATGAATGTTTCCTAACACGAAGAACACAATGGAGAACACTGACTATGTCTTAATGAGACTGTATTTCATCAGTGGTGTATCTTTAATCAGAGGCTTTTTCATATGTGAAATAACAGAAAAATGCAGGATATACTTCTTGCTTGCCCACAACCACCATTTACATTGATTCTTTAAAGAAGCTGGTATGAGTTATTCATTTCCCTTCTGAGATTAATAAAGTAATGCACTGAACATTAAAATAACTATATCAGATGTTAATTTGCAATTCTATAAATTTCAGAGAAAAAATGTTTTATAACTTTAAAACAATATGTAATCTGTTTATAGGAAACAGATTACAGACCATGATTGACTGCTGAAGAGATAGAGATACTTTATTAAAATGATGACATATACTTACTAAATAGATAAATTACTTATTAATTTACTGGACTGTGGCCCTTTTGCCCTTCATGCTATAATTTTGCTTTTATAGCAATGGCTTTGACTATTGGTGAAACCGTGATAATACATTAGCACAGGTGTTTCTAATAAATCTATGCTGTACATTTGAGACTTATATTCATGTGGTGAATCACTGGTTAAATTTATTGTTTTAAGTTGTTGAAAAAAAGGCTTGTATGTATTATTTACAAGGTTTGTAATAATAAAAAGACTTTTATATCTTGAAATTAAGAATTGTGTATTTTATAACATTTCTCTCTTAAAATTTCAGGATACTATTTCATTTTCTTAAATATCATTAGGTCCCCAGCCAACAGTGACCATATTAGCTTATTGGCAGGTGTTTGTGTATATGAAGTATCACTGACCAGTTTTGACAGAAGTGTGAAATGGGTTTTATACCTCAAGGCCATTCGATAAACATGCAGAAAGGGTCGGCACAGGGAGAGGTGGATTACAGAAGATGAACTTCCTATGAACCTGCAGTGTGAAAAATGTGCTAATGCTGCCTCCTGGTGAAGATTTGACAGCCGGTGCTACCAGTACAGATGATGAAATATTTAACACAGCATAGGCTTAAATACTACAAAGGCTATTGTTGGTCTGACAAATTTGCATCTAAGAAATTATAAATGTTTCAATATTTAGTAGAAATTGGAAATCTGATGAAGTATAGATAAACTCACTGCGTCTGATCATTTAAAACAACACAATCTTTTTGTTGATGTGAACAAGTTGATAATGTCTTAAGATTGAGCCTGGAGGCTGCAAAGCCAATTAGCAGCCGGAAAAAAAATATATTTTAAGATATGATCATGGTCTGAGTTGTCCAGGTTTAATTAATTGATGGAGTTTGTATTGATAGTTTGGAGTCAGTGAGCCATGTGGTGATGTCATCATTAGCTTCTCACAATGAGTTTAATATTGACAGGTTAATGTGGACGCAAGAAAAAAAAAAAAAAGATTTCGGACCATTAAGCAGTTATTTTTATCATTAAAGAGTCAAAATATTCAATGAATTATGCCGAGAATAAAGACTATGATTGTTATTGTGAGTCATTTGAGTAATATGTGTATTTTTGCTGCTAAATAAAAAAATGCTCATTTGTTTCCAAGTGTTATGTCAGGCACACCCAAAGATATTTTATTTTTTTCAAGCTTTTTTGTTGTTTTATGCAGAAGCTACAAAGCGCTGCGGATAGAAAGCCACAAGCTCTGTGCCGTATGATAGATGAATATCTGATGGATCTTCTTCTGTCAAGCTGGAGCACTGGAGAGCTGTCTAGTCGGCATTTGTTTTGGAAAACTTCCCCGATTAATTTTGTTGTCTGGTGGAGCGGCTTTGCAGCTGCTGCTGTTCCAGCCATGGAGATTCCCAAGAAGACAACTGGTGGAAATTCTGGCACTTCATGGTAGAACACAATAGTTCTGTGTGCACACAAACTTTAAAACCGAGCTCCCTAACCCTTTCCTTGAACTTGTAATTTCTAAGGTCAATTGATCACCCAGTACAGGCCTTGGCTACATACTCACCAAAAAAATAAGCTAGATATTTCTATATTTATGTGAACTAGGTATGAATGTCATGTCTAATCCTGTTGAAAAGATTACCATCTCAGCACACGAGAGATTAGACCTTGCTAGTCTTTCCAATTAAAAAAGTGACATTGAGGCATCGCAGTTACACATTCGCTGGATGACCTCATCCTCCATACGGCACAATCTATAACTATCTAGCAAAGATGTCACTTAGAGTAATGTTTCACTCTTGGCCGGGCAAAGTAAAATGATCTTGTAATCAAAGTGTTTGGGAGTCTTAAGAGTTTCAGATGAAGAATATGAAGAGAAGAAGGAGGAGCAGGTTTAGCCCCGTGCTGGAATGTGGGACCTCCAATGGTGTCTTCTTGTCCAAAGCACCTGTTTTTATTGAATATGAACATGTTTCAGCGTGTAACCCCAACAGTCCCATTCTTTGCATTCATTTGGTTTGGAATTTTGTGTTTAAAGAGACAATAAAAATCTGGATACTCTTCAAATAATAGTTTATTTACCATAAATCAAGATTGTCTTAATCACTAATCAGCCAAGAGGTTGACTTTAGAGTTTTCCAGCCCGATTACATTAAAAGTGAAGATCTTTGCTACTTTTGTTTAAAATTTCTTTGTTAAGATATTCATTATAAAAGCCAATTACCTCATATTTTTCTAGATTTCATCACATTGATTACCATGTCACTGTCATTCATGTATCTCTGAATGCATTCCCATCCCCATTTCAATCTGTCACTCATCCATCACGTATTCAAGCATGCTATGATATCACCAGCGTGCAACCCATCCCTGAGGCATCCTGCCATGACATCAGCGCCTGCTGCCAGGTGGGGGGTGTCTCCCTTGTTCCTGTGACCCATTAACTCAGTCCTTCTTATGGGTCACTGACCTCAGAACAGAAACCTTATCCTGGATCTTGAAACAGATGCAAGCTGAGTAGACACAGTAAAGCAAAGTGAGAGAAGGGAAGTGGTGTAGAGCAAAGTATGTGGTAATGGTCAGTCATTCTGCTTTTAGATGGGGAAACAGAGTCACACGGTGGTGTGAAGAGTCTGGGTGGGAATCAGAGGACCATACAGATTATACACCATGGCTCTATGTGACAATGAAGGCCTAACTGTGAAGATGAGTCACACTACTGTGAGAAAAGGTGGGAAAATAAAAGGAAGAGTTGATGGAAGTTAAGCAAAACAGCTAATAAGGGATCATAGTGTACTCCTTTGCAATTAGGAAAGTGAGATGTAAAAAAAAAATAATTTCAGACAGCTTACATTCTTGAATACTCCTCAAAGGATGTTGGAAAAAACTACAAATTTAGTCTTAAATGGATGGTGAAGATGAAGATAAAAAAAATAAATGGAAGAAATAAGTTATTCTTTACTCCTTTTTCAAAGTTGTATTGGCTATAATAAAGTTATTTACAGAAACCACTCCATTATTAACAACAGATGAAAGCTGACTGTATAACTAAAATTGCAAAAGATGATCAATGACTGTGAGGCCTGTACATGACATATTGAGCTGCAGTTTCTGGCAAAGTATTTGTACGTTTTGAAACATTTTACATTTCATCACAACCACATACTTCAAAGTAGTTAGTGTTACAGATTTACAGTGAATTATGGATATTTAAAATGAAAGGAAATTTGTGCATAGTTTTTCTTGCGTTATTACGAATAAAATCTGCAAATGTGACAAAAGTTCAAGAGATTGTGACGGTGCGGTACGAGTTTGGAGGAGTTAGCAGTGGTGGTTAGCCACGCTAACCCAAAACAGCAGGACACACTGTTGAAATATTCCACACTTTTCAATTTATTTCTCCCCGTGCTAACATTATGATCTCATACATGAGAAACATAACGAGAGGCAACCGCCCCGCACCTCGCCATCACCGATCATCCACAACAACATGGGAGAGAGGAGTTCTTACTCTGTACAACAGCACAACAGAAAGGGAATAGGCGCCCCCTTGTAGTGACACCCACTAAGCAATATAATGACTTGTTACAAGATGCAAGGACTTTTGTCCTGCAATGTACTTTAAACTAAATCTACATACACAATTTACTATGAATAACAACTCAAAGCTTAGTTGAAGAAATAATCTGTACTTCAACTGAAGTATACTTGAATTTGTCATCAATATACTTCTCATTTGAAGGGCAAAACTAACACTATATATCCAACGCTAAAACCAAGATTCCTAAATTTATATTTGGGAATAAACTAAAACCAAATAAGCTAACGCACTATTTTAGTAGCAAGTAGACTCATCTTATGAATGTTTGAACCCAAAATAGAGCTACATTTAACATAAAAAGATGCAATAACATTGAGATAAACATAACAAGACATTAGGAATATTTTTTGCAACATTTTATGACACAAAATATAACTTTATATATCTTGTGGGAGGACAAGGCAAAGCTCAACCTTTTAGGGAGTAAAAGTGCTTTGCAAGGCAATGGAACGATTCTAATTTAGGAATCTTAACCACACTGTTTTCACACAGACTTTGTGTTACTGGTGGTATCATGGTGTGGGCCTGTTTTTTGTCACTGTGAATCAGGGAGGCTCCAGTTACATTTAGCTTTTGGAATTACAATGACTTTCAAAATTAAAGTCTTTCACTTCCTTTCTAATAAAATGAGAGAGGAAGCCATTCCATCAAAGGGTTGTTTAAGAAGGCTAAAGTTAAATTAAAAGCAAGGGTAAAGTTCAAATCCTAAATGCAATGATGGAGGAGTCCTTTCAGCAAGCTTTTCTTGTGTAAGTCGCTCTTTACAGAAAATGCCTGAACTTCTCCAACAGGATTTACAGGACTGATGAGCAACTAGTGGAAAATTACAAGTTCAGTTTCTTTTTTGCTTTCAAAAAAGAAACTGTCTGGCTTGACACCTGAAAAAAGGAGTCAGGCCAGACACAGAAAAAAATATTTTTACAAATTTTGATGATTTTGCTTTTAGATTGTTTTACTATTTTTTTAGGACTCGGTGGGAATCTTACATGCTCTCTTTTTTCTCTCTTTGTTCCAGCTATAATGTATTTTTAGTTTAATAATGTAAATTTTGATCTACTCAGCCGCATCAAAGCAAAGAAAATTTTCTCTGTATTTGGTAAAAATGAAGCAGATAAATATGGCATTTGTGAAAAGGTGTACTTCTATTTAAATGTAGTAGGGATGATGGCTTGATTGCAATGCAAACTTATAGTGTGTGTCATTCCTTTGCTGTTTTCCTGTTTTTAGGGGGGACCCACATTGGCATCCCAGCTTGACTTGTAGAGGTCTGTTTGTTAAACATGGTGTTTTCACTCTTGGCCATCTTTGCTCTGCAGGAGGCCAGGAGCTTCCTGCTGAGCACTGGAGTATCCTGAGTCACCACATTAGCCCAACAAAAGAAGCAGATAAGGCGAAAGCTGGAAAAGGTAAAAATGCGTGGTACCCTACTGAGTTACTGCCTCCCCTCGTCAAACCGGTTTGCGAGTGTAAATCCCTTGCATTCAAATCGCTAATAGCTTACCTGCGTATATCATACATATAATAACTTGATTCAATATTTTGAGTAAAAACCTCAGTAAAGTTAAAGATTGTCAAAAAAGTATTTTAAGCAATAGAATTCAAAGCATGACACTTATATAGATTCATTACAAATGAACAAATAAACACAGTAATGTATGCCAAGTGTATTTCAGCAAACTTTTGTCTTAAAGTTAATATGACGAGTGAACAATCAATTACTCTAAAAATGTAAATATAATTTAAAAACCAATTAAAATATTTTTAAAAGAAAAATATTAAAAGGATTCCTCAAACATGCTTCACCAAATCAAAAACAAAGCAAGATTCTACATATATTTGGAAAGAGAGAATATCATTGTACCATAATATAAAGCTCAAAAAAGTTGTACATAATATTCCCCTTAAAAGACTGTCTCTAACACCAGCCCCGGGTATGGACCTGAAGCAGTTTGTGAAAATGTCCGATGTGTCATGGTTGCTTGGCTGGAACAACAGCACAGGCAGACCAAACGCAGAAATGGAATACAAAAGGTTTAATGAAGAACAGGTTGACAGAAATGGCACAAAGGGAACAGGACATACAACTGGGTGAGAATAACAGAAGAATCCATTAAAAAAACAGGGATATTAAATACAGAAGTGCGATTAGTAATATGAAAATCAGGTGAGTCTAATCAGGGGAATGATGAAGAGCTAAGGGAGAGTACAAAGCAGGGGGACTGAAGGAAGGACACTAATTAGCATAGATAACACAGAGAAGGCTGAACTTAGACATAAAAGAATCCACATATCAAAAGAGAAATAAGTCAAATACTAAAATAATAGAACAAAGCAAAATGCACAGAGGAAAGAAGCCCAAAGAAGTAAGAAGTTAAACACAAAGGAATGAACCTACATAGTAATACTCTAACAGTAATGCGCAACAGACGGATTAAGTGAATATGGCAAGATCTCACTAAGAAAAATAAACCCAGAAGTAACCAGAAAATAAAAACATCTGTGGAACATGACACTAAGCCTGTTAAATTAACCAAAAACACTTGGAAGCTAGTTCGCTGAGAAATGAATCTTTATTATACAAGTTTTCATTTATTTAATTAATCTATTATTTAGATGCACATGCACCTCAATATGGAACGTAGGTTATAAGACCATTTCAATGAATGAACTTTCAGACTAATAAAGCGCTCAATTATGGATGCAGGATTTATAAACTCCTCGGGAGACTGAAATAAATATTCAAAGAACAAAAGGAAGCCTTTTATAAAGCAATCTTCACTGAAGGGATTTCTTTTTATTTTTTTTGATCAAGCAGATGTAAGCAAACAAACCAGACCCCTCATTGAGCTCAAATTTTATCCAGCAGAGATAAGAAGAATAAGAGTTGAGGTGGGAACAGATTGAAAACTTCACAATATATTTGTCTGGAGTGCAAAATCAATAATTCTGCTTTCATGTGAACTTCATGGGAAGAAACAACTCAGAAACACTCACTTGTTCATTAGTGATTATACTTGTTCGATCACTACAAAAGGGAAGAGAAAACACCCTGATGCCTGGGGGTGAAATGAGAGGAAAAACAGACAGTAAAGATGTTTTTATTGAAGGATCCTGGTGCTTTACAGTATGTTTCTGATGTGCATTCTCTAAAAACTATAGTTATCAGAGACATGCTAATTAATAAATCATAGTGTCAGATGTGTTGCTGCATCAAAAGGTATAAAATCTGTAGTCAGCTGGGCTGGAGCCAAACCGAACGAGAAGAAAGAAATACGCTGGCGTCTGAATCAAAACATGAAACAACAAAGCTACTCTTGGGAGAAAAGTATTGATTGAAAGCCATGGTGAGGTGTGAAGAGTTCAGGTGCGTTTGAATATGGATCTGTGAATCTGTACTTTGCTGGGACAGATGTGCAGGTTATTTAGAGGTGAAGGGTTATAGGTTCAGACTAACAGCAGCTGCAAAAAGTTGTCTGAAGGTTACAGGAAGGCTACATCTTTGATTTTTTTTTCTTTTTTTGATGTCAAAATTGACTTTTTTTAGGTGAAGCTGCATTGTCTACATGCAATTAAATGTCCTTTTATGAAGAATTTGAATGCCTTGAGGAAAGCATCTGAGGACGTTACATTCTGTTTGAATTTCATTATCTAAATTCCCTTCCACTTGAAAGGGGACCCTTCCCCTCTATTAATAATTGACATTTTATTACTGATCCTTCTCATTGTGGCAAGCGTGTGCTTTGATGTGAGCCGTGTTGTTTTATCAGTCCAGTACTGTGTATTGATTGCTTGACAGATAGAAGGACTATCAAAGGAATTCCTCGTGGGGCAGTCAACACTGGGTCACCTCATACTCCTGGAATGTGGTTTCTCCAGCTCCCTCTCACTGTCGCATCTCTCTTCACATCCCATTTACCACTGATTATATTTGGTTCATCCTGCTTGCACACTGCCTGTTTCGGTTAAATATTCACAAGAATAACAAAGCTGTTCAAATGACATCATCTCAAGTGGAGGGACGAGATGTAAACAAGACTGGAGGAGGGCAAGCTGGCAAATGGGATGGAGGTTGGCTGGTATTGCTTGATGGACTGTCTTTTCTTCATTTTCTGCTTAGTCTCATCTTCTGGGGAAGATTACAGTGGAGGATGACCACATAATGCACAATACAGCGATGTCTGTGGATGAAATACAGTACATACAAAATACTGTGAATGGAAATCACGAGGAGTGGGAAATCCCTTTTAGAAGCTTAGCCATAAGTGAAACTGCATTAGTCACACACAAAAAATGAGGAAAAGGCTTAGTTTTTTTAATCCTTTTATAATGACAGGGATTATATAATTCTCAGACTTCCACATGAGCTGCTGACCATCTTCTACACTGCCATCATACCGTCTGTCATATGTTTGTCATTTCTGTGTGGTTTGGCTCATTAACAAAACAGGACAAGTCCAAACTGCAATCAACAATTATGTTTCCACAGAGGACCATCAGGATGCACATTCTCTCTGTTCATGACCTGTACAAGTCTATGTTCACCCAAAGCAACCTAGGCTTGTACACATCCCAACACATCCCAGTCAGAAGTTATTTACAACTTTACCCTCAGGTCGGCGCTGCACAGTACTAATGTCAAAAACTTGCCAACACAGAGACAGTTTCTATCTTCATGCCGTCTCTTTGCTGAACTTAATGAATACTTCACAGCCAGAATAGTTAGATACTCATCTTCACCAAGGGTGTGGCTTTAACTGGTTCTTCTCCTGTGAGTACCATCCAGATTTGTCCCCATTTTCAGATGTGAAAATTTTCAGATTCTCCGCTGTCTTTTGAAACCACCGCGGGTCCATGGATTCACATCACTAGATGAGCAAAGGCAAAATCTAAATCACCATTTTCAATTCATAATATGACTGTTGTTGCTGAGATGCCAAAAGACTTAATAATGGAAAAGGAACTTGCATGTAATCCAGGTAAATCTTGGGTGACATTTATCTGACACTCTGTCTGTGTCAATTCTTTTAAGATTCATCTAAATCTAAATTCATTTAATTATTTAATGAAGTTTCAGTCCCTACAGGTATATTGGTTGAGTGGTATATTGATGTCTGACACATTCACTACATCACACCAGGTGACACTACAGGAAGTAAAGAGCATCCCTGGCGGTGTGAATGTGTGAAACATTTCAGTGGTGTATGTCATTCCAGATGTCTTTGTTCATGAAGGTTTATTCTCTTGAGTTTACTGTGTATTGCTTAATGTGTAAATTATGTATTCTGAATACATAATGAGCAGGTTCTATACATCCAAACAGAAACATAGTTTTTATAAGTGAGCACTTAGAGATAATTAGTTTCAGTATTTTCAAACTCAGTTATCATCAAGATATCAAAGGTGAATCCCAGCATAAAAACCCAGCCTGGTGGCTGTGCTGCTGCTGTTCTTGATGATTTGCTAAGTCTGACTGACAGCACCTTTGTTTTCGTGGATTAGCCAATCTGACTTCATCAAGGTCCATAAGGGGGTTCACGTATCACTGACTGGAGGTCACCCCTTTACACACACCTTTGTCCACAGGCCATCCAAGAGATGGGCCATGAAGCACTGCTGACTGAGACCACCACCACTCTGCCCTTAATTGAATCACACAAACATCTCCGCACAACACACAAACATATATGAGCACATGCATGACACAATCTCAGACCAGAGTGTAAATTTTTAATGAAATATACATTAAGGTCTGTTCATGAACTGATATGTTTTCCAACAGCTAATATTTCAACAAAGTCCATAAGATCCAAACGCAACAATTGATTTTCCAAAAGCACTGCTTTCCTTGAATGAATAATTAAGAGTAACAGCTCGTGAGACCTTCTCTAACTCATATTACATGTTACATCACAAGGTTTCACATGATTTTTTAAAAACATAATAGCAGAATAGTAAAAATTCAAAAAGTTAAAGGCTTGGATTTAATAACTTACGCGTCAGTGGTATTGTGCATAGTTGCAAGTTAAAGGAGCTTATTTGACATTTATTACATTTAATCTGGGAGGTTGTGAGGCATGTGTACGTGCCTCAGATGGCTTTCTCTCGTGGTCTTCTCTCTGATGAGAAATAGGAGACAGCAGTCTCTGAGGTCACACAGTCATTACCTGTCCCCACTTAGGATCAAATTACTTCATTTTATTTCTTGTTTACACTTTTACCAAGTATAGAGACATGAAAATCTCTCAGAACCATCAGAAACTGAACTTTTATTTCAGGATCTAGTTTTAGCATGTTATATAATGCAAGACGAATAAATGATTGAGAAAAACATTTCAAGATTTCATCTTTATTCATAGCTTTTATTAAAAACTACAA
Organism: Poeciliopsis prolifica; assembly: GCF_027474105.1. NCBI lineage: Eukaryota > Metazoa > Chordata > Actinopteri > Cyprinodontiformes > Poeciliidae > Poeciliopsis > Poeciliopsis prolifica. The sequence goes on from NW_026562388.1 coordinate 10,337,839, forward strand.
GCGCAACATAACACACACAAATAGAACAAAAATACAATAATAAAAAATGCATTTTCATTTATATTTTTCTATAATAAGTAAATTATAGCACTGATACTCGCTCCAATATTTCTTAGATTACCATCTAGAGGTTTCCATCTGTTATGGCCAGTCATCCAGGGAGTGAAGCACCAGACCCAGCTCATCTCACTACCATCACCATGTTGATATGATGTTCTTTTTCTGAAATGTTAATTTTCTTCCAGATGTATCTTGGCATAAAGCCAACAGTGGAATTGCCATAAAATTCTGCCACTGAAGTCATTTTTTCCTAAATCATTCTTTGTTAAAACATGAACACTGACCTGGGCTTCTTGGATAAGTTATTGATGTCATTTAAGAGTAATTTAGGTTGGCTAGCCTCTGCTTTTTGCTTTTTTCATTTATGGAGAAAGCAATCAAAATAGCTTTCTGGTTTATGCCAGTGACTCTGTTATCTATTGTTTAATTTATTTAAATTAGGACATGGTGTGTTTCTTTTTGAGATATTTTAGTCTACTTCTTTAGTCAGACATGTTCCAGTTGAATGATTTCTTGATTGTACACAACAGGCAAGAATTAAGTATGGTTTTGGTTAATTGAAAAAAGTAACTCAATCCCCTGAAAGGGTGTGGTTGCCCATATTTAATGTATAACTTTGCAACAAAGGAATTTACATTTTCACAAAATTCCAGGTAGTTTTGGATAGATTTTTGCCTTTAAGAACAGATATTATCATTTAAATAATGTTCTTCGTTTGTATGTGGGGAACATACATTTTCACAACAACGTTACTCAAAATGGATTGTTATAAAAGCAAAATGCAGTGCTTTTCTATAATACAAAATAATTTTTTACAGTGATCACAAGCATAAAACAATGTCACAAAAAGGGCAAAAGTCCTATATAGAAGCATAAAGGACTTTGAATGTGTAAATCAAGCTGTTATGCTGATTTCACAGCTTGAAGTAACAAAATATCACAATGTTTTATTTTTGTTTTTTAATAGCTCCTGAATTTTTAAGGGGCGTCTCATGTTTCTCTTGGCGGGAGTCCTAGAACTTGACAAACAAGTGCTGGATAATTATCTTCACTCGTGTTAAGTACAAATTGGGCAGTGCATACCCTTGAAAAGACTTGTTGAAGCGGATCAAATACAGGAACTCCACATGGAGCCAATAAATTATATTAACACAAAAGTAACTCTACAAACTTGAAAATAAATTAAAATCAAAAGTAATTTTATTGTTGAGGATTCCAGATGTAAGAATAACATGATTTGTCAGATTTGCTGTCACTGGAATGACAGTTAACAAGGGCAGGTGTCTTGAGCAGCCTAAAGTTATATTTGATGTCCAACACCGGACTACCTGCACCTGAGGAGTGTGACATCATGATGATTCTAAGCTGATCACCCAGCAACAAACCAGCGGTTGTTATGAGGATAAAGGATTAGCTTCTGTTTGCTTCTGCTCGTCTTTGAACCAGAAAATGCTGAAAAAAAAGTGGATCTCATATAAAAGCTCCAACTTGCTGAGAAAGCACAGAAATGAGGCGCTACTTCTCTTCAAAGAGGTTGAGCCACTTCAAGCACTCTCCTCAAACTCCCATTGACAGGGGTTGCTAATATGTCACTGCTGTTTGTCCTCGCAGGTGTCAATGGATGTGTGTGGGAGATGTTTTTTTTTTTCTGTCTGTATGTGACTGCCTGGCATATCAGGTAAGGTCTCTGTCTTCTTTCTGTATTGTTGCTGGATAATGAGGTGTGATTAAATATGAATGCTAAGTGTTTGGTGGCGGCAGCCCAAAGCTGAAACCAGATCCAGGGCCCACAGGCAGCATAATTAGTAGCTGCTGATAGATGCCATTAATGTTGCTTTTGCAGACGCCGCTTGCAGGTCTTTAAGCTAGACCTCCATGCAGCGGCAGGTTGGATTTGATTTATTCTCTTGCAGTTAATTAAGCTTCAAGGGAATAAATCAAGGCACAAATGTAGTGAACCTTCATCGTCATAAAAGCCGAGACACAAATTAAAATCTGGGTTTTTTTTCTAATTGTTTAATGATCAACAGTGGTTAAATATTAAGCCATTTGTTACTTTTATTTGATCTATTATTATTTTTCTAGGGATTTCATGTTGAAAGCATGACGAAAATCCTGTGGAAAACAATATCAGCATTTCAAAGTGTTGAAAGACCAGTGTGATGCCTTTTATGGTGGAGAAAAGCCCTTTGTGCAGTGCCTCAAGGCCTGTGTTTGGTTTTGAGGGCTCTTTGGATTGTCATATCCCTGGTGTGAGATCGACTCATTCATGGTGAGCGGTCTTCATCATCTGCCTCTGTGCTGCGAGGCTGTGGACACCGCTGTGCTGGTGCACTTCAGAGAGTCATGTCCACAGCTGTAAGGACATGTCTGCTTTGAGCTGCTGGGGTTTAATGTGTGCAGCAGATTAAACAGGGGGGCCTTTGTAAAGGCTGGATAACCAGTCTGCTCTCCCACGCAGTTCTACAGTCTTATCTGCAGACTGCATGTTTGTGCATGAGTGTTTCGATAGCTGCTATACATGCGCCCTTATCTTCCTTAGTTAATAAAGCAGCTTCACGCACCAGCCCAGATTTATATTGACACACTGAGATTTTTCAGATAATAGGCACAAACATGTTTTACCTCATTTCAGTATGGAGAAACTGGCGGCCACAAATGGGCTGGCATGTAATCAGAAGAAGCCGTTCAGAAGCCGTTCAGAAGCATTTGTATCTGCACTCTCAGTTTCGAGAGCTAGATCAAATGTTCAGAAGCTGGGCTAAAATGCTTGTTTTATGCCATACTTTAGTCAGATTTTACCTAAATCTCCTAACAACAGATTTAGGTAAAAAAAAAAAAAAAAGATCTGCAGTTTGTTGTTCCTTCAACCATCATGTTTTATTCTGGTGAAAGTATTATAAGACAGACTTCTTTTGAAATATTTTATAATAATTATTATTAAAAAGTGGGCTGTTGTCCTTCAACATCTTTCTCCAAATGCAGATTAAATTAAGCTTCCTAAAGATTCTTAGTCTGCCTAGTCTCAAAGTATTCATACTTCCCAAAGTCGAAGCCCACTCCAATCATTCCCAAAGTACAATGCTGCCTCCACACATCTATGATGTTTTCAGAAAGCGGAGCAGGGTTAGTTTTTCCTTCAGTTACCCCTTTTTTGGGTTTAATTTCTTCACATTTATGCATTACTTTTTGTTACTTCACTCTAAAAACATAAGTAAAAAAATACATTCAAGTTTAACTGCTGAATCCAGAATTTTGTTTTATAGGCTGTTAGTAACAATATTGAACTTTTCTTTCACATTTCATCTTGCTTTCACAACATCTTTTTATAGCATCCTCTGGACGCTGCTGTTGTCTGCCTGTATTTATTCAAGATGAGCATACACAGGTTTTCAACTGCTGCTTTATCAATAAACATGTTGTGTTGCAAATTGGGTTTGGGTGAGGTGAGAAACCTTCAAAGGCACCAAAACAAATTAAGAATTATGGATTTAGTAGTTTCTTTTTTAATGTCGATTGCATGTAAAAGCATAAGGAACCAGTCAGCAATATAAGCAATGCAATCTAGCAAGGGTTTTACTTCATAATGATCAGATGAAACAAAAGTTTTTTTTAGAATAGAGTTTTTGTCCTCCACAGTCATAGTTTGAATTGCAAAACAGTAACCTTCTTCACTCAACTTACATTTCCTGAGAAAGCAGCCCTCTAAAACATGATGACAAAGAGAAAAGAGATGTTAATGTTAGTATTTTTACACATAATACATTTCACGAATGTCCTAATCACCTTCAATAACAGGCTTTATATTTGACTGAGATTGGTCTACAGTCTGCAGCCAGACAGAGATGTATGATTACCAGACAACCCTGACAAAAGGTAGCCATTTGTATCTGCACTCTCAGTTACGAGAGCTAGATCAAATGTCATTGCTTCATAACTAGCCCCTCCTCCGCAATACCTAAAAGAGGCACAAAATCACCCCTCACCACCACCTCACAAATGCTACATTATTCAATGTGTTCTCATCTAACCTATTAGAGGACACACACTAGACAAAGATCATGTTTATTTTCAAATATGGCTTAAAAAACAACTGATGAATGGGTAAAGACGGCTAACGCTTCATGGAATCAGTATATCAGTTTTGTCTGTTAACTCAAAGAAAGTGAAAAGACTAAAAATTGCTTAAGGTATTTGAAAATTTCCAAATCAGAATCAACAAACATTTTCAGAGTTAAACTCATGTTCAACAGAAATAAGAAATTCTTAAAGTAATCTTCCTTTAGTCAATATGTCGGTGCTCCAGTTTGATTCCAGCCATGCAGGCTCCACTAACTGTTTAACTACAAGGACACAGTTGCCATGGAACAGGTCCAGTTGGAGCAAATGAAATCCCCCCTTTCCAGTTTCCAGGCAGGGTTTCCACACAGAGAGCGCTCCGGTGTTCAGACAGTATGTGTGTAGTTGAAGGAGATCTGTGTATGACGTGAGCAACTGCATTGAGCAGGAGATATCAAAGGGGAGGATTTGGCTTTTGAGGTTACAGAGCAAGTAGGCCATGTGATTGTGCAGCCGGGTGTGTATGTGAATGCCCGCGCTTGTGTGGAGTGTGCATGTATCAGTCTGCTGCAACAGCTTTCTGATGTAACATTAACCGATGTCTGCCTGCCTCTCCTGGGGCTCTCAGGCATCTTTGGGAATTTGTTTATGACCAGTTGATTACACAGAGTAAACACACATCAATGGTTATAGTTTCAAGCACTAGAGTGACAAAGTGATTCCACTCATTTTCCCTGAAGCTACTTTTTTTTTTCTTTTTTTTTACATTTACATCTACTAAGGCGTTTTTAAAATTTGTCACATTACAACTTAAACATGAGGGAATTTAATGGAGCTTTTGTAGACCTCACCAGATTTTGGAAGTGGAGGAAAAATGACAAATGAATTTCTCACTTTGTTTTACAAATAAAAATATTCAAATGTGTTGCTGGCATTTGTAGTCTAGCCCCCAGAGTCAACACTTTGCATAACCTCTCACTTCAGGCAGTTGAAGGTTTTTAGAGTATTTATCTATCCGAAAATCTTCAACTGTGCATCTAGAGATGAAAATAATGAAAATGCCCATCCTTCTTTGTGAAGTAAAATTTCTAACAGTCTGTTTGAAGAAAGTCCATTTTCTAGAACTGTCATAGAAATTTTGGTCTTGACTTTGACTGGGGATTTTCATCTAAATCCCATTGTAGGTCTGGCTACATGTTGTTGTCTTGATGAAAATTTAAGCTCTCCTCTAGTCTCTGGTCGTTAGTCAAGACTTTCCTATAGAATTACCTTAAATTTATAAAATATCAGTCTTTCTATCACTGTGCATCCCCAGGTCTTTAAAGAGGCTGCAGGTGGGACAAAGCCCAAAGTTAGCTGTCCATCTAATTAACTGGTGAAAGAATAGGGGGGCAGGGAGCTATGTCTTGTCTCACAGCTGAATGGTGGGACATGATCTCCCTGCTCAACCACACGGAGAGAGGAAAGCACAGTTGGGGGCAGGGTTGACGTGTGAAAATGCAAAGAGTCGACAGCCTCTGCTCCAGCTGTTCTGGGGTTTATTGATCAGTACTCCAGCACTGACAGAGGAGAAGATTACCAACATCTGCACTCCATAACAACATGTCTGCTACAATCAAGCCAGGATGGACTATAACTCACATTGGGCTCATTGCAACATAAACTTTCAGAAACAGTTTAGTATTTAAAAAGCATACCAACTGTTAGCAAATACTGCTTGTAAAGTTTAACTTGCACTAAAATGTTTCTCATTGTATGCTAATTTTATCCACAAATTACCCTTAACTTTAAAACTATTGCACAATATCAAACAGGATCCTCATTTAGCAATAAATAACCTGTCTCATCAGTGTGGACAAAGAACATCTGGGCCTGTGTAAGCAGAGGAAACATGAACAGATTCCCTGTTTTCTGACTCTCATACAGTATTGTGATATATTATAAGAGTTAGAAAAAAAAGTTTTGTTTTCCAATAAGTGTTTTGTTTATGTATGTGCAAGCTGAAACTTTATTTCTTGAGCAAACAGTGTAGATGGATGTTGCTGTTGTTGTGACCGGTGTGCAAAAATAAATGATTTGCTTAATGACCAATGATGGCAATAGAGGTTTGCCTTTACAGGAAGGATTTCTCCACAGTGCCTTATGTCAGCAAGATGACAAATGTTTCATTTACCTATCATGGGTTTTAACGGCATTCACAAAAACAGAACCTCAGCATTTACCCTGCCAGTAATGTATTTTTGTAATGCAATACATTAAATGTTTGTTGCAGTGTTTTTGGGATCCAGTCAACTTTTCTGACTTGGTTGTTATAAAACCTCACCATGCTTATAACTCAAACTGTAACTTATATTACCTACATCTGTGTCACAAACCTGTGACAGATATGAGTTCTACTGCAGGTGCCTTGTTATACTGATCAAGATCTAGGTCTGTTCCAGATTAATTTAGGTCATTTTCACCAGCAACAAACAGAAAAGATAATGAATACAGTGTCACGTTACACCACATACTTCAGTGTATTAAATTCCAAATTAATATAACAATGAAACATTGCTTTCATAATGTTTCATGAATTAAAAACCTCAAACCTGGATTTGTGCACAACTACAGATTATCTTGTAAATAGCTTTCTACTCATTAATTGTGGATATTTCCAGAATAGAGGAAGCCACTGCAAATACATTATCACCTCTGGTTTTTAATTTAGATCTCAAAACAGAAATAACATTAAGTTATCTGACCTTTAAATTCTGGAGTGTGGATATGTAAAAGGTTCTGGAGAAAGAATGGGCCAGAGTGAAGACCCCTAAATACAAACAACACAGAAGAGCTGTGGTTATACTGAAATTAGATTACATAAAACACACACACACGCACGCACACAGGCACACACACACCCCCCCCCACACGCACACACACAGAATATTATTTTGAGGTATGAGAGTAAATGGGTCTAAATGCAAATGAACACACTTTTCAGATCTTTCTCTGGAAAACAATTGGAAATTAGATTTTTGTTCCTTTCATCTACTCTCTATTGGTATATCACATAAATTACCAACATATTCACACTGAGGTTTGTGGTCGTAAGGTGATAAAATGTGAAAATGGGGTTTAAATATTTTTGGGAGGAATTTACCTTTAATGTTAGGATGCAATGAAATGTTGATAATTTATTTCAAGGGGTGTGTATAAGACTGACATGACAATGTCATAAACATAACATCTGTCATGAGCATGAATGAGTTTTCATGATTTTTTATGTATGTTCTCATGAAATATCATTCAGTAAATAATGACACTTAATGTTAACACTTTTTGTCAATGTTTATTGCAAATTTCAATGCAACTTTGCATTAAAATGTCATTTTTGATACTTTTAATGCAAGTTCTAATGCAACTTTGAATTTAAAGAGGCATTATTTACCAAATGACACTTCATGACAAGTCATAAACACTTATGAAGACTCAATGATGTTTCTGCCAGGTGTTTTGTCATATTGATGAAAGTGTCATATCAGTCTTATGCACATCCCTTCAAATAAAGTCTTACAGAAATCTTTATTTACAGAATTTTGAAGTCTTGAGTCATTACACTTTTGTTTTAAAGCACATTAAAATTGATCAAGATCGCTGTAACAAAGTTTCATTACTTGGAAGCAAAGTGGTTTGAAACTTTTGCACAGTTCTGAGGGCAATGCATCCACATAACGTTCGCATCTATCAGTGTAAAGCAGGGCTACATACGCTAGGCGTGTGTAAATACACCCTCCAGATGACAGCAGCTCGACAAGGCTCTCTAACCACATGATTTCAGTAGTAGCGTGAAAGCCGTCTTGTGCTCGGGGGAATTTCCCGTCCACGTGTCTGAATACACGACAGAGAAGGCGGGATATAAACAAATGCAACCATTGGCCGAAAACCCCGCGTGCACACCCCGGTGGCGGACCCATATTAAAACTGACGTCAATTGGACTTGTAGCAGTTCTTTCTCGCAGAATGGAAGTAGCCGTGGAAGTGAAACGGATTAAACTCGCTTAATCTTGGCAGGATATTGAACTTTCCTTCACTTTTTTTTAAAGCCCCCTTTGTGTGCCGGTGAGATAGTTATTAAAACGAAGCCTGGCTTTGCGGTAAGTACACGAAAAACAAGTATAAACTGCATAACGCTTTCCGCCAGCTGATCTCCCTGAGAAAGACGCAAACAAACAATCCGCCGTCGTTGTTAAAATAACAGAAACTAACGTGTCTCGAAACATGAAGGATGTTATGACACTTCGGTACGTCTCCGTTAAAAGCAGAACTTTGGACAACGCAGGCTGTCATTGTTTTAGTGATGCTAAATTAAACCGGCTTCTCCCGGCTTTCACACACATGCCGGGCCGGTGAATGAGCTTCACGCCGCAGAAAGCTTCAGCACTCTTCATATGAGGCAACAATAAACATCGGTAAACGTGAAATGGCACATGTTTCTCTTTATATGCCTAACATTGATGCGATTTTTCTCCCGCTTGGTATGTTTAAAATACATTTCCACACATTATTCTATTATTTATGAGTTGTTTTTTTTTAATCAGGGTTATTGAAACTCCGTCATATCAGCCAACTTCCGCTTTAACACCAAACGATAAATTTCAGATTGCGGTTAACACTTTTATAATCTAAACAGCATTTATAGTCAAATAAGCAATTAGATGTTTTAAAAATGGTTTGTATAACTATAAAGTTTTTTTTTTCCTTTCACATCCTGAAGTCTAATGTGCAGTATTACATAAAGTTGAAGTGGGGTGATGTGAGGCTGTGTTGTATAAAAACTGTGGCAATAACAGAGCTGCCTCACTGCTTACGACCACCAGCCAGCCTCCACTTATAGTGTCTGCAGCAGGGGGAGCCACTGCTTGACAGAAACACACGGATCTCTGCCTGGGCAGTGGAGCAAAGCAAAACAATAGAGTTCATCTGGAAGTGTTTTTTAATATTTTTGTTTTTCTTTTACAAAGCCCTTGCAGGCTGTTCTTACTCTGTGTTTGTCAAAACAAAGCATTAAGCTGTGCTCATGCAGCAGACAGGCAGGACTTTCTGCTGCAGAAATCAAACCCCCTCCTTCTTGTGGAGACCAGGTCAGGGAAAGTGGCTCAGGGTTTTCCTCAAGGACTGTCATTACGTTTTTGCTTTGGACCCTAATTTGGAATTGTGGTAGTATCATAACCCTGTATTACAACTTGATTGTGGATTTGGGTTTTGCTCGAGAGGCGGCTTGAATTTGAGACATATTTTGATAACTCTTTCACCCACTTTAAGGTTCAGGGTTGACTTGCAGCATATCATTGCCTTTGGAGATGTTGCCAAGTTTTCTTTGAGACTCTTTCCACACTCTTGTGGTAAAATTGGCTTAATTTCTTTTAGTGAGAGTTTGTTGCTGCATGCTGAAATGACACTTTATATATGCAATGGTGCAAAAAATGCTGAATCTTAGTAAAATTATTTACAGGGCATTTAATTAAGAAACCCGGCACAAGCGAGTGGAAGAAAACACCAAACTCTATTTTGTGTAACCATGCCTCAACTGAATTGGATAACCGCAGTGAACTGTGGTTAGATCAGTGAGTTGAACACAGTCATTTGTTGAATTTAATCCTGAGCCACAAATGATGCCAACTCCTTTGTGGCTCAATTTTCTTCTAGTAGACTGAAGAAAACAGGTTAACAGGTTATTGTTAATAATAAATAATAAGGCAGAATAGTCTGACCTAGGATCAGCCTAAAAAAATATCTATCTATCTATCTATCTATATCTATCTATCTATCTATCTATCTATCTATCTATCTATCTATCTATCTATCTATCTATATCTGTCTATCTGTCTGTCTATCTGTCTATCTGTCTGTCTATCTGTCTGTCTGTCTGTCTATCTATCTATCTATCTATCTATCTATCTATCTATCTATCTATCTATCTATCTATCTGTCTGTCTATCTGTCTGTCTGTCTGTCTATCTATCTATCTATCTATCTATCTATCTATCTATCTATCTATCTATCTGTCTATCTGTCTATCTATCTATCTATCTATCTATCTATCTATCTATCTATCTATCTATCTATCTATCTATCTATCTATCTATCTATCTATCTGTCTATGTCTATCTGTCTGTCATAAATTTGACTCATCAATGTCATAGTAAATACCAATTAATGATCTTTAATCATTGATGAATTGCTGATTGTATGCTGTGTGCAGTTTTGTGAATCAAATCACACTTCTTTACATGACTGATGTCCTAAAGAAGCATATTACAAATGACAATGTTTTTAATGACAATATGGTGCTTACCAAACTTACCAAAAAAGTAGTAATAAATCATGGCTTCTCACAATCTATTCAAGGCTGCTCCTCTGCTAGTGCCCCCCGTATGGAGGATGAGGAGGATGATGTGTTTGAGCCAGATCCCAACTGCTGGCGCACACCCTTCCGGGAGATAAAGTGTGAAGACCGAGGCACGCAGACGCCCGGTCCTGGCCAGGCACTACACAACGGCATGCTGCCCTGTGGTGTTGTGGAGGAGCCCAGACGACTATTCTACGGTAAGTTGGTGACATGCTGTATTTTAAAATAAAAAGGGGAACAGCACCTTGTGTGTGAGAACCAGTGTTATAAAACTGAAACACAAAGTCATCACGTGCAGCTCACTGTGAGAAATGCCTAACCGTGCTGCTGCACTGATCTCACCCCTTGGCGCCTGATAGTCATCATTACACCAGCTTTTATGGTCTGTATGCACTCTACCCAGCTGCTTTGCTATCAAAAAGGCGCCAATATGACTGAAGAGAAGTGGCAGAGATGTTCACCTGTGCTGTTTATACCTCTGATTATCAATGATAGCAAAGTTACACAGGCATCATATACAGCAGTCATTCCAAAGTAGCTCCATAACAACTGACTGACCCTGACATGTGAGTAACTTATAAAACTATTATGTGTCATAAAACTGCAGCTGGAAAAACGTGTTCAGGCTAAATGACACTGATCAGTGCTATGCAAACCTTTGCCTCAGTGACCATGTGGCTGTTTACAAGATAATAAGTATTGGCCTTGACACTCAACAGGTAACGCAGGTTTTCGATTGCACTTCCCAGCGCATTTTGAACTTGTTGGGGATTTTGACGCGAGGCGACAAGAGGAGCAGAACAGGATGGAGCAGTTACCCCTGCACCAGCCGGCTGCACTCAGCTTGGAGGCCTGCATCGGGCAGAAACTTCAGCTGATAGGCGACCAGTTTCACCGGGAACACTTACAGCAGGTGAGAGGGAATGACAGACCATCACTTCTAAGAGTCACTTTATTTTGCATTTTACACCATCATGGTTAAAACACAGAAACTGAGGAGGTGAAAGTAATCCAAAGATTCTAATTGTATTCCATAACCTTTTACAACAATAAAGCATCATCCTATTGCTTTTATACGACAGAAAGGACATCATAAACTACAGATGCACCAATCAGGCTTTTGTTGCCTTATAGAGATTTCCAGTTGTCTTTTCCAAGAAAATGTAACACAAAAAAGAGAAAAATGTATGACATATTTATTGATACAGGCAGTGAAATTGAATCCAGCAGTAAATTATCACTTGTTATGCATTAAGGTGTCTGATCATAATCTAAAGTCCACATATTAGTAACATCACCTAAGTAATTTAAAAAATTTTGAATCTAATCTTACAAGATCCCCTAGTCATGTAACTTGACAGAGTTGCATGTAGAGTCAAAAGTTTGCTCATGTGTATCGTGTTTGCCCCATGTTTGTTTTGGAGAGGCTGTGTTCAGGCACAACTTCAGCCCTGTGCTTCTTGTTCCCTCAGCCCACAGATCCCAGGATGGCCCTTCCCCCACATAGCCCACAGACACCAGTCCCTTACCCTGCCTCCTCTTCCTGTTTATTTCTCTCCTTTCTTTAGGGCATTTCCCCAGTGTGCTGCAGAGGCAAGAGGCATAAGGATCCCTGACTCAAACAATACACCGTGTGCACAAAGTTTGTGTGCTGCTTCTACATGGGGCACATTAAATCTTCATACCTGGACAGTAAACATATAACTTCTGTCAAATGCAAGATGTACAACACATATGCAATTAAACATAAACATATTTTAGTCTGCGCATAAAAAAGCAGAAGTTTCTGAAGTAGGTAAACATGTTGTAACCCATGGGCCTCTGGGCTCAACACATGAGCCCAGACACATGAGCCCAGAGGGGAACAGCTGTAGTTCTGGGGAGTCTTCAGTCACCCCTGTATTCAGCAACAAGCTGAAAACAAAAATTAAACACAGTATGAGTAGGGGGCTAAATCCATGATTATGCATGAAAGGAACTGGGTGGATATTTTGAAATTAAACCACAAAATACAGAGATAACAACCATTTTCATCTCTTTTTGAAAAAGGGCTCCTCCTTGTACTGCTTATCTAATACCTCCAGTTTTTAACCTCACAAAATGAAGTGTGAGACAGTTTCTTATTTTCTCATGAGCTTATCAAGTAGAGGTTATTTATGCTCCCTCTGCAAAGCATGACTCATGTGCACTGGAGAACACACACATAGAACTAGACAGTCAGACGGTAGGTTTGCTGTTAAGCGTAATTGTGGCCGGGGATGTACTGACGCACAACTTAGGCTGGACTGTGTCAGGGGATGAGGAAGTGGCTTTTGCCCCTTCTTACTATTGTAGCAAACAAAAGAGTCAGAGTGAGAACGAACCTTGTGCAGTCACATCCTGCATGCACACATTATACGAATGACTTAATGTGAGAGTCTTTTTTGTGCTTCTGCCATGATGACTGAGTTAACTAAAGTCGGAAAAGAAATGTCTAAACTTTGAAAATAAATTAGAACTATCTTTCACTTATGTTTATTTCTATGTTGTTACAGAGGCATGTTTTTGAGGCTGAAACACACAAATGATGTACAGTCTTGGATGTGTGTGCCTCTGCAGTGGCTATTTTTGGCACTGCTTGTGCAGCTCTTTGTATTGTGTGTATGCACACGGCATGCATGGCTACACCCATGCTTGTTTTTCTGCTGTTTGCCGTCCCTCTCTTCTCACTTTTTCTCTGTGAGAATAGGGACAAAAACTTTCACTGGACAGCAGTTGGTACTTGGATGCATTTCAGCAGTAGAAAACATTTCAAGGAATTAGGGTTGTATTTTGTGTTGTTTTTTTATTTAAATCCTATTGTTTACACTGCAGGGATTGACCTTGGAATAAAGCTGGAGTTTCTGTAGCTGATTATTGCCAGTCTGATTATTACCAATAAGAGTTTGAATTTTTGCCACTTTAGATATTATTTTCCAAATATTGCATCGAAACAGCCCTTTCCGATTTCATTGGTGCCCATTTTAAAATAACAATGGAAATTACAATTTCATATATTTTTCAGCTCTCCTCCTGCAGTAGGAGAGAGCTGCTCACTTAACAGCCTGGTTTTGAAACTTGCAGTAGACACACAACTGACAACTAGGGTGAAGGAAGGTTCTGGGAAATTAAATAAATGTTTCAGGTCCCATTGTACAAACAACTTTTATCTCTGCCCTGTTGCTCTGGACCACAGCCGACTTATTAAGCAATTATTCAGTGCAGACACTTGTCTTGGAGCAATTCAAGTGCTTCTGACTGCCATCACATTGATGGGTTTTCTTAACAGTGTGGCTGCAAGTGTTCTCTATGGGAGCTCCTTGCCCCAGGCGAAACAAGGGATTAGGCAGCGCAGGAGTACTGGTGGATGTTGACAGATAAATTGCTCCTCAGTCACAGAGGGCTAGAGGGGACGCTGAGGTCCCCCGAGGATGGCTGACATTAGTTAGTCTGCCATTTGAGACATGGCAGTAATGACAGTCACAATGGCAGGAAGACGGCTCCAGCCTACGCAGGGCAAGGAGCAGAGTTAGGTTTCATCCCCATGTTTTTTTAAGAGACGACTCTCTGTGCTTTGGATAGGAGGTGTCGAAAGCAGGTTTGAATATCTTCTGTGTCTGTGCATGTGGCTGTGTGTGCGGTGACTGTGTCTGCATGTATGTTGTGTTTGTGGCTTTATCTCTGCACTCTCTCCTTTCAGCACTTATAAAAAATAGGGAAGAGGGTTTGATTAACATAAAAAGTTCTAGTATCTTACTATTAATCTGTAAAGATTTTTCTGTTCTACTAACTTTTGTTGCATGTTTGTATTTTACTTTGGACTCTTTCTCTTTACTGATACAACTAATCCAGAGTTTGTTTACTTAAGCGATAAGACAGTGCTTCTGAGCAGCTGGCCTGATGGACAGCCTGCTCTGGAAACTGATAAAGTATATCAGGGTAGTGTCAGAGTGACGACACAGAGAATCTGGCTAGACTCTTGCGCTCTATCAGCCAGCTAAATTTAGTGGCAGACGCCTTTTGGCAGTTACTGGCGTGACTCATGAGTACGTTGTGACAGGCTGGTGCACACCTCTTGTTGTCACTCTTAGTCTCCTCTGTTTGTGTGCGTGCATGCTACTTAAATTGGTAGAAGTGAGTGCAAAAGGTCACAAGAACATTTTGTTTTTGAGATGAAAGATTAATTGCTCTTCTTGCAGTTTAGAGTGAAACATGATAAATTCCTAACATGACACATTGGCATTGCTGCATTTGCTAACAAATTCAACAAAATCAATATTTGCCAACCAAATAAATCTAATTTACCAGTGTAATATAATTAACTTTAAATAAAAAGTCTGGAGATCTACCTCATGGTTTTCAAGTTTAAGCTTTTAGCTTGTGTTGAGATAATTACTCTGTTACTTTTATTCCACTATCATAATATCCACAGGCAAGATTTAGATACATTGTGTAACAGAGACCTTCCCAAGTGCTGTTCCATAGTTTTGTACCCTTTTTATTATTTTCTATTTCTTTCTTTGGAGCACAAGTAAGAGTATTGGAGTGGAAAAGCTAGATTCTCTCATGCTAACAGGAACATGGCAAAGCTTACGCAACACCATGCAATGTTCAACACAGATTGATAAGAGAATGAAAAAACCCAGCAGTCTTATCACAGTGGGAGCTCCTGTCTTTCGACTGTTTAAAGGTCTGGACATCATGATGAGTGCCTTCCAAAAGTAATCATGCAAAAAAAAAAACACTTTGTAATTTAAATTAGAAGCATATGCAACAAGATCGCTAAACCAAGTTTGTCTGCCATTGTTTTCAGTAGAGTAGCATGGGGAAACTTCTGATGTAGATTTTATGTGTTGCATTGATGTGGTGTGACACCTCCTATTCATCCACCCCAACAACTTTATTTTAAAAAATAACAGCCTTGCAATGTATTTACTTCACTTGTGAATTATAAATGCCCAGAAGGAAGTGTAAGGCATGTCATCTTCAGGACAATGTTTCAATCTCCAGATGTGCAAAGCTGGTTGAGGCATATCTCAAAAGACTTAAGACTTGCGGGGTGCTGTGGTGGGTTAAGCACAACCCACATATGGAGGCCTTAGTATTTTAAGCGGCTGTTGCAGGTCTGATTCCCGGCCTTGATGACCTTTTTCTGCATGTCTTCCTCCTTCTCTCATTACCCACTTTCCTGTTAATTCACTATCAAATAAATGCCAATAGAGCCAATGGCACATTAAAAAAAAAAAAAAAAAACTAAACTTACATTTAGCATAAAAGATTTTTATAAAAAATGTTTACTCAATGGGGCTGAAATAAGTCTTTTTAGACTTATTTAAAAGTATATGTAACTGACCCTCCACAACTACACAGTTGGACCCTCCAACTGTGTCCAACTACACAGTGTTGGTCTGCACATAAAATTAGTCATAGTTTAAGCCTTATTAGCTAAAGTAAATTTAGCTTTATTAATGGACTGAAGATACTACTATGGACTGAAGATAGTCTCATCATTATAAGCCATAAAAGAGTCTGTCTTTCAATAGCAGGTGAGCTGTAGGACTACTGTAGCTGTCATGTAGATGCATTTTTTTTCAGAGACTCTGGCCCTCATCAGGAGCCCCCTAATCCCATTTAGTGCAATTATCTTATCTCAGCTTCTCAATGAGCGAGATAGCATTATCCCCCCTAATCGTACACAATCCAATTGGCTTGCAGACCTAAGAGTCTTCTCGTCTTTGGTTGCTGGTCTCAGACAGATTACAAAATAACTGTGACTGTATGATGAATGTGTTTATTGCTTGGAATGTTATTTAGGAATCCTGACTTTGTGTGGACCCAACACAGCAATAAAGGTTCAAGTAATAAATGCTGTTGGGGACAGAAGCAGACTGTTGTGGAAATATCATAGCTGTTCCAGTGTCTGGTTCTGTCTTCCAAGTTGACCTACTTCACTGTGCCTCTTGTCATTTGCATCATTTCACAGCCAAACGTAAACTAAATGCAAAAGTAAAGACCCGATCTTTGTGTTGCTTTTGGAGTTTGTAGACTGTACTGATGGTTAAATGCTTTATTTCTGTTTGATTTTTCAGTATCAACAAAACCAAAGGAATCAGGGGCCGCTGTGGTGGCGCATGACTGCAGCTCTTCTCAGCCTCCTTTTTGATAGGGGGTTTATTGCTGGAGGGGGTGGAGCAGGACGGAGGTGAGGGGGAACTTCCTCTTATATCCTTTGTCTTCATCTCTGTTGTGACAAACTGGACTCTTGAAGGCACTGTCCAATCTAACACGGGTCTGTTTGAGGAAGGAGAGAAAGGAGGAAAAATAGTCACCGCAGGACGGCGACAACCAAATTTTATACAAGGGCGTGTGTTTTTTTTCTTTAAAAGAAGATGCCATGATGCTCCGGGATTCATCTAAAGGACAATGTTTATATTTAGGCCTACATGTCATGTAGTCGTCTTGTACAGTACATTGTTTGTTTTTTTGTTTTTTTTTTCTGTGCACTTCAATATGTGTCCTTCTTAAAAGACCTGACCTCCACAGTCCTTGGGAATGCCTTAGTCAGTGTCTTCTGCCAGAAGGAGAATTGAGTGTTTTTTTGACAAGCAAGATGAGATGGTTAAGGAAATGAAAGGAAATGTGGTGTGACGGTTTCTTTTCTGAAGTCCCCCAGGAGACCAGTCAAGTTAATTTACTCACTTCCAAAGAGGCCACTTCCCAGAACAAAGAATTTTGCACCTCACCTCAACGGAACATTTATCTATTTATCTTTTCTATGTATTTTTCTCTTTTTTTTCTATGCTTTGGTGTCAATTTTAACCCATCATATCTTTTAGGATTTCAGGAATAAGGTGAACATTCTGTACATAAAAAAGTTGGCACACTGTGAAATGTTATCCAAGTTTAGTTGTGTGCTACATGTCAAACATTTGGAACTTTTTCAACTATATAAGAGGTGAAATTTGCTGTTCTGAACAACACTACCTGGTTAAACGGGCCTGGTTGGTGCCAGCAGACCTGATAAACATCAAAAAAGTCTTTAGATAAATATCAGACCTTATGCAGATGACTCCACTTTTATGACTAAAGAACTGACAAGATAATTTAGCTTTAAATACAGTTCAGTAGATGTATTTTAGGATCCTGTTTTGCTGTCGCCCTGGTCAAGTCGCTCTTCTGTTACACTTGTCCCAATTTCCGTGATGAACGTTATTCTAACAAATGTCTCAGAATTGTTAAAGGTTACTTATTAAAAAAAAAGTTTCCCATTGACTGGATATTTAGTTACACAATTGAAAATTTGTTTGGTTACAACTGACATAACGGGTACTGATGATGCCCACCAGGCTTTGCCCACTCTAGACGAAGAGCAGGATGGCCCAAATGAAAAAACTGCCATTTGATATGAAAATCAATGACTAGTCGGTCATCTGTCTGGTTAGTTGAAATGTTATATCTTGTAGCTGTTCTAACAGCTAAGGGATGTCTGAGATGTAGCACACTGAGTAGATATTTACATTAAAATCATAGGCTGTTGACTTTTACATGTATATAAAAAACTATTAAGGTCTTGCACCATGCACTAAATTAGAGCAAAGGAATCAAGCACACTGTCACACTGTTTAAAAGTTTACTTTTTAAAGTTTCATTTCACCAAATATACATTTTTTTAGCATAGCCTTATTCCTAGGATTTTCCCTTCATTTTATGTGTTCTTTTTATGTGATTGTTTTCAGACCTCCATGCCCTTCAAGTGGAGCTGTGGATCCACTGTTTTTGCACTAGACTTCCACCCGTTTAAGAGTTCAGATTGTTTCCGAGCTAACCTCTTTCTCGTATGAAGGTTTTTCAGTCCCAGCTTGTTTCTTTGCCATCACATTTCAGATGTATTCACTTATATGGCCAAGACAAATAATCAGTATTGAGTCCCGACTGACTGAGCACAATGTGCATTTAGCATCAGTTCTGGAAATTTCACTCACCAGTGTTTCAGGATTTCAGTTGAGTGAGAGCAACTTTTTCGCAGAAGACCAGCTTTGAACACCAAGTTAACATGGCATAAACAGTCTGTGAAACAGAATCACGTCCTCTCAGGATACCCTTGTGCAGTTTCACGTCATTTGATATTCTGTCGGGTGACCTTACATTGTCTGTGGTACTCGGATTTAGATTTGGGACGTGGGTACACACATAACCACCACTGGCTCACCAGACAAACTGACTCTGAAAAGAAACAAAAGTGAAAAAGGCTGTAATTACTGTTGAAATATGAATACATATAAAGACACTGTTAAATATATTGTTTATGTTTTTATGTTTTTTTTTTATTATTATTTTTTATGCTGAATCTTTTGGACCCAAGGAGCAGTACATATCAGGGGTCTATAATTACTTGCTCCTTACAATGTAACAAGTTGATCACTGCATAATTACTGTCTCGTTTTCTCTTTAAGATGTCTCAGGGACAGACTTTTTGGGCTACTGGTAACCTTGAGAATCTGTTACATGTTTCAGAGAAAAAGAGTGTTGTCACCCATTTATTTATGTTAGAACCTCTTTAGGTGTTTTCAAGTCTTCTGTATTTTCATTTCATTTAGATTTCCTGTAGTCTAATTTCCAGCACACACACATAGGTACAGTTTGAGGAATCTGGGCTGGCATGCTGGCAGTGGTGGTGACAGGGGCTCATGAGTTTGCAGTCAGAGGAGAGAGAGGTGCACTAAGTGTGGCTGTGGTAATAGTTTCCTGCAGATCCTGAACACTGAGCCAGTCCCTGTAGCACCTCGTCGCCCGATCAGCTCTTGATTTCCTCCTCATGCTGCTCCTGCATGGCATGGTTTTTTTCAGTGGTTCATTTAATTTGTAATTTATTTTTTCTTCCTTTTTAATTTATTTTGGTATGTTTTACCAATTTCTACTGTATACACTTGTGTGTGCAATCACCTCTTCCTCTTTCTGCTTTGATCTTGGACTCATAAATGGTTCAGCTTAAAAATAATTGTGCCTGATTTTTTGGGGGGATTTTTATTGTATCACTCATTTCTCACAGCCTGTAAAAAACAGCACTCTGAGTTTGTAATGGAACAGAGTGCACATGGTCTTCTACTTTTTACTTATAGCCAGAACAGAAGTTCATATGCATTGTATGTTGTTGCCAATATGAAGAGAAAAACTACAAACCACCTTTTAAGCCTGTATGAATGTGTGACACTTAAAAGATGAATATGGTTATTGGTGAAGTAAACTCAAAATTTTCAATTTGTTTAAAACGTTTATGATTTTTTGGGGGGGTTCCAGAAATGCAGTAGGTTCAATGCAGTTCAAATGATCTCCTGTGTAATTAGTCAACATAAATTGTGCCCATTGCTAATGATACCCAGGATACTGAGAAAGCATAGAAATGAAAAGGTTTCCTATTTACACAAATCACAGAATGTTTGTTCCTTAATCCCAATCATTGTGTTGTAATCAGTATGCACTGGAAAGTACTTTGTTTCTGTAAATCCCAGAAGTATTTTAATGTATAGTATAAACTCTGGATTGTTCTCATAGGCTAATCTGGCCATGTGTCAGCTGTATCTCTGTGCATTATTTGGACAAGAAGGTTCAGGTTTAATAGCCTGTTGATTTATTGAAAAGGGAAACAAGCCACCATGGTGTCCTTATATTTTTTAAGTGGAAGTTTCCTAAATTGTGCTCACAGCATTTTGTGATTGCTGAGGTCCAGGACTTGGACAGGTACTTTTTGGAAACCGTCAGTGTCTTGAATTTTGTTTTTCACTTTTACTTTTATATTGGAATTTGTGTTTTGGGAAGAAGATTTAGCCTGTTTTGTACCATAACATTTATTCTTTAAGGTCTTTCTTAACTTTTAAAATTGTATTTTCTTAAGAAAAATTTGTCTCTTTTTGTAAGGACAGTTCATTCTTGTAAGACTTTTTTAAGACAAGCAAGATCATTTTAAAGTCAATGAGCTCGAAATCATTTGTTTTGAATAAAAATGAACTCTGAACATTCCTTGCACATCTTACTATAGCATATTGAACTTGGGCCAACCATTATACAGTTTGATTGACTTAACTCATGAGCTTGTTGCTATAAAATGTTTGCCCTTCTTTACGGAACAGATAGCTGACCATGTATTTCTAAAAACCCTGGAATATGCCTTTAACTGCTCAATTTCAATGAAGTCTTGATTATCACACACTCTCTGTATACCAAGAAATGAGACCCAGCGAAAATGTAGCATTTTTGTAAACATTGACTGTGTGTTTTCGAGACTCTACTGTGCACTCTTTTTATCTTGTGTTTATATGTATTTTTTTCTGGTTGTTAATATTCATATGGAAGTAAAGACAATTTGCTATGTAGTGCAATATGCTGTATATACAGAGTTTTGCTCTACAAATGTTTTTTCTGGATTTCTTGTTGTTTATTGGTACTTTTTTCAATAAAATATTATGGAAGTTATCAAACTGAGTTAAGTTTTTGCTATGGTGATCAAGATAACATACCGTTCCTTTCAAGAATATTTACTCCACCTAAGATTTTTCCATTTTTGACACATTATAAACATGAACTTCATTGTGTTTTGTTTTAGAATTAGAGGACAGATCAAAGCAACTAAGTGCATAATAGCTGTGTTCAGCTCCACTTAGTTCATAATTTGTTGAACAACTTTTCCCTCCTATTATAACAAATGTTTAGGGTCAGCTTTTACAAGAATTGTAGATCTAGACAAGAATTCCCCCCCCTTCTTTTTTGGAAAATAGCTTAAGCTATGTCCAGTTAAATGGAGATCATATGTGAATATCATTATATGATGTGATATAATATGACATAATTTGAAGTGCCATATAATCTCACTGAAACTTGATTCTTAACAATGTCTGGCTCAATCTAACACATGGCTATGCTTTGAACTAGACTATTCCACTGCAGCTTTGTTTTAGGGTCATTGCCTTGCATGCTGGAAGGTGAACCTCTGCCACAGTTTCAAATCTAGTCTAAAATATGTCAGATGAGGCCAAAGCTTGGTATGCTGTTTGATAACATAATCCAGCGTTAAACTTCTCCATGTTTATCTTGAACTTATCTATGTTTTTTTTTTTGTCTTCATGATGTTTTTCACTCATGTTCTCCAACAAACCACTATAATTTAGGTGGTTTCTTAAGATAGTTCTTTAGATTGAATTTCATTTAGAGATATCAAAGTACGGCATTCAGATGTATGATACAATCTTCCAATCTTTATCTATAATTACATTTAAAAACCATATGTGATTTTCTTCAAATGTCACATGCTCCAATTTGTGTTGGTCTATTTTATAAAATCACAAAGTCTGAATATGACAAAGTTTGATAAAAAAAGTGAAAGAAGTGTTAAAATGTTTCCAAGGCACTGTAAAGCATTTCAGCTAAATTCAGATAAATGTGAAAACTTGGAAAAAATTATTTTTCTCTTGACTATAAAACCAATCCATGTCATCTAACCATAGACAATTTAAAAAAATAAATTAATAAAAAGTTGCGGCCCAAAAATGTCTTTCTCTTTTGTCTTGCTTCTAATCCTTTGTGCTGTAACTCTATTTGCAGGAGTTTTGTATTGAGCATGTAAGTCATTGGCTGATTAGCAAATGTCTGAGTCCAGCTGCGTCTTTGAAGCCAACCAGGCAAATCACAAAAACTTTTTTCATCATTTTTATCTACAGTTTAGTAATTAGTTTGGTGGAAGCAGCGGGACTTCCTGAAATCTCTAATATTTGCTGTCCGAACAATGCACACATGCAGATACTGTGTGCTCGCACTGCATGACAAGAGAATCGGTCCGTGTGTATATTGAATAAGAAGAGGTACTGTCACATCTTCAAAGGTTAAGGCCGACCTGCTGAGCCTGCAGATTAGTTACGCTGCACCCTCAGTGCCTGAAGGCTCTGGAGGAGATTGATTACTCCTGACACACGTAAACGTAAAGCATTTGTTCAGTCTTTTTGCTATGTTTGTGATGTATTATTTGCAAAATGTACAAGCTTTCTATTCATTCTTCTGTAGGCACTGTACCGACACCACTGAAAGATTAAGGTGCAAGCACTTGTAATAACACTACAGAGAATGATGCTATTTCTTTCTGCATAGCAGACATCCTACCATCTCTTTCCTTGGGGCTGACGCGTGGCACTCTTATTGTTGTACATGCCAGGTAGGGTTTCATGCTTAAACAACACCTGTTTCACCTGTTTGGCAGCCTACAGCAGAAGAACCCTCTTGCACTTTGACATAAACAAATACACATCAATGAGCAACTGCTATTCCAGCCACAGTTGACTTAGGGTGCAAAACTACAGTGTCTCTCCCCACCTAAGCTCGGGTTTTAAATGTGTCAAATATATGGTTGTTAAGTTCGAATGGAAGATAATTGGAAAAATTATTTTTTTAGACGTCTTTCGAATTGTGTATTCATCATGTGACCTTGGGCTTCAGTGTCTTTAAATAATATATCAAATATGAACCTGAAGGCAGGAATAACCCTGTTTAGCTCACATTTTGTGGCTCTCTCCTTTAAGATCAGCACTTAAATGGGGAGAGCATTGGCTTTCCCTGGTTCAAACAATGACTTCTCTGTTCCCCTCACTTGGCTGCCTGCTGAAAGAGACACCCATTAGAGAAGCGTCTATCTCTGAGGTCAGGCTGAGGGGTCACACACAAGTACGGCTCTTGTTTATGTCTGCAAAGCCAATCAAAACACTGCAGCCTCCTACTCGCCCAGCTTTCCAGTTCAGCAGAATGAAGAGTAAATTCTGTCAGAGCTTAAGCAACCGACTGCAACGAGCTCCACCTCAGTTATTGAGCGTCTCCTTTAACCTGAGCAAAAGTGATGTGTCACTTACTTAAGAAGTTGCAGCAACAAACTAGGACTCACGGCACCTGCTCAACACCACAAGCCACAGGTACTTCCCCCAACCCTTCATAATGTTTCGTGAAGTTCCTCGCTCAACAATACACATTTGACACAAGGGAATCATGTGCACTTTTAATTTAGATATAGGGAGAGGGCATGAAAGGAGCAAAGAAAGAAAGACTTTAAGTTCAGAGTCTTGAGCAAACAAAACATTAAATTATTCAACTGTCTGAATCTCTCAGCACATTTTTGTAAACTTTAATGTCTTACCCTTGCCTTGGCATAACCAAGGCTTTCCTTGAAAAATGTATCTAATTTGCAGCAAGGTTGTTCAATTATATATTAATAGCTTAGCTTTCGTTTATGTGTTTATTTGAGGAACAAAACCTGCCAGAGGTTTTGTTCCTCATACAGCCAGATTTATAACATTTACTAAAATGGTTTGCATCAACAAACTGAGAATCTGTGACAAGTATTGAATATTTCTGTTCACACACTAGCTGTTTTAAATATAAGAATGCAAAATAAATAAATAAAATAAATAAATAAATACTGCGAGATTTGCAAAGTTGGTGAAAATTAGCCGTGGAAGACTTGCTGTAATTGCACCAAAACTTGTTTCCAAGCCCCTTTGACTTAGGGAGGCTCAACACAGATTTTGAAAAGAATGGGTTGTTTTTCTACCACTTTATCAATGTGCACTGCTTTGTGTTGGCTGATCAAACAAATCCCCAAAACACATATTACAGTTTGTGGTTTTAATTTGACAAAATGTGAAAAAGTTCAGGGGTATGAATATATTTTTATTGCACTGAATCTTTGCAAGTAAAAGAAGATGAGCTCTATTATGATTAAAATAAACTCATTATGTAGCTTTGAGTTTATAGTTTATAGTTGTTGGTCAAGACACAAATGGCTCGTTGCAAAGAGATTTGCCACTCTTTAAACTTTGCATGTATTTGAACACTTTGCTCTCTTCTTATTCAGTGCTTACACATCTGGTGCTCAGGCTATTATTTGTCATGGGAGTAAGCCAATGCTGTTGCGTGTCACTCTGCATGTGGTGGGGAAATGAGACTGGAGCATGATGTGGGTGCAGCAACCCAACAATGATCCCCTGCCCCCTCTTCTCAGCTGTGACTATACACAGCTGACCGACTCTGGAAAAGAAAAGAAAAGCTCGTCCTCTCGGCAGTTCAGTTCATCCCCCAACAAACAGCTCTACCCCTCAATGAAGCAAACTCTTAACATGCAACACTTAGTTCTTGATGGTCTGCAGAAAGTCTATATTTTTGCTATTGCAGTTTGGTTCCTTTACCTTGCTACAACAAAAATGCAAAATTGTTTGTTGTTTTCAATCTCTTTTGATCTTATTTTCTAGAGAGGCTCTTTTCTGTCTTCTTTTCCTGCAGGAGTAGTTGGGCAACCGACGTACTACACCGTGAGTTCCCTTTGTTTACCAGGAGTAACCCAGCAGAGTGCAAAGCTTTGTTGAGCTGCAGTCACTCCCGGCCATCACAGCTGTGACACACACACACGCACACACGCATACACAGAGAAAGAGCGAGAACAGAAATCTCTGACTCACAAACACTAGCAGTATCCTGTGGTCAAGGGGAGGGATTTAATTCCTCACAGCACTGCTCGTGAACCTGTTGAACTCGTCTTTTCAATCTCTTGCTGGCTATTGTTCTCCCCTCTACCTTTTCTGGCTTTATCATTTTTTTAATCTCCATACTAACCCACTACCATTTGGACCCAATTAAAAGATACACCCCATAAACCTTCACACAGCAGGCAGCACTCTCTCCCCGTGCATGAAAATCCATACACTTGGCATGCACCTCAGAAGGACACAAGCTCTGCCTAATTGTGATGGGGTTGTCACTCGATAGAACATAAACAAGCAGGGTCATTGCTGGGAACTAATTGGCAGGAAGAGGATTCCTGTAGCAAGATAAAAATGAGAAGTCACTGTGGTTTCCACAGGAAGCATCAGGAGTCCTTTGCGCTGGCAAGGCCTATGGTGTGTAGTAATGAGAAAAGAGTTTGCCTCAAGCCCCCTTCCCAGACGCTGTGCCTTCACAAGCACGCAGAACCCATGCAGGGCTGGTGAAAGCCTCGGAGCCAGAGATATGGACAGGTTCAGCGGGGTTTTTTGTACCCAGCAGGTTGGAAGTGGGCCAGGCATATCAGGCAGGCGGCCTGGCTTGTTAGCACGCCTCACCTTGATAACAGGAGTGTGCACTGAAGGATCAGACTGAGGAAGAAAAACAACCTGCACAACTAGGGGTGGGGATAGACAATTGCGTGTGTGTGTATTTGTAGGTTTCAGTGCATGCGTCCACTCACGCAATGGACCTCCTCCAAACAGTAACAACTGCAAAAACATTGGATCGAGTGTTAAACTCCAAGCACTTTTTCCGAGCTTATGTTTCACAACAGAGCACCAGGTCCTCCCTCCTTTTCTTTCACTCCTTCTTTCTCTCCCTTTTTTACACCTCCCATCCCCCATTGCTCTACTACTCTTTCCCTCCATTTTCCAATCTTATGTGAGCCCTGTTCTCATGCTCTCGCTGATTTTCTGCATGTCTATCGCATACACAAACATGCACAAAAGTTTCCCTCTCTTCGTGCACACTCCTTGTCCCCTCCTCCTCCTCTTGCTGGCTGTTGTTGCTGACTGACAGCGCTGATTTACTCCAGATTTGGCAGCTGGCCAGCTCATCTCAAACAATTGCACGAGATCTAGGGTTTGCTGGCTGAGCCAAGTTTGGATGGCAACAAACAAAGTCACCAATTGCTGCTCTTCTCTCTTCTACTTCTCCCTTTGTGAAAAAAAAAATGATTGTAGTGTTATGAATTGCAATTTTTGCAATATGCTTTAATCTATAAAGAAACACCTTAAAGAAATTAAAGCATATAAATTAGTTATATGTTTATTAAAAGAAAGTAGCAATTGAAAGAAACTTATTGGGATGGCAGCAGTTTATTTTTCTTTCTTCATCGTCAAAAGCTATCAAGGTAAATATGATTTTTTTGACAACTTTTCCTTCTCAGTTGTGTTCTGGCTTGTTGCTCACAAATGTGATATTCATTTGTGTGAGCTGAAAATTCCTGAAGAGTAATCATATTACATCTGGAACATTGAACTTTGGTGTATCAGATTTAACATGATGTCCACCCACCGATAGCAAAGTCTCTAGCTTAAAGTCTCAGTTTGAATTTATGAAACAAAAATTTATTCTGTGTCTTTTGTCTTGGAAAATCAATGGGATTTACTGGGTGTTATGGTGATTACTACACTTAGCAATACAAATCAAGAGCAGTGTATTGCTCTCCTTTTCATACGTGTGTGGAATATGTTCACAAGTAAAGCAGTAGAAATATGTTTGCTGGTTATTTAATCTAATGACGTTTGAAGCGCTAAAAAATATGTAATACTTTTAACCTTCACTACATTTGATATAATCATCAGCCATATCGCATACTAAACTCGTAGCTTCTTTGAGACTGCACTTTTTCTACTCGACCTGGTTTTCAGTACAAAGGAAACACACTATTATACTATTCCATGAGTAGAGGTAAATCAGAAGAAAAAAATCTTGAGAGTGGAAAGTTGGTCATTGTCTCTGAAAGATGTATTTTAAAATGACTTTCCCTCATTAAAAATTTACGGAAAGGTTCTGAGGATTTATTTATGTTTAATTCTTTTCCAACTCCAAAATGTTATGAGATTTGCCCATAAATTGCCAAACACAGTGGACAGCTCAGACATTGACAAAGCAGCTCATCCTGTCGTTTAAAACAGAGCTGTCTGAGCCCAGCTCAGTGCTGCCAGCTAACTGTCCCTGTCTGTGTCTGTGCGCAATGATTGGCTAACTTGATTGCCCAGAGGAGCAGAATAAACTCCTGAACCCTTACTTCTTAAACGAGAAAACTTCATACATCTGGATTGAGAACCACCAGGGACTGAAGCTCTAAGAATGAAACATCCTGATCGTCTCTCTTTTGGCTGCTCATTATTAACCTGTAGTCACCTCCATCCTACCATGGGAAGACATAAAAACCGTGTTTAAGATAAAAAAAAAAATCTGCAAATAGGCATGCAGAATCTCATTAATATGTCTGGAAAAATGGGACAGTGGATATTGTGTGAAAGGATTATAATATCCATAATGAAGCCATGATTATATTCCTATTTTGAAACACAGCAAGCTTGTGTTTGTTTTGGCGCAATGGCTCATTTTAAAATTTGTGATTCTGACAGGCTGTCCCAGCAGAAATGCATCAGGGGAATGCTGTAAAACAAAAAAACAAGGGGAGCCATTCCAACAAACAGATTTGCTCATAAATAATTCTCTTCCAAGACAGCTGAATGAATTTCAAATACAGACACAGAAGAAGGTGGGCTGGGAAGCAAAGTCACAGCATAATTTGTAGTCATGTGCAACATTTGTCTTTGTCTGGCCTGACACTAACGCTAGCTTTGGCTACAGCAGTAAAGACAAAAATAGCTCATTGCTTCTAAAGTGCCAACAAAAAGTTTGAATTATCTCACCATAACAATAAATGTTGTACTAATTTCATTCTTTTGGTGACAGATTTGTGCAGTTTTTTCCCCACAATGGAATAATCATGCAATTAATAACTTCAATATTTTATTCAATCAGACTTTGGTATACATGTCTGTGGATTTATTATAATAAGCATATGGTCAAAGTTGCACACACAAGGTGGAACTACACAGGTGTGTGTAAGTGTGCCTTTACATGTGATAAAGAAAATACTTTCATGTCCAGTTTTCAACCATTTGACCCAAGCTAAGAACATAATCACCCATCATAAAATAGAAGATGCTGAAACAGCAGAGGCAATGTTTAAATTCAAGAACGTGTTACATCAGCCTGGACTGAATAGGTAACAACCAAATAAGGGGGTCTTTACCCAAAACGGACACCTTTAAGCTGTAGCTATTCACAAGGACCAGGCAAAGTCATTATAGAGAAAGATTTTATGGTCAGCCATGAAAAAGACTCACAAAAAGAATGTTTAGAGGAGTCAAGTATAACAGACTTGTGCCAAAAGTTTGTAGATGATTAGAAGTTTAGAATTTCTTTAAAGTTTGCTGAGGGACATTTAATCAAATAGCATTGGGCAGTGTAAACATGTATTTAATCCTGTATAGTTTTAACCTTTGATAAATTCTGGAAGATTTGAGAAAAATCCATCTGTGCAACCACTTTTTTGTTTTCATTTCAGGTGTTGCATTACCATTGTAAACTGAAAAAAGAAGGATACAAATACATTGTCGAAGGCATAAGTTTCAAGGAGGTATTTGTGTCCCATAGCAACGTTCTCCATAAATCACCTACTATTGAATTCATAGAGAGTTTTTTTTTTCACCAACAATTCTTTTTACTGTAAGTAGTCTGTTAGAAGACTACTGTAACTTTAATTGGGCAACATTCAACATAATAAAGAAATTACAGTCGTTTCCAGTTCAATATTGTGTGATTGAGTGGATCTTGTTTACTTTTATTTTTCTGTTTCCTTTGAGTGCTCTTTTCATTTTACCAACTTGCATGAGCAAAGATCTCAGAAAGGGCAAGTTAAGATGAAACTCATGAAAGCATACAAAAACATCACAGCGACATCACAGCTGTGTGTACTGTTGTGGGGAGTGTATGCGATGCAACTCTGAAAACTGTGACAGCAGGCGTACACACCGTGCAGCTCTACAGATCTGCCAGGGTTTCATGAGACTGTGGCAGCTTGCTGCTTTGTGGTGTAGGGGAGCTTTGGTGAAGACAGGCCATGCTTACTGAACGGCTGCGTCGCCAGAGAGAGACGGTGGTGAGCCGTGTGGTTGCAGCAGACGAAGCGTGGTCACCAAAACTCACCACACGAAGCAAAAGCAGGCAGGGACCCTCAGCTGCCTGACCACTCTGAAAGCCACCAGCATACCATGTTATTACAGCTTATTGAGTATTACACCATAGCTGATTGTTTGAGTTTAACATGCATGCTGAGGCCAGATAGTGACAACTGCAGGGGAGCAATGTCTCTGGAAACCACAGTTCTCCTATCTTTATCTACTGGCAAATGTTTGTAGGGACCCAAGTTGTTGTGCCGTTGAGTGTGTCTCTTCATGCTGTTTTCAAAGGTTCCTTTGGAAAACAATAAGCCAAAGGAGATAACACAGATGCACGGCATCGTCTCCATTTTCAGTGATAACAAGAGAGCTAACACCATTGTTTTGGGAATTCTTTGACCTATCACAGTTGTCTGCCTCTGACAAGATCACAGTCTGTCCACTAAACACACAGAAGCTGGGACCACTTTTAAAAAAGAAAGTTTTCTCGTATTCTACATCACTTTCTAATGGACTTACACAGAAAATATAGCAGATTATAAGCATTAGGCTTGAATAAATCCATCATGGTGTTCTCTGGGTGGACCAGGGGAAAATAGAATGAGCTAGCTCCTCCCATCTCCACTGGGCTTAAAAGTAACCCTTTAATCTGGTAATTAGCAGAGGGAGTTTGTGGAGTCCAACACATTTACAAATAAGGTAAAAGAAACCAATGCAACTTTGACCACAGTGAAAATTTTTTTTTCTTCGTTTTGTTTCAAAATCCACAGATTAAATAAAATACTTAGTCAAACTGTTTAAATCCACAGATTAAATTAAAGGTTT
Organism: Poeciliopsis prolifica; assembly: GCF_027474105.1. NCBI lineage: Eukaryota > Metazoa > Chordata > Actinopteri > Cyprinodontiformes > Poeciliidae > Poeciliopsis > Poeciliopsis prolifica. The sequence goes on from NW_026562388.1 coordinate 10,367,965, forward strand.
AATACATCACCTACATTTAGACTTAAAGTTGGAAGGACTCCCTGGGGACTAGTTGTTAGCTACTTCAGATTTATAGAGAACGGAAATGCTACGAGATTTATCTACCGGATGAAACATATTAGCTGTTTATAACCTTTAAACAGGGTGAAAGAGAAAAATTTAAATCTATAGTCTGAACTGAAATCACACTTAAATCACTAAAATAATTACTTCAGACTTCATTTAAGAAAATTCTGTTCTTAACTTGTTTCTACAACCCTTCTTTGAACATGAATGGAAAATTGTATTTTTGAGGTACATATTATACAGTGTTTTATGTTTTGAAAATGATGAATATAATAGATCCTATTACCTAAAATTATAATAATTGAAATTCATAATTATTTAGACAAATTAGACGGCAGGCAGCTGAGTATAATAATTTTGGTAATTAGAGTCTTGACTCAGACTTCGAGCAACAGACAAGAGGCTTGAGTTAGGCTTGGAAAAATGATTATCTATCAGAACATCATCTCAGAAAACCTGAACTATCGCTGCTTTGAAGCATTTAAAATTTTTTTTGCCAAAATGAACTTTTCTAGACCATCTGTTTTAATTGATTCTTTGTTGTCAGGGGACATAATGGGGCTTTTGATAGTATTCCAAAATTTGTCCCATTGAGTATGTGAATTTTTATGTTTGCAAATAGTTATGCTCTGTTTTCATAATGCATGTACACTGTTTTTCGTAATTATGGGGCCCAAACTTTCATAACTTTTAAAAATAGGTATAGTTTACCTGATTCTTCAGCATTGTAAACAATGTAATATAAACAATTAAATGTGACAAATTTTGTATATAGCAAAGTGTCGTTTAAGATATAATAATATGGAGCAATGTTCCACATCCTGGTTGTCCAATTTGTCAACATTGTCACACTGTATCATTACAGGGGCCAATCTGTGACAAGTCATTCAAATGTGCTCTTCCCTCAAAAACAGATTTCTTTTAAAGACCATTGCACCTCAGTAACTAGAGGGTGCCCAGGAATGAATGGTGACTGCTCTCACGGGTCCATAGACAATACTAACTCCTACAATCCCTTTAGCTGGCACACAGATTTCAGTAATTAGACTGTGACTGTTGTTGGCAGAAGGCCAGAGGGAAAAAAGGGAGGGGGGAATGGGAGGTAAAGGCACCATTCTCTGATTGCACGTTGCACACACACATTTGTGCACGCTTGCTCACACACAACCAACGAATGCCCATGTTTGCCCCTTTGAGCTACTATCCCACAACCTCTTCATTCCCCACCCCCTCTATTTTCTTTTGCCATGTTTTTATGGGTCGAAGTAAGGGGTCTCTGGGTTTATTTACAGATGGGTAGTTTGTAAGAAGTTAGAGAGGGCTTTTTAGCAGGGGGTGGGGGATAATTACAATGGTGGGGAAAACAAACAGGATAGGGCAAAATGGGACTTGGCCATGGTCACATGGGAACTATTTATTCATTATTGCTCCAATGGGAGCTGTTGTATTCTCTGGTTCAGGATGTTTAGGTGGAGAGGTGCACACAGCAAATATACTGCAGACCAACAAATCTGCAGAATCATTACTGAGTAATTAAAAAGTGCAGTGTTCTTGAGAAATACGGTGGTGAAAAAATGTCTTGTGATTTTAGCTTGTCACTTCAGTTTCCAGAGAGGTAAGTTAGTTGAATCTGATGGCGGGTGCCTCTTACCTCTGTTTGCTCTTTCGTTTTCAGCAGGCTATGGACATGAACTCAGGCTGAACCAGCTCATACTGTTGTGGTTTTTATGGTGCACGTATCAAGGTCAGTTAAGCCAAACCTGCACTGACTGGCAGTGAGCTGTCAAGTGGTTCACAACACAAGACAAACCAGGGAGATACAATCTTGAACTCTTGAACTTATTACAAATATAGAGTGAGAGAGGTGGCTCTGTCGCTACTCTTATGCCTCTCAAAATATATGTTGTTTTTTATTCATTTTCTCTGGATATACTAATCAACCTTGGGCATGCAGTTAAAAACCACAGGGAGACAATAAATAATCAGGAACCTGTAAATGTGTGTTGTTAAGAAGAATCCTTTGCTGCTTTATATGATGGCTCTTTTTATGTGTTGAAGCGGAGCAAGAGTCTGGACAGTGTCATACTCGTTCCAGCCCAGTCTAACTTGGAGTTTTCCTCAGGCGGGGAGCGAGGGCTGGTGGGGGAAGGGAACTTGGCAATTCCCTGCTCTCACGCACCCTTAGATTAGAGCGTAAGGAATCACAAGCAGGGAACAAGATGCCAAAAAAACTCATATTTTTGAGCAAGGCTCATCTCATAGAGGCAGTCTTTCTGTGCCATTCAGAGGCAGGTAGTTCAATTTCTGAGGAAAGTTATGTAATTGGAGGGAACATTCAGTTAGCCAGAAACACTGCAAACATTGTGCCAGGTTAATTTGACATTGAACATTCATGATGTTAAAAAGAGAATGCTGGCTTAATTTAAAGTGCTAATCTCATGTACTTATTAGGAATAGGCTATCTTACAAATCTAGTCATACTTTTTGAAAAGTTTCACTTTACTATCATAACTGTCAGAGTGTGTTATTGTGATATTGTATGATAATAAATGTCCTTGTTAGTCCAACTGTGTATAATTTAATTTTGACACAAATTTAGCTGCACTGTCAAGGCGTATAAAAAAGCATTAAGCTGCCTCATTAAAACCAAGGTACACCAGATAGGTCAGGGTTAAAGATGTGGAGAAGTTTAAAGCATGGTTAGGTCATAAAACATTATCACAAGCTTTCAACATCTCACAGGTTCTCGATCCATCACTTGAAACAAGAAGGAGTGCAACTGCAAACTTATCAAGACATTGTCATCCACCTAAGTTAATAGGCCAGCCAAGGAGAGCATTATTCAGAGAAACAACCAAAAGGCCAATGATAACAATGAGGCTGGAGAGTTATACACTACTCAAACCCGGCCTTTACAAAATGTCAAAAGTGTTGAAAGAAAGAACATGGCTTTTGAACTGGAATCTTGTGTTTTCATCTGAAGAATTAAGTATTTTAGTGGTATATCTGTTTCCAGGTGGGTGCCCTGAAATACCTGGTTTTTCTGTACAAACCATAATGACACCCATGTCATTCACTGAAGACAAAGACACAACAACCATGGCAGTGAACACAGGCTCAAGGCATACACCATCTTGCTATGACACTCTTCTTCCAAGTTGTGTAACTCCCCTGTTTATATCCGCTTGGTCCCAAGAAAAAGGTCGAAATGGAAATTTTCTATCAACAAAATGCAACTTTCTGAGGCACATGAACCAAGCTTATTCTTTCTGTGGAAATAAGTGAAATGTGTGGCAGCACATCACTTTGAACACTGTAAATTCAAAGTGAAAAATGGCTCCATTATGTGGTGTGGATGCTTTTCTACAACAGGAGCATAAAAGCTGAGCTACACTGATGTGAAGATGGAGCTACATATAGAAAAATTCTTGAAGCCTGGTAGAGGCAGCAATAAACATGAGATTGAAACAGCGGCTCCCCAAAGCACTATCTGCTGAAGAAGTTGCTGAAGAAGTTGAACAATAAAAAGTTGTGACTTCTGGGGTTCTGAGACCAAGAAACAAGATAAATTATCTCTCTTTTCCTGAGATTCTTTGTGTTTTTGTTCCCCAAACAACTTGCCTCACGTGGCTGTAGCGCCCTGAAGCCTCATGCTTTTAATCGCGCCAGTGAGGTTTGAGTAGATAATAATGACTTGCATCGATTCCCTGCAGAGCAAAGTCAAGCTTGTGCATGAGTCAAGGAGGGTTGTGTTTTAATTAATATGACTATCAGCAGGAAACAAATTTTGGATGCCTGATATGCTTTTAAACAAGATGCAGTAAAAGTCATAATTTTCCACAAAGCTGCTTCACAAACATTCAGATATTTAACCTCATCAGTAAGCCTGGCATTATGTGAAGTGTTTTGCTATTTGGCGAACTGTTGGTATCCAATGCCTGAAGCTCTACGCGAGTTATCAATAAAAGGTTAATGACTTGACCTTTTTTCAGAGGTGGGGGGAGGTTGTTCTCTGCTATGACATCCCCTGCAAAGGGTAGTATGTTGTGGAAACCAAACAGATTCTTCCACTTTTCTCATTAACTTTCAGCATCTCCCTTATATTTGTCCAACACACCGCCGTCAGCCTTTCCGTCATTAGAAACACCACCTGTATACAAGCTGGTCCATGAACTGACCCCAATATGTCTGTGCCCAGGGGCCTTTAGGGGGAAGCTATCAAAATTCAATCACATAGTAAAACCCTGCACAGGCTGTTATGATAACCACATTGAGAATAACTATATTTTAAGTCTTTGCATGCTCTAACAACATTTATGCTTTATTTTATTGGAAAATGCATCCAGCATGTCAACCAATTTGGTTAAATGGGCCTCAACACAAGTACCAATCAAATACTGAGACACTGAGTTTATTTATATGGGATTCTGCATCAGTGTTGTGATATGTTTATCGAAATTGGTTCACAAAATACACCTGTCACTGCCAGATAACATTTGAAAATCTTTACAGCAGACTGTTATGGAACTGTGACATATTGATTACAAAATCAATCATAGCCTAAAAAGAGAGGTAAAACTGGGGATTGTCTTGCAGTGTTTGTTTTCTCTTTGATATGTTGACCAACTAAACTGATCCATAAATACATATGGTCTTGATGTTGTAACAAATGATTGCCAACAGTTAAACGCAGCCTCACCAAACTCTCTCCAGATGTTTTGATTGCTCTACAAAAAGCCTCACAAAATATTGTGCTTATCTTCTAGGAACATCTCTGTGTTCTGATTGACACAATTTGTGTTGCTATTACTGATTAATCCATGTGCATTGACCTATTTCCTGCAGCCATTTCTTCTTTGCCTCAATGTTTAATCAAAAAATCTGTGTAGTGGATTTACTATAAAAATCTTCTCTGTTTGCCTTCTGTTATCGTCTGCTCTACTCAAGCCTGATCTGCAGAGTTAAACTAAACAAGCTGATGTCTTCCTGGCCAGCTATTACTGGCTGAAGGAAGCCAGTGGAGGCTACGATTTGAGATAATCACGCCACTGGGATAATTGCACTCTGTAAAACACTAACTGGATGTTTATGTCCAAACCCCTGGGGAAGTCATTAATGCCATCTTAATTAAGAGTAATAAAGCACTTTATTTCTGCCTTTTGGGATGAAATGACCTTGACTTGATCTCTGAAATGACATATGGGTCAATTTGGAGACTTTATCATTCTCCAAGCATGTTTTCACAGCTACACACTGCATTAGGTTTCACCCATGCTGCTGTCTCTTGATCCTGTTACAGAGGATGTAATATGACAGGTTTTGTCCATTGTCTGTAGTAGCTGGGATGCACTCACAGTGACTTGCAAAAATGTAATCTTTCATACTTTGTCATGAGACATCCAGAATTTTCAATGCACTTTATTGTGATAGGCAACATGTGACATGTGGGACACTGTATTATATATATATATATATCTATATATATATATATATATATAGATATATATATATATCTATCTATATATATATATTTATATATATATATATATATATTAGATATATATATCTATCTATCTATCTATCTATAATATATATATATATATATATATATAGATAGATAGATAGATAGATGTGTATATATCTATCTATATATATATATATATATAAAATATATATATATATATATATCTATATATATATATATACATATATATATATAGATAGATAGATATATATATATATATCTATATATATATATATATATATATATCAACTCCAACATTGTAGAGTTGATATTAAGATGGATGGAACTAAATAAAGTAAGATCAATTAGAGGCTGCAAAGTACTTGAGACTTGGAAGAAGATTCAGATACTACCAGGGAAAAGGCCTAAATTATACAACCAGGGCTACAATTGGATAGTTTGTATCAAGACACTATTTATTTGTTAGAATGATTCAAAGTCCAGACTTAAATCCATTTGAAAATTGGTAGCAAACCTTGTTATATCAAAGGGAGAAATTCCTTATTGTTGATGTGCAAAGCAGGTAGAGATATACTCCAAAACAATTGCAGTTTTAAGACCAGTGACAGGTGGTTCTACACAGTATTGACAGAGAAATGCATATGACACGTTTAAGCTTTTTATTTACATTGTGCTTCTTTGGTGGATAAAATTTCTATAGAATATAACGAATCTTCATGTCGTAAATGATGCTACAAATGAATATTTGTGCATGAACCCTACATACATGCATGAGAACTTTCCATACAAATTTTTCTCTATGCTTGCTATTCATTTTTGCACGGAACTCGCATGAACAATTAATTTTACATGTTTGCACTATAAGCATCAAATAAGTTAATATTTAATCAAATGTTTCTCTGAATCTTAAAATATAAATTACTTGAGGAACAATGATGGTAGGAAATGATTAAACTGGACAAGCTTCACTGTGGCAGAATAAACAGCCTGCCAGGGTTCAGCCAACCCAAGTCATACAGCGACTGCAGTGCCGGCTGCTTGGAAAGAAAAACAGAGGGTCAGAGAGAGAGCGAAAGAGTGCATGCTGATATGAGTAATGGCAAACAGCTGCTCGGGTCAGCCGCTAAAAATACACACCCACACACACATACACATGCACACGCACGCACATGTGTGTTGCAGGTGTGTGGGTGTGAGCAACAGACCTCAATAAATTAAAATTTGATGTACACCTAATTTTTCCAAATAAAAAGGTAAATGAAATCAAATATGTAACTGAATTGGGTGATTTATGTGCAAAATGCTACTATACACAATTAGGTGGAGGTATTATGCATACGCATTCCCACTTATTCAGAAAAAAAAAAATAAATAAAAAATAAATAAAAATACATCATTACAAAACAAAAACCCTGTTTTAAAAACCTCACTAAAAATGTGGTTCACACAAAGTAAGCGAATGCTTTTTAAGTGAAGAAATATGTATGCAAATATTTGAAATAGAATAATGTCTACCTTAAACACAGAAAATGTATTTCTGAAGATTAGGCTTTTCGTTTTTCTGAAATTTCCACTCACATTTTATGTACTTACATCTTTTACTTTGAATCGGTGAAACTGTAATTCAATACCACAAACAAGAATGAGGATGAACATATTTGGAAATTATTCTCCTCAACTTTATCTTTGACCTCCCTGCTGTATTTGTTGGTTCTCACAATGTTGATTGTTCACTGAAATTGTCTAAGAAACGTCTCAGATTTTAACAGAACATCTGGATTTATTCTGAAATTTAATTATGTACTGTTCAGAATGGGTTAACCCAAAGCATGCTGCTGTATTAGCATTTTTATTTGTAAAATATTATCAAAGTATCTCCTAACCACTTCCACTGAATTCAAATTTGGAATATTTTCTAATTTATAGCTATTATGCATTCAGATTTTGTTGCAATAGTTAAAAATAATCATTTAGAGTGTAGTTTCATCTCTCACTTTATGTCCAACCCATACCAGGAACCCTGGGGAAAGGCCCAGAGTCTCAGTAACAGGATCTGGAGAGGCAGGGTCTGGACCTGAGGCAGCAAAAACAATCATGTGGCTTCTACTGGGAGTTAGGAGCCGGCCTTCTGCCAATGATAACAACTCCCTGATCGTCCAAGCTAGAGGGAGAGAATGAGAGCGCGGTGAGGGGCAGGAATAGAGTTTATCTCCTGTGCTTGGTGTAGGTGGCTACAAAGTTTCTTTGAAAGGAGGGGCTGCCTCTCAGTTGGGACGTTGAAGGGACTCATGCGCAACCGCAAATGTCAGCCTCACGACCTTTTGTTCTGTCACTCACAAAAACATTCACAAGCTGTCAGACGGCAAAGCAACAACAGGAGATATCAGTGCCACCCACTGCAACCACAAATACACAGTGCATGCAGAAAAAAATAACATGCACTATTTTTTTTTCTCATAAAGATTTAGTCTGCATGCACACAGCTCACACCAGGCGACCACATCTCTTATCTCTCTGGTATATGCAGAGTGATAAGGTCAAAGCATGATGTAGGTAATAAAAAATCTAGATAAAAGTGATGACAGTGTTTGTTTCTGACTTGCCTCCACTGTCTTGAAATTGTTTTGGAAAATCTGAACTGGAAATAAAAAGCAAGCACAACAATGCATACTCAAAAAAACAAACACAGACGTAAGCAAGCAAGCAAACAAAGTTGGTGATATCCTGTTTCTTTTGACTTAGCTTTCCCTCAAATAGAGCTGCTGTTCGAGTGTGTAGGTATGTGTTTGTGTGCTCTCAGTCCAACTAAAAGGATTAAGAAGGCTGGTCCGGGATATTCTATGTGGTTTCCCCTGAGGCCTTCTGGTGAGGACAGATCCCTGCTGGAGACTGATTCTTTGCATGAATCACAGCGTGGGTGTGTGTATATGTGTGATCCTGTGTGTTTATATGTATCAAATCTTGTTTGTGCTCACTCGCTTGGCTCGCCGTCTGTCTTAATTTAATTCAACATATCTCCAGCTTTTCTCTTATCTTTTACACTCGCCTTGGCAACCATCCTCCACTCAGAAAATGTATTTTGCCAGCTTGCAGCTAAAATGTTTGACTGATTTACATTTATTCTCTCATTTCTGGTTCATGGCATGGTAAATTCTGTACTAAAATGGATCATAGTGGATACCTGGGAATATTTAAGTACAATAAACAGGAAAAGTAATGTGATTAATCTTACTTGTGCTAGACTACTATCAACAATTACATTTAAAGCCCACAAAAGACTAGTTTGATTACAAAAAAATCTATGAAGTCAACATGGATGTGTTGACTTCCATCAGCTACCAGCTGATGGATGCAGAATCAGACTGAGCAGGCTTTCAGCAACATATTCGCATGTTGTTCAGTTATGAAACTGACTTAACATGTTAATGTTAACTTGAGTTAACATGTTGTTAACTCCAACATTGTCTTTGAGGAGCCCTGTTTTTTCTCATAACATTAGGGACTTGAGAAAAAAAAAATACTATTATGAACTCACTCTACTGTCAAAGTTGTAAAAGCAATAAAATCTAGTTTTTTCTGTGTTCAAATTTGACTTGGCAAACATTGGACCATAAATCTTCAACAGGGTAGCTTTCCTCAAAAAATTCTATGTAGGTTTAACTCCAACATGTCTATATTTTAATGCAAAATAAGACCCCTACTAGAAAATGTCTATGTAGAGTCAGCTGTCCAACAATGTTCACATAAATAAAAATTAACCCTGTGTTTTTTCTTGGGGTTTTATATGACAAGTCAACACAAAGTATTTTTATGATTTTTGTGTCAAGCGATAAAATTCCTAAAATTGTGAGGTAGATTTATAGATCCACCATTTGTCTAGAGAGTTAGATTTTGATCTTCTTTTATTTGCAAAAGCACTCAAGCTCATTCACTAAACATCATATTTTAGTAATATATGTGAACCTAAACTATTCTGCTGTTGTTCTTTTCCTGCTGAAAGAACTCTTCCAAGTTTTAACTTATGGCTGCATGTTAGTGCCAAAATAAAGACACTTTCACACCCCAGGACGAAAACACAGGAGACTATTCCAAAGTCAGCTACCAATCTGATTAATAATATGCCAGCACCAGTAACTTACCAGCCTGTGGTGGCAAATAAGAAGGAGAGTACGCATTTGCTTTTGCTTTGGAGAGGCTGGCAACTAGCGTGCCTAGGCTGGTCACCCACTGGATTGCCTACTTCCTCTACTGTCCACTAGCATAAATACGCAATCTGGGGTTTGTACTGGATAATTTAGTGTTAGCCCTGGACAGGCCAGCAACTTTCACACTTAGACTGATCCCTGCAACTAGTAATTTTTTCTACAAAAACAATTTTATCAAGAAAAATGGCTTAACACAATATCTGTAAGCAGCAAAATTAAGTGCATTGAATCCAATTAAACATCCAGCATAAACAAACTGCCTCATATACTGCATACCATGGGGCTGAAGTTGACAATCGATGTGGCAATCGGCTGACGCGTGATTCCACCTAATTTTTCATTACCTTGAGCATCTTTAATTTGCTGTAAATTAAAAACTTTAACACTTACACTCTTCAGACATGGATTAGATTATTAAACACTAAAAGAAGAATATGAAAAGCATAGTTTGTGATTTGTGAAAACTTTATTTGATTTGTGGAAGTTCAACAGAGGGCCATGTTTTTGCATTCATAAATTCAGAATAGAAATAGCCTCCTTCCACAAGGAAGTAGTCACCACTGGGTGTGTAACTGACTTAATTTTTATCTGAAGCTCTATTGACCTCTCTGTTTATCCTGACAAAAATCTTTGTTGAAGAAAACATACCTTCAACATGATGCTATGACCACCATGTTTCACTGGAATGGTGTGTTTAGAGTAATGTGCAGAAATAGTTTACTGCAACACAGCAATTTTCATGTAGTCCAGATAATTACATGTTGGTCCCATCTGACCAAAATGACTTGTGGCTTCTTGCCAATGTTACATAAATGCCAGATTTGTGAAGCACAACTAATTATTATCATATGGGCAGATTCTCCTACCTGAGCTTCAACTTCTCCAAGTAGCCTTAGGCCTCATGGATAATTCTCTGATTAATCCTTTTTTTTTTGCCTTGTTTGTTTATCTTAGGTAAACAGTTGCGGTTGTGTTTTACTTTGCAATTCTTTGATAATTGATTTAACAGCATTCTGTGAGTTGATCAAAGCCTAAGATATTACTTTTTAATTTAATCCAACAATCTTCTCTCAACAAAATTCAAGAATTTTGTCGAGTTGTGATGACTAAGGCCTTCATAGAGAGTCTGTATTTATACTGAGATTAAATTACAATCAAACTGATTCCATTTTATTTCTTAACAGACTCTGAGGGCATTTTGTTCAACAACAGTAAAGGAAGTTTCACAAAAGCATACCAGACTTTTAAGAATATATTAAAAAGCATTTATTCCTTCTTCTTCCTCTTCATGTCATCTTTAACTTAAATTCTCTTAAAAAATACTGAACTTTGTCATAAACTCCTAAAATCTAAATAAGGGAGCTGTGAATACGTTCAAAGGCACCAAATACTCTAAAATAATTCTTGCCTTGGCTGTGTTATGAGAAACCAGGTTACTAAAAGTTCAACCATCAGACTCCAGGAGGTTGCACAGGGTGGTTCAGAGAAAAACCTCTGTGGCCACAAGAGCTTAACAGTGTTCCTGAATACGTGCCAACATGAGTACATCCTTTGTGGAGGCAACTGTGACCCAGGTTATTTTGCATCATGTTGTAGCAGACAGTATGATCTATCTCTGCAAGACTTCTGATGAAGCGGGTAAAGTCTGTGGTTACCTTTCATCACATCCCAGCCCTCTGCACTCTTGCTGCTGCTGCTGCTTTGACCTGAAGTTGACTCTCAAGCTTGTCTGGCTAGTGAAATTCACCCATTTCTCAAATCAGCTTGGTCCGATTACCTCTTTCTGAGGTGAAGCACTGGTTTAAAATCAGAATAGATCAGAGCGTTTCATTCTGTACATGCCATTTATTTTATAATATATTTTTGTATACATCTAACAAAAAACAATTGCATGTACGTTGAAAGAATTACTTTGATCATGTACTTTCAGAGCAGACATGGTGCACAGCTGAAATAAAAAAGAAGTTTTAAAACCATTTTTGGATCTTGCTCAGTCTGCTGGGGACATAGAGCGTTCCTTTGTCATTTCGCTTATTTTTTAATTAATACCATATCAGGATGTTCCAGCAAGACCCATGGCTGCTGAAAAGGATTTGTCATCACAGTATAGACACATCATCCAGACTAACTCAGGAACAGTAGGAATGTGTAGTATTTCAAATTTAATGCAGGTGGATGGTGGAATGCAGCATCTTTTGAATGACCAATCCTGCAAAAAATGTTTGGAAAGGAGTCCGTCTTACTTACATTCAGAAATATTTTTAAAACATTCCAAATAATGAGATCTACTCTTGTATTATGTTCAATGCCTTGCACAAGTATTTTTGCATATTACAATTACATCTTCCAATTATTTGGAATATGTGAGATTTATTGAAATTCATGTGACAAAGCATTACAAAATTCTAAAATATTGTGAAGTGCATCAAAAAAAGAAAAAAAAAGAAATGGCTATTATGTGTTAGCATTTCACAGTTTAAAATGCATCTTTAATCAATAGTCAATAATCATCTCAATTCCCTGTTTAGATAATAGTTTCAAAACATTGGGCAAAAATCACACAGTCTTCACAATGTTCAATAAAACAGAATATGTTTTTAACCTGTTTGTAATTTATTTTAGGCATTCAAATAATTCAGACAGAAAAGTCGTAACACATATTTACAGATGACTTTAGACTTTAAGCTAAAGTCATCTGCAAAATGCTCAAGTAATTTTGTAAATGACCTTAACTGAAAGTCATCTGCAAAATGAGAATCATCTGTTGGAGATGGTGTATAGAAATAACCCAAAAAAAGTGGCCAAAGCAGTCCCCTGAGATTATCCTAAATTTTTGATCAGCAGAATCTGTTATAATTCATGAACATGGTGCATTTGGACACTTAGGCCTCTCTTTGAAAAGTAAGACCTCAAATATTCTAAAGCAGTTTGTGAAGTCCCCAACAAGCTATGAAGTCTCTTAATTAACATTCCTTGACTGACAGAGTCAAATATGAAGTTAAACTGGTGTGTATATAATAGATATTTTCCCCAGAATAGGATAAATGTCCCTTATTCTTGATTGTTGCTAGAATGAAAAATAAATGTTTCTATTCCCTTCAATATTAAAGATCAAAAACTGTACATCTGCAACAAGTGAAGCAGATTTTGTTTTCTTCCCTTGCTGTTCTCTTTCTGTCTTTTTCTTTTCTGCAAGCCTGCAGGGTCTGCCCAGGCTGTTTTGATTTAGCAGCGGGTGAGTGGCAGCCTCGACCCCACCTGACCCCAAGCTCCAGATTCTGCTGATGTCAGCATCTTGCCACAGATTGGAGCATGCAGTTTTTAAACAAAGCCCTAGTCTCGGCGCCCCAAGGGGGAATCATCCACTTTATTTTTTAAAGGGGCCATGCATCAAATCAACCAGTGGCTGCTTTGGGATTTCTTAGAATTTCTCTCATTTTCTCACAACTGAGACACCAGTGTAGATACTGTTGATATTCTTGAGGTAACAGATGACAAATAAAGTCAACAAGTGACATCTCATAGCAGTGTTTTGTCATGGTATCCTGTCTTGCTTTCCTCTTATCTGATGTGTTTTGTGTAGAAGCGGAACGGGCAGATTTATGAAACATCCTCATACAGAGCCCTCCTATTATCACTGCCTGGATTCTCTCCCACATACTACCTCCATTTAAGTTTTACATTGCTTATATTTATTTTATTTTGCTTTATTTTATTTTTTATTTATTAACCTGTTACGCTTCAAAATTAAACTTACTTTTCTTTTACAAGACAAACAACCCTTTGTATGCTCTCAGATTTTTTGTATTTTTAATTGAACAAAACCAAACAATGTTCATGTTAAAACACTCAATAGCTTTTTACTTCATCTTAAAGACAAACAACATGAGCAGAATGTAGTAATGAAAAAACCTAAGATGCCTTGACAAACTCCCAGGATTCTTATCATAGAAAAATGTTCACAAATTCAATTAGCATTTTCTATTTATTTCTTCTGAAGTAAAATCTATTACTGAAACAAAATGGTGGTTAAGGTATAAGTCAGCTACATCATGTGTTTTATGCCTCAACCGTACTATGTTTGGTAACTAACACCTTGTGTTTGTGGTCAGAAAACAGTCACATTGACAAAGACTTGTCTACTTACGTCATAGCAGATATTAATGCATCTGATTTAGAAGGCTTAAGAGACACTATGCAAAGGAACAGAGCAAAGTGAGCGCGAACAGGGGGTCAGCATGGAGAAGTAAAGGTAAACATTCAATACAAAACACCCAGAACAATCATGCACACACGAGCTCACACTGCAGCTACAGAGCTGGCATGCTGTCTACACCTGACCTAACTTTATTGCCTCGATATACCCCTGCTGGCTGAATGTGCTATGTGTGGAGATTTTGTGTGAACAGCTGGGTTGGCGATTCCAGGCTACAGGCCCAGATCAGCTAATATCTCCTGGCTGGCCCTGAGGCCCGAGGAAACACCATCCATAAAGAAACTCTTATCTGGCTTGGGCCTCATTACATTGTGCTGCTAATAAAACACCACAGAGACTCTTTGACTTGATTCAAGGCCAGGCCATTTTTTGTAACTGCTAGATGAATCGAGCAAACCATCAGGGGTTTGGCCAACTTAATCTTTTTGTGATTTGTTCAGTTTCTTTAAAAATTAAATTAAATACAGTGGGTGTTTTTTTTTTTTCAACACAACTGGTCTCCAACCCTCGCAACCAAATACACCTTCACTTCTTGGGGATAACATGAGTTTAGTTCAGATCTTTCAAATGTGAATGAAGCACATTGGTCAAATTATCACCTATGACATTTTGCCCTATCAAATTTAATCAGTCACAGAGGATGACTTAAGGATCCTTTGCTGAATTGTAATGGTAGTATTACACAGATGTCTGTGAATCACATAAGGACTCATTATCTAACACTGGCGCCACTGTCTGTTAAAACCACACTGCACTGCTGATCATCTCATCATGAGATTCACATTAGTTTTTTGTTGAAGCACAGTGGATTAGTGCATCAGTATTGAAGTAAGGAAAATAAGATTGTGGTAGAAAATTCACAAGGTGACATCAAACTCTTCTTTGACCATCTTTAAAGTTATGACTTTCAAAGTCCTTCAATCTGTTCTGCCAAATGTGGTTGTACACTGAAACAAGTGTGTATACACTGTGCAAATTTGAAAAGTTCTGCATCATTATGTTGAATCAAAAGGGATAAACATCTTGTGGCCCTCTGAATACTTTCAACTTGTTATTTTTAGCCCTTCCCTAAGGCAAACAGTTTGGACACCACTGTATTAGACAGTGTAATGCATTTAAGTTTTACATTCAAATTCGTAAATTTTTTATCCATTTTTTATGTAAGCCAACCAAGACAGCTGCATCAAATCACTGCTTTGGGTGCTCCCCTTGAGTCTCGGAATCCTTTTTGCAATCAACCTTCCTTACTTTGTGTATACTTTGGCAGGTCTAAATGAGTGGTATTTCTATTTTCTATCCCACAAAGAAACTGATCCAAAACTCTAAAAAACACAATTGTGTTTGATTTCTGATTAATTGGTAAAGGGCATTTTCTTACTCTTTTCTTTCATGGGCTAGGAATCCCAGAAACAGCAAAACCTTTGAGAGAAAAGGTAAAAATACAAGTTGAAGTACAAACTCTAAAAGGTGAACAAAAGGACCTGTGCAGGTTGATGTTGTAGTGCCACAAAATGTGGCCTCTGTCTAAGTGGAGCTGATGTGCCTTCCATTCCTGCAGCTATCGAGTGAAGAGGGTGACACTTGACCTTGAAGTCCTAGATTTGTTTTTCTAGCCCTTAGGCCATGGCTCTGCTATACAACACATAAGCCCTTTCTGTCTTGTCTGCTTTGCTTCCTTCTGGCATCTCTCAAGTGCCTGAAAATTTTTTTACAGTCACAGAAAGATCCCTGTCATCCAAACTTTTTTCAGACAAGCCTATTTTAAATGATGAAGCTACCTGTAAACTATGTACTTCATGTTTTTCCTTTGCGGATTTTTATGTTGGTGTCAAACATTGAATACAACATAAATTCCAGCCGAGTACAATAAAAAGCCAGCTAAAAAGAATTGTTCCTCAGCAATGCTCTCTCCTGTTTGTTTGTACCTCATTTATCATTCACTGTTCCTGAGAGAGGGGCTCGTGCTGACCCCACAAGATGCCGCCCTGGATGGTTGCCCACCTTGCCCATCAGAAACCAACAGTAAAAATTACAAACGAAATGTGTCACATGAGAGTGACTTTTTTCTCAATTTTATTTTATTCTTTTTTTTTCAATTGAACAAAAAAAAAAAAAAAAAAAAAAGAGACAACAGAAATACTGTGATGTATTTACCCTGCCCTGGTAGCCATCCAACTCAGACCTTTTCTCCAAAGCTTTAGGTTAAAAGTTAAAAAAGTAAAAAAAAAAAAAAGAAAAAAAGCTTAAGAATTAAAACTTCCCTTGCCTCAGTTTTGTTAAACTGAGCAGGTAAATCAATGGTATACCCTTACTCACCATTATTTGCCTGGCTACCACCAACTGCCAGGGGTGTTTAAAATGCACATCTTAGAGTAAGTAAGAAAAAAGTAATACTGGAAATGTATTTCATCGATGTATTTATTACATTTCCTAAAATGGTCACTGATGACTTCTGTCTGACTGCAAAGTGTTCTTATACTTTGAATTAATAAAATATTAATGAAATCACCAGAATTTTGTAGAGGAAAAATCGACCTAATAAAATTTGAGCTGTAATAAAAGAAGTGCAGTCAAAAGAATATAGAATTATTTTATTGAAGAGTTTTAGCAGTGTTTCTGTTCTGAATTTTAAGATGTGATGGTTTACTGTTTCAACAGGAAGATTTAAAAACAATCTTTCACAAGTTTAAAAGAATTATCATAAAAAAGTTCAAGTGCTGGGAGTTGTTACTGAAGGGGTTATTAAATATCACAAGTGGTAACCACAGTGTGACTCAGCAGAGGCATATGCATACAAACACAAGCACACACACACACACATACACACGAACACGAACACACACGCACACACACGCACACCCCCGCACATGAGAGTGATTAAACCTCTCGGTGCACTGTCTCATGGTTAGATTTGTGTCCCGACATGTACCCTGACCTGAAAAGAGAGTGAAACAGCCCAAGGCAGGGATCATGTTCTATAAAACTGGAACTCTGACAGACTGCATCGACTCTCTGGCAGTAATCGTTAGAGTGTAACTGTAGAAAGAAACAAAACAAAATCTCATTTTGAATAGGGAACCACTTGTAATACTGTTATAATAAGAACTGGTACAGAGGTTTCTGTTTGACTGACACATGCTGATTTATTTTATTTTTTTTAATTTATTTATTTTTTTATGTGTTTTTGTTTTAGACTTTTGTGTTGCCCCCTCTCTTTTGGTTCTGGCACAATGTGCAACATAAAAGCCGGCCACTTCAGAGAGCTTGTTGAGCTTTCAACTTCAACATGCGCCTTCTGAGACCTCCACTCACTGTCAGAGCACTCAGAATGAAGCACACCATCCACTCGGCAGCCGCTAGAAACATTAGGCCACAATGTGTGTTTTTGTGTGTGTATGCGTGTGTGAGAGATAGCAGGGCAGATATGCTGCATTAATGGATTGAGAGCTTTTCATTGCTGCTTTTTATGCTTGTTTGGTTTATTACTTGACTGGCATTGATTTGGTTTGCTGCATTAATGTTTAAATGGCATTATACACAGCTTGTTAGACCAACTACATTAAATTTAAATCTTATCCTGGCATGAACTCCATGTTGATGGGTATGCACTTCATTGAAATAAAAAGCTAAAACACTGTCAAACAAACTTTCTAATCAGTCATTTTGTAGTTTGCTGTTTTAAACTTGTCTAGTCTCACTCTTTTTTATGAAAACAGAACATTCTGGCAACAAAATGGTATATTACAATGTTGTATCATCATATCTTTAGTTGTAACCATTTTTTAATAGCTATTATTATTAACTAAGGAAATGTAAGTGTATTGTGAGTTAATTTGTAGAATAAAGGTAATTTTCTTAAATCTACACAGCCAAAGAGGATTCAATAATTTAAAATAATGTGGGGTGATAAAATGTAAAAGATTTCAAGGGGTGTGAATACTTTAGCTCAGGACAGGCTTTGAGTTCATCTAGCCTAATTTGTCTCTTTTTCTTTCATGTTACCCTTGGCTTGGATGCAAACACATCTTCAAAGGCAGTATTTGACCTCTGTCACACACACACACACTCACACACTCTGTACCTCTTGCCAACACACTGTTTTTTCAAACCTCCTTAAAGATAGACACATCAAAGACATCTATTGGCAAGAATGACCTGGTCTGACTAGAGCCACTATGACTAGAGCCGAGCTTCTTTAAACAAGCAGTGCTCTGAGCTGTGATTCTGCAGGTCACCTCCTTAACCACAGCCTGGGGGAAGAAAGGATCAGATGAAAAAAGAAAGGGGGCTGTTGGTCTGTTTCTTCACCACCTTTTCACACCTGCCATGATGAAATTTCCTTTGCAATGCTCATGTTCCTGTTCCCCTGTCTTTTTTTACACCCTTTTCTCACTATCCCCCCCACCCTCCTTCTTCTTCTCTACAGTCTTCTCTCTTTGCCTCATCTGGGCAGCATTAGTGGGGCCGCTGACACGCACAATTCTGACAGGCAATCAGCAGCGTGGAGACGTGCAAAATGTGCCAATGGAAAATTCTCCTCACAGCTGTAAAGAGCAAGAGCCCACAGCAGGCCCAGTGGTGTCTGGACCTTGGAACAGATGCCTCTGAAGAATGATAAAGAAAGTTATAGAGGAGCAAAAGGTACAAAACTTTCTCCAAACACAGAGCACAGCCAGTGCTGGGGTGAGCTGACAAGAGGTGGGTCCTGACCCTTCACTCAGACTGATGCATTAATCTGCTGACAAGCCCAGCTGCTCCCACAGCTCAAGCTTTCCCAGAGAGGCTCCACTCTGAGCAAATTGGCCATCCTCTCCCGTCAGACCAGTTTGACTCAGATCTGTGGACTTAACTGTTACCTGAGGCAAGTCAGGTCAAAAAGGCCCAGCCAGCTCTGCTAAATTATAGCCTTGCTTGCTTTATAGTGCCTGAGGCCATGTGTCTATACGAATGTAGTGGCTAACCAGCTGCTTCACCCATAAACACCAACGAAGGAAGTAACACACACAGAAAACACATTAAGATAGCCAGGGCCCCATTTTTGTGCACTTATCTAAAACTCCTAACCCAGAACAGGTTGTTCCAGATTAGCAGTTTCAGCAGCCTTGGACGTCCTCCCAGCAGACAAAACTTTATGCTGTAATTATGCTGTAATATAGCTGCAAGAGGGACTTGATAGTCTGCAAAGGATTCCTAAAAAAATCTAAAATCTAGTTATAACATTGTGACTCCAAGGCAGTGAATTGAGGTAACTGTGTCTCTGTATGGATAACCAACGCTTTTTAGAATTTCCAAGCATAGCATATCAAACAGACACACACCTCACACACGCACACGCACACGCGCACACACATGCGTTTATATAAACATATAAATTGTGCTTTGGCATGTCTCAATGTTTGATCTTTATAAACTTCAGTCTTTAGCTCAGTCAACATGCCAGACTTACTTAATCACAAGATCAGGTATAGTCACTGGTTCATCGGTAATCACTTTTGTCATTTAGATGAGATATCTTGTCACTTGTACAATGTTGTATATTGTGAAAGAAACAAATGTAGCCTGAAGCCTGGATCCAAGTGCATTTAGTAAAGATTTATAAGGTGGTTTTTCCAGTGAGGGTAATTTGGAGAAATGTTATTTAAACACCCAACAGAGTGCTATCTGTGGAGAGCACACTCTGTCTACAATTCCCGACTCTGGCAATTGACCACTTGTGGTAAAAACTGTTTCAAAACACAAAAATTTTGGCAGTGCTTAGAAAGATGTTGATATTTCTCTCCAGAACTGTTCACAGGGATTCATCAGTACCTTTCTCCCAATAACATTAACATCTGGACATCCAACCTAATAGTGAGGAGCCAGTTATGCGAGTGTCACTTTTCTCCATATAAATAATGTTTGAGGATTTAATAAATGAGGGTCTAATTGCACCACAGTAATGTGCACAATAATTAATTCCTAAATAACTTCAAGTTAGTGCTAAACCTGTGTTGTGAGGAAGAAAAGGGAAGGCTGACATAGAAAAAGACTGCAGCTGCCTCAGACATAACTGTTAGATTTCAAAGTAATATTCATAGCCAAACATTTAATATGGGTCTTTGGAGATTTGTGATATTGATTTAATGTGTGTATAACTACCAAAAAATAATAAACACCTAAAAGAAAAAACCCATTTGTTAATCTGATAAACTTTATGCTCACAACACTGATGGTCACCTCTTTCATGGCCAAGTTTGGCAGGCGGATTCCTCTCTGCAAGCAACATTATTCAATTTTCTCCAGAAGTCTACATCAATGAGAGCTGATTTCAGCACTTTGGATGGAGTATGTTAAAGCCCACAGTGTCTTGCCTGGAGTACTCTAGATAATCTTCATAATGTGCTAAATTTATCCTCTTTCTCTGTCACCACTATGCTACTTATGAGCCATACTATCATTAAAAATGTCCATCAGATGCAAAATCATCAATGTGCGTTGCTGATATTTTCTCATTAAATATGAACACTGTGCCAAAATGTATGTCACATATTTCTGCCACCTGTGATAGATGACATAATTACGTTCTGTAAAGGAAGATGGTGAGTGATTCAAGCATAACTTAGCCTGGGATGTTCCAGCAGTAATCATGCTACAGCCTTTTTACACCTAAGTGTGACCTGACTGCAGCATGTCTACACACTTTGATGTCCCCCTGCAAGCACATTATGGGTCTCGAAAGTCTTGTTGTTTTCTGGATGTCAAATATCACTTCAAAGTCAAGATTTTCTGATGCATATAAATATGTGTATATGCTTGGATAGTAGGACTTTTTTGACATTCAGGTAAGAGTTTTGCCTAAAGCATTTTCTTAAACCTATTTTAAAAAGGAAAACTTGTATTGTGCTTATTATTGTAGCAATACATTGGGTAGTCTTGATGTTTGGAATTACCTAATCAAAGGCACCTTTCTGAAGCAGTGAAAGTAGTTTTGACCTAAAGTAAACAAAAAACATATCCAGTAGTTCATCTCACTTCCAGTCTTTCTCCCTTTCACAGATTGCTACTAATACTAAGGACAGTTTTCACTGTAGGCTTTCCAATTAAGTACCAAATCCTCTAATTGTATCTGTACATGACAGCAAGAGAAAGATTGTGGGGAATGAATGTATAACATTGGGCTCTAAATGAAACAGATAAAAGGAGAAAGATGTCACAGAAAGAGACAGAAAGAGTGTGTGTGTCAGGGTTTTGGAGGTCTGGTGTCTTTGATGTCGACTGAGCAGTGCCCACATGTCCAGCCCCTCTCTGCCAGGAAATTACAACTCCGTCCCCCCGGAGCCCCGCTGACTGCTGGGAGAAACACTCCGTTTGATGTTCTAAAGAGGGATCTCAAATGCAATTTGGCCTTTCATCTCTTCTCTTCTTCTTTGTCTGCAATTCATCCAGACTTTGACAAAGTTAGCAACATCTTCACAAGTTAAAAATAATATTGCACTGCTTTGTAAAAAGTGACGAAGTACAATAAATTAAATGGAACAAAACATTAAGGCTGTGAATTGCTTCTCTGTTAGAGTAATTACTCCTTCTGGTGTAAGTTAAAGTTGTTAATGATGAAATATAATATAATAAAGTATTGCATGACATATTGTTTTAAATCTTTTATGTTTTGCAGCATTTAAGGTTTTGTCAAAACTCTTCAAACTTACAAAAAATCTACATGTGTACATGCATGCAACTGCTTTTACAAAACAAATATAGCCATACATTTTAAAAAGTGAAAAGTGGACAGTTACCTACTGCGACAGTTTAATTAAAGATAGATCTGTCATTTCAGATTTTAATTCTTTTGAGAACACATAGATTTTATATATGACTAACTTTAAGAGGCAGTATTCTTTTGTAAGCTAAAAAGTAGGTCAGGGATTGTAAGGCTTTTTTTTTTTTTTTTCGAAATGGCATCCAGCAAGCATTTTGTCAAATTCAAAACTTATCACTGAGCTGTCACGATGGTCTAACATGCACGGCGTGGCATGTTGATGTTTGTTCCATTTTTTCATTTAATTTGAAATCAAAGTAAAAGTTGAGAGGTGGATGTAGATTGGGGATAAAGATTATGTTTTTTTTTTTTTTTTTTTTGGCATAGTGCTCAGAAGGATTATGCATACTGGTTGTTTCAATAAGCAACATTTACTCTTATTTTCAACAAAACCAGTATCAATTTCTTAGAATTAACTTTGACTTTTAGGCTCATTGAGACTCATTAAAAAGTGTTTTAGAGGATACAATCTTGGAGTTTGAATTTGGCTGTAATGGCTCAGTTTCACTAGTATTGACTGTGATACACCTATTGACTTCCAGACAGTCAATAGGTTAAAGCACCACAATGATGCTCTCCTACAACTTGATGCTCTCATACAAATTATTATCTGCTTGAAGTCTCATCTGACAATCGCATTGTTTATCTGACAGTGTGCAAATTCAGCCTCCAACATCTGTCATACTTATATTGTTATCATTATGTTTATTTTATGTTGAATTTAAAACTCAAAACAAAATCGATCTTTCTTAATTCAGATTAGTGGACTCAGGCAGGCACCAACAGCTGTTTTGTGTTGCCCTCCACTTGCTCTAAGCTTTATTAATAAGCTCTCGGTTCACCCTGATGATTTATGATACAGTAACACCCTTGAGCAGGGGAGGGAAAGACATAGACTACAGCCACAGCTGGGGGTGTTTGCCTTTGCACAGAGTTAGATTAATGTTCAACAGGCTGTTGTTTGGCTAAAGGAGAACATTGCTTTTCAGATGAAGCGCTTATCCCCATGCCACTCTTTACTGTCACATCTCTCGACTCACTTCTCTGTAACCAGTGTTTACTACATTTATGAGGTTGCAAGGGAGGGACAGGTGATAAAACCAACATTCACTGTTAAAACAAACCAACTTTTCGGGTTTGGGTTATTTCTTCTGATTTGGCCGAGCAGAGAAAATAAATGTGACCAAAGGAGATGATCTGCTTGTTTGGAAAAGAAGGAGAACCTTTCATGTCATCACCACAATGAAACCACCATTGTTGACAATGTTTTATTCTGAGACGAGAGTTTTTTGTAATCCCCATCGGACCTCATGAGAGTTAAGTGAGTAACACGCTGACTTTGGTTGACCCTTTCAAGCCTGAGACCCATCCCGTGTGACTTTTCACACAGTGGCCTTAGTAGAAACTATTGTATCACTGTGGTGATACAGGATTATGCAGTGTTTTACAAAAGTATTTCAACTTTTTAACATTTTATCACACTAAAACACCAAACTTTCAATTTTTTGTTGAAATTTGATGTGATAGACTAAAACAATGCAGTATGTACAGTGGCTTTGTTCTCATCACTCTTCCATAAAGATAAGATTTGAGGAGTGAATAACTAATAGTTGTCCTTTCAACTGATTCTTATACTAGAATGTGGATCTATGCGGTTCTTCCCGGGTCACTGTGGGCCTCTTCATGGCTTTCCCAGTTAATTTTTTTCCCTGCCTGACCAGTCTTTTTTTCTAAGTGTTGTTTTTCCACAATAAAACAACAGATTTACCATTGCAGTGTGAGAATATGTTGAGCCTGTTATATCATTTTATAAGCAAATCCTGTTTCACATAACTGTGCTTCTGAACTGTTTTCATCTTCTGACTGTTCAGTTTTCATCTGAACAGTTCTTTCATCTTCACAATGCTGTTTGTTCATTAATGTTCTCTAGCAAACATCTGAGGCCTTCACAAACCCGCCTTATTCATACTGAGACTACATTACACACAGTCGGAATCCATTTAGTAAATATAGCTTCTAAACTAAATCAGTTCCCTTGGGTTTTATTAGGAGTATTAAAGTGAAGGGAGCAAGCACACCACACTTTTCAGAGTTTTTGATTTGTAAAAAGGTGGACAAGTATGTATCATTTTCTTTCTATTGTAGTTAACAAGGCGCCCTTTCATGTTGGTTTTCTGAATAAATTGCAACAGAAAACATTAAAATTTGAGATGGCATCGTCACAAAATGTAAAGACGTTATGTGTGAATACTTTTGCAGGGCACTGTGTCTCAGATCAATAACTCTTCTGAATTATTGTTGAAATTCACAAAAATTAATTAACTATAAGCATCTACTGCTTATAGTTAATTAAGCAGTAGATGCTTAATTAACTATAAACAACTCCAACTAATTAACTATAAACAACTAATTAACTATAAACAAAGTTTTGTATTAGAAATACAGTTTTGTATTTGAAAAGTTGTTAAAAAGTAACACAATTTACAAGAAAAAATAGATTTAGAGTCCTGATATGTAATTGTCAGACTGCAAATGTTTGACACCATGTCATCTATACCTATAAATGACACCACTCCATTCCTAAGTAAGGTGTTCTTCTCCTAATTAAATATGACAGGACTGAGCAGCCAGAAAAAAAATTTTGAGTTAGCCTCAACCTGAAACATATGGGACTCTACCATTACTTGGTTCGTCCATGGGGTAAGTGCCTGACCTCTTCCCGTGGCTCTTTTGTTCTCAGATGGGCCGGGAGGTATCAGGGGATTGCTTATCACTCTGACACAGGAGGCCAGCAGGACTTCATGGTTCAAGAGGGGAAATGACAGTGTGGCACTTATTTGTTTTCATAAGGAATACCGTGATATTGTCACCTCATGCACCGCAAAAAAAACAAAACAAAACAAAAAAAAACAGGAACAGATACAGCAAAGCACTCCTTAAATATTCTCAGATGTGATTCACAAGCTCACAATTGAAAAAGTAAGCAACTCTGCTAAAGCTTTACGTATCTTTTTTTATCTTTAATTACATGCAATGCTAAAGTCATGAGCAATGAATTAGAATATACTGTCATTTTATGGTGTTGGGTGCCTGTGCCCAGTGAAGGAAGGAGTTGTGGTTCTCAGGTTAGACTGAGACACTCAGACATGAGGAGGTGATAATCTTGCTCTGTCACAGGTGCATTTCCCTTGAGTATATGTGGTTTTACACTTGGCTCACACAGCTGTGTGTGTTTGTGTTACCTCAGCAACAAAAAGACAACAGCTGCTGGAGTCTTACTACGAAGCCCTGGTGAGCTTACAGTGGTCAAAATGATTTCTGCAATTGATGAGAAACAGAGAGAGAATTGAGAGAAAAAGACCTTAGCTGCATGCAGCATTTTTCAAATTCTTTGTTTTGCATTTTGTCAGCCATAAATTTTAATGTATTTTTTGATCATTTTATGAGACGGAATAGACCACCAAATAATGGCGCCTCATTGTCCAGGAGAAAAAAACATGTTGTAAGTTTTCAAAATGTCTTACTTATAAAAATCTAAAAAGTGTGGCATGTATCTGTATTCAACCCCTCTTTACTCTGACACCCGGTTGATGTCATGAAAGCACTGAATGACTTTTATCTGTGATCGATGCTGCATAAACAAAGGTTGATTGATTGCTATGTTGTTGAAGTCTAGCTGTAACATGGCACATATGATGTAACAGTTTATTTTACAATGCACTTACCCAACTAATGGATAATTACGGTGACTTCTTGGGAATATGGGGAAATGTGTTTCTTTGCATTACCTCATAAAGTATTGCATTTCCTTACAATACTTTTGAGTTTCCTCTCCAATAGGTTTTAAGTTCCCTTGCATTGATCCTTTTATAATCAGCTTATGCAGCATATTGAGTACTAAAAGTCTTTCTGCAGTAATTACTAATTGATATTCACTGGAAATATAGATGATTTTGTTTCTGCAGGTTTACATGTGAACTTTATCCTTTTATTCATTTGTTTACTGATCGAAATAAAACAATTAAATTTGGACAGGTCTTGTGAACACTTGCACAATTTTCTTTTTCTTATTTTATCTCCCTTAACCAAAGTATTTTTTTAAACATTCTGTTTTTGTTTCATTAAAAACCATTTCTCTGTCAAGCACTCCACAATTTGCAGAAAACTGAAGTCAAAAAGGGTCAGGATCTTACCAAAAACACTTTAACTGTATGACTTCATCTTTGGCCACCAGACACCCTTAATATAACTTTGCTGCAGAGTTGCTCCTTTTTATTTATTGCTATCTCACATTATGAGTGAACTTGCACTAACTACAACTACAGTCAGAGTAACCATGACTTTATGAAGTGCACTGAAACACCTCTTATAGTATACACTCTTATCAGTCATTCAATTTAAATGCAATCCTGTTCAATAAAGTCAAAATGTGGAGTGTTGTGAGCCGTGGGAGCGTTTACTTTGACTTATATATGTCAATATTGATGACAATGGCATTGCTGTTTTATCAGGAATTAATACTGAAACAGAAACAGTTGTTTGTTTGTTTTTTTATGCATATTGATTATGAAAAGGTCGATTTGATAAGCTGGACACCTTGCTCTGCCCAGACTGACTCATCTACCTTATTTCTGGCTGTGGTGCTACTGCAGAAATGATTATGTTTGTGGAAAATAGACTCTGGTGCAAGCAACAATTACAGACACTCTGAAATTGTAGGTAAATGGTTTATTTGAAACAGGATAATGAATGGTCTGGAGATCAGCAGCTGTGAGAAGAAGTTTGAGCCAGTTTGGGTTTCTATGGAATTTCACTTTTAAGTAACAGGCTCGCAGTCAAGCTCAAATTTATTATTTTCTGTTTGATAATCACACATGTATGGACCCTTCCTTTTGGATATCTTTGTTATATCTTGAAATGTTCAAGCTGCTGTGTTGCTTGCTGCTTCACCTTTAATTAAATGGCTTTAACTGGCAGTTTTTAAGGATGAACAATTAATGCATTTAGTTGATTACTTTCCTTGTGTTCCTAACAGAAGCAAGATGAATGAGGTTGAATATTCTAAATTTAAGCCCTGGAAAGTCCTGAAAAGGTTATCTGTTTTTTTGTAAACAAAAGTCTAGTGAGGGTGACCAATCACCCAAAAAAAAAGCCCAATTTTGAGAAGTGCCAATGCCTTATAGAAATGACATATAATACTCTGGTAGTGCATCACATCCCTGTTTTTCAACCTGTATCAGAAATGTAATACACAACTAATGTGTTCTCAGTTATTTAAAGCACAGAAGTGATCTAAGAGCACATAAAACACCAAATTGAATTGTACTTTACCTCTCTTCTTGTCTATAGTAAAGAAGTTTATGAGGTAGATAAATACGTAAGTGCATGCAATCACAGCCAATTTCTTTGTATAACCCACAATCTTTGAAGGAAGAAGGCACTGACAATTATACTTTGGACACCCGTATTTGTTCTACTAGAGAGATTTTTTTTTTTTAACTTTAACATACAAGATTAAATGTTGTGAACAGAAATTCACGTAATGTATCACATGATCTAGGAATCACAGTTTAGATTTATAGCCCTTCCCAAGCAAGCAGTCTAAACTCTACCAGGAATAAGATGCACATCCAAAATATCTTCTTCATATGAAAAGGAACACTACGAACAAACCACATCATTTATGTAGTGAGACTGCCCTCGAAAAACAGGACATCTTCAGTGAGTGAGGGGTTTCTTCAGAACCGTCGTAATTCAGACTGCTCCAGGAGTTTATTCCTGTCAACAACAACCAGCATCTAAAACAAATCTTTGAGTAAACTTGCATGAAATGAGTCACAGCTTCATTTAATCATTTATATATAAAAGCATAATGAAATACTTGTCTATAATGGTTTCTGGTTTTGGTGCACTGCACTCAAATTAAGGTGAGTGTGTGTGTGTGTGTGTTTGAAGGACATGTAACAGAATTAGGTTAAATGCATACAATAGAAAGCATAAAACTGGCGATTGACCAACCAAGTAAAGAATTGTTTGAGAACAAGTGTCACATTATGAGTTAGAAATATATGTTAGCTCATTAATCATCGTTGAACATGTTTGTCTTGCTCTGTTCAGAAAACTAGAAGAAAGTTGAAAATGTGGGTCTATTGCCCCTACCCTCAGTAACCCCTGACCTCTGAAACCCAGGTCCTGTTTAGACCCTGAACTGGGGGTTAGTAGTTTGACCTCACCCGGTTTGGATCAGCAGGCTAATGGCCTGCCACTGTCACTGCTTGCCACAGTCTGACAGCTCTGCTAGACCTCATCACGCTGACCAAAACAGGAGCACACAGGGCAAAGAGGAGGCAAAATGGGGTCCATTTGTGCATTTCAGATCTTGGTATGCATTTGTGTCACACAACACTGATTTCTTTTATACTGGAAACACACGTGCACAGAGACCATAGACGCAAACATGAACACAGAGGGACTGTGTGCTTACAGTCAGTGCAAGCATGTGGAAGCATGTAAGCCACAGAATATTAAAACAAGGAAGACTCTGGTGGTTTCACAAATGGCAGCGCAAAAGGAGAATTGTGTGTGTGCACCGGCATGTGTGTGTGTGTACTAAGAGGTCCTGTGATGCTGAACAATGGTTCCTCTTCATCTGATCATGTGCTGTGATTGTGTGCACGTGTAATTTTGTATGCAGCCGTTAAAGTGTGTGTACGTGTGTGTCCTTTGCGGTGCATCTTGGTCACATGAAAATAGTACTAATGAGGGGCTACTGTTTACAGCTGGCACCAGCAGTCAAACCTCTGCTGCACAAACACAAACACACTGAAAGAGATAAGAAAGTCAGGCAGAGAGAAGGTTCAACCTGTCATTAAGTAAGAGAACTCCCAAGTCATTTAAGGTCTGATTCTGTCAACTGCCAAGAGTTTATAGGATATTTTACATTTAAAGTTGTAAATCCTGCAACAGTTTTAATTTAATTTCAAATTGCAACTTTTTCTGTCTAGTAACTTGTGCCAGAAACAGCAACTAGCTGCATGGGATGGCAACCATGCAGCTAGTTGCATGCATATTTGAACTTGCATATATGTAAAGTCAAGCCAATAATCAAAAATCTTAAAACTACTGAAACTTTAATTAAAGAAGATCCCTGTTTACCTAATGCAATATTATCATAAACCCACTGTTGGAAGAGTGCAATAAATGGTGCCAAGCCTTAATAACAACCAGGAGTTAGATATCATGTTAGGAGGTATTCCAGTAAAAAGTCTTCTTCTGTTCTACCATCACAAACATAAACACGTGAAACTACTTTTGCAATTGATATCCAATAAATTTAAAATTATCCCCTGTGTGGGTGTATTTCCCAAGTCAAGGACTTGGAAACTTTGTGAGAGTGCATATCATCACGGGCTCTTTGTAATACCCGGACATTTTAAATGGAAATAATTAGATGATTTCTGCCAGAAAAATGAAAACAGATGTTCTTTGTGCCCTTCAGCAGAGTTAGTATATGCTAGAATGTTTTGAAGTGACCTGAAAACAGTTAATGAACCAAAAAGTCAAATATGAGTTTTTGTGTATTTTACAAAAGTAATCGACAGGCATTTTTTTGATTCCACTCTATAAGGAGATTTTCTTTCTTTTGATTTGAAATGTTCATGTGTTTTATACAGAGGGGCAGTTGTTAGCACTGGTACGTAAAAGTTTAAAGTGTGTTTCTTTGGAGGGGGAAAATATACATTTAGATTTTATGTATGATGTAGTACCGACTGAGATGAGAAAGGACACCACAGCTGCGTTTTCATATCAATATGCAAGGTCATTTTCTTTTACTGCGCTGTAAATACTGTAAGGCTGTTTCTTACTCATATTTTCAGATTTAAGCTATTAACCTTTTCACCACAAACCAAAGTCTTAAGTCGACAGTCATTGCAAACACATTTAAGTATGCTAAGAAAACAAACACCTGCAAACTCTAACAGTCACATACGCATGGCATCATACAGACAAACGGAGAGTAGAGTGCCCATTGCATGGGCCAGTAATCACAACCTCATTAGGACACTTTTGGCTGAAGGCATTTGTTTTATAAACCTTAATCCATTCTCCCAGCATGAAGTTTCCAGGTGATGCATTAGAGCAGGGAAGTGCTAGATATTTGTTGTTTGTGTATGAGTAGATGTGGAGCAATGATTTCCTCACTGGAAGCAAGCCAGCTGACAGTGTTTGGCAGAGCCTGCTGAGCCTTTGTGTGTAAACTTTCTGCAGCCAGAGAACCAAACACACTGTGTAATTGTTGTTCATGTCAGACGAAAGCTATTACAACGTGTTCTCAGTGCTCCCAGATGACAAAGATCTCAGTGCATTCATGATTTTGGAAAACAGGGCATTTTGTCATTTTCTTCTGCGCTTGGTCCTCTGTTGCCTAATTAGAGATTTAGATTAAAACAGCCAGTGTAAGTCAAGACAAACCATCCCATCCTGGATCTGTTTGATGGAGGAGGTGCACTGCTTTAATTACTGGTCTTTATCCGTTCATGTTTTGCTCAAATTGTTCCTTGGTCACATGATGGGGGGATTAGTTGCCGCTTGTGGTCTTGGGCTGGTTGTTTGAGGATAACACAGCTTTTGAAAACGCTGACCGTACAAAGACAAAACATAACAAAAAACTCTTTATGTCATCCAGGGAGTTTTGTCAACGTCGCCTGATGCAGTAAAAATCTGTGAAGAATCAAAGATGGTATTTTGTTATTATTTATCAAAGTTGTTTTATGAATTCCAGACTGAAAATACCTTTATTCAAATTTTGTCACTGTGCAACCATGAATTTCAGTGTGTTTTATCGGGATGTTGTATAGTGGAATAGCACAACATCCAAAACACAACAAATACATGATCCTTTTTTTCCCTTTAAAACATTTTGATTTGCCCAGTACTTTAACACACCAAATAAAATCTCATAAAGTCAAATGCTGTCAGAAGTCACATAATTTGTAACAGATTCCAACTGTACAAATAAAACTGCACTGAGAATGTCTCTGAGGTTAATTAAGAAACATCAAAGTCCACATAGGCTCAGCAAGACAAAGGGACGGTAGAGCAACCAGAGATGAAATTGCAAAGATTTTAAAACAGGTTTACATTACAAACAAATATCTCCAAATTTGAATATTTGAGAGTATGGTTCAGTCTGTCGTCTAAAAATGGGAAGAGTGTCACATAAATGCAAACAAGGCAATCCACTTTAACTGTAAAGTTGGGTGAGGAGAGTATTTGTCTGAGAAACAACCAAGAGGTGGGAAAATTTGTCAATGCTACAATTATCGGTTTGCACTCCACAAGTGAGTTCTGAATTATTGAGTGGCAAGACAACACTTTTAAAAAGCCATCAGAAGTCTTTGTTCAAAGCACAATATGGGTGGAGATGTATTTCTTTTGCACAGACCAGGAAGTTGGTCATGGTCAATTAAAGGATGGATGGTGCTGGATAGACTGCAATACTGAAACATAAACCTGTTAGAAGCTTTAAAATATTTGAGGCTGAGGTAAAGTTGGTTGTACCATTTACTAAAACGACTGATGGCTGTAACTACAGTGACATATACTGACTTAGAGGTGGGTGTAAGCAAATGCATGCCACACATTTATTGGCTTATTGAGAAAGAAAACAGCAACACTGCAATGCTGTAGCTTGCACGATGTAAAAATATTCAAGCGCTGTGAATCATTTTCTTATCAATCTTTTCATTCTTCCTTCTTCTGGAATCATTTTGTCTGTTAAAATCAGAATAATTTGCACATTCGGCTCACTGACCAAGGACTGTTTGCTGCTTGTTTTTCCTAGCTAATGAAAACCAGACATGACTCCTGGTGCCAGAAGGAAGACAGGGTAGTGGAAACAGTAGATGATCTCGAGGCAATGTGAGCGATGCATTACTGCAAACGCTGAGGGACTGCTTGGCTGATGTTTGGATCAGAACGTTGAAATTAATGCCACATGCTGTGAAGTGTGATCGCATGCAGAGTGGGAATCCATCACACTTCCATGACACGAGAGTCATAAAGTTATTTTCCTGTTAAGAAATGTTGTGATCTGTTCCTTGGTGTGAACGCACATGGTACGGTGAATAAAGAAACAGAAAACAAGTGGATCGAAAGAAAAGGGGCTATTAAAACCATGTGTTTGGGGCAGTGCCTGGAAGTGATGGCAGACTGTTTTTGCAAGCCTGTGACAGGGAATTAAGGTGAGATGAGACACACAAGGGGTGAGGAAGAGCTGCTTGGCTTTGGTTATAGGGATGTGGAAATAAAGTTTTACATCCCTAGCTGTTTTATGGTGCAATTTACAAGACAGCAGGTGCAAGGCTATTAAAATCTCCCTTTACTTGTAAAATCACTTTAAAATGAATTGCACAGCCAGTCTGTGTGACGACTAATAAGAAGTTGACGCAGGCCAGTAGCAAGTAAGGAAGAGAAGCTGGGCCAAATGAGTAGGGTTAGAGGAGGATTAGATATAAGAGCTCCCAGAGTTGAATCATTCTCAAGCTGAGCTGTAGTTCTGCTGAAAGTTTCACTCTTTGCTATCCGAGCTGCTCAGAAATACACATGCGCATCTGCACACACAAATCAGCGAAGCTCGGCGAGTGAGGCACTCCCTCTCACGCAAAGAGTTGCGATTGTGCCAGTGCATCAGGCATCCTGCCAAAGGAAGGGGGAGTGAAAAAAGTCTGGATGGAGGGAAAGAAGGGGGGGTGGAGGGGCCACAGGTGCTGAGTCTTAAGCCGGGTAGGACAAGTGGGGAGAGGAGGAATCAGGGTTAGGCAAGTGAACACATTAAGACACAGTAGAGGAGATGTTATTATGGGCCAGCCCACATTTTTATGACTCCACAAAAGCCGGTGGCCTCAAGCAAGACAAGGAGGCAACCGCACGCTAAGGCTGCTGGCCCAAAAAAATGGCTGAAGAGGAGTAGTGACATATAAGTGTTTCAACAAATAGTAGCTGGAGCATTTGCTACAGTCATGACTTGTCAGCTGCATCATAAAAACAAATGACATACATGACGTTTTTGAAAATCTGATTGTGTAGAACTGGTCCAGAATAAGATTATTATTTTTTTTTTTACTATGAAGCCTGGACACATGCGCATACATAAAACTGGATTGTTCCTAAAAAAAAAAAAACAAATAGAGAAGAGGAGAAAGAGGAGGGGGGAGAGGAGGGGAAACATGCTGGTAGATTGTATTTGCTCAGCAGAATTTAATATGAGCGAGCCAGTGGTGCTTTTCTTCTGGGGCCAATTCCCTGGAGACACATCCATCTCTGAGAGATGGTTGGGAGGACAAAGGAGGACTGCCCCCAAGACTCAACCCAGACGTGCTTAAATACACATGCACACACATGGAGCATGATGGTGCGCACGGATATCAACAGTTGCGAGCGTGTACGCTGCCGTGCACATATTCACACAAGTGCGGTGTTCAGACAGAGTCCGCCTTGTCTCACAACAACTATAGAGCTGGAACAGAGGGAGGAGAAGGAGGAGGGAGCTGAACTGAAAAGGACTCTGAGAGGTATACCGAAGTAAAAGGATAGAATGAAGGAGAGCTCATTTAATGGAAAGTGACATGCTGGATGCAGGGTCTTGAAAGCAGAGGGAGATTGCTTTGAGAGAAGCAGAAAGGCAGGGAAAAAAAGAGATGTTGTAGTAAGCAGTAATGTCTCATGACAGCCCTGCCAGTCTAAGGAAACAGCATAAGGACATGTTTATATACAGTGTTATGGCAACCTTTCCAGGCCACCTTGTTGAGCCAGTCACTTACTATCTCTAGCAAACCTATTCATACTCTTGAATTTTTGTGTAATTTTGTTTATTCACAACTGAAAACTTCAATGTATTTAATTGGAATTGATTTTTATAGATACTCAAAATGGTGCATATTTGTGGCCCTATGTGTATTTGAAGTTTCTGTTGCGCTTTTATTCCTAAATAATATCTAGTGCAACCAAAACTCACTTGAATAGAGTCATCCTGTTTTTGTTTTAATCTAAGAGTAAAACTGAAAGCAAACTGGCCTACATGCAACTATATTTCGTGGAAGAGTAGTCACCTCGTAATTTGAAAATTGTAGATTTGGTTCCAGGTTCCTCCCCTGTAACATGTTGCTGTACCCCTTGCAAAGGAGCTTAACAGTAGGTTTCTCACCGATCTGTAAATTAGTGAAAAACACTGTAGTGTGAAGTGCTCTGAGTGGTCAGTAAAAACAGAAAAAGAGCATAGAATATAGTTTCAGTCCATCAACTCTTTGCCATTTCATACCCTGAACTCATCATCCACACAGTGAAACATGGTGAAGGTAAAGTTATTCTGTGGGGATTCAGCTGGCACTGTAGAGCTTTTTCAGAGGGGATAGGATGTTTACCAACAATCTCAAATTATCTGACTCAGCTTGTGCCATTTTGCAAAGAAAAAATAGCAATAATTTCAGTCTATGAATGTGCAAAACGTGTGTAAAGCAACAGACTTGCAGCTGTAACCACTTTAACTTCTATTCATCATCTATTTTGAGTTGATCTCCGACATAAACTGCAAAACAACACATGGAAGTTGTTTTGTAATATAAAGAAGGAGGGAATGATTTTACTTTTGCAAGGCTCATGTCTCACAGTGAGTTAATAATTGTATAAATTATTTGACATTATGAAAAAAAGAACACTGAAAATAAAAAATGTCACACTTAGGTGTTTTTCTTCAAACTTACCTCAACAAATTAAAGCCAACTGCGTCCTATTACATAAACGCCGTTTAAGGAATTGGGTAATTGTGTTTTGCTTAGTTGGTATAACAAGTCGCGTAATCACACTTGTGCGAACCCCATGGAGATTTCAGGCCCTGGAACAGCCTCTAGCCCTTCTTAATTCATTTCCTGTTCCTGACAGAGGCAATGAAGGATAATAAGCTCTACGCTACACTTACCGGTCTTGATGATGTAGTCATGCAGCTTCTCTAATAAGGAGGGAAAAGAGAGAGGAAGAAAGAGAGAAAGGGAAAGAGTGTTGTCTCATTAAATTTCTTCCTTTGTATGATTGATGTGACGAATACATAGAGCTCCTCCAAAGACAGGAGCGTGATGAAAACATGCCATCAAGACCACAACCTGTGGTTTGACTTTGGGGAGATTGCTCATCTTCTTGTCTGGATTGATGGCTGTAGTGCAACACAAACCCTGAATGGTGCAGTGTGGTACGGAAGGGTAGTTAGATATAAAAGCTGCTGTCCCTCCTGAGGGTTATTGGCAAGACAGGCAGCTCTGGAAGCAAAACTGAAAGGATCATGTTCCAGGTCGATGGGGCTGCACGGCTCTGTCACAGGACTGTGATTGTTTATGAAGAGAAATGAGAAGAACAGTGCACTGTCAGTCACTCAGTCCTTGTTATTTTTAGTTTCTTCCTGACATTCACAGCACCTGTGCAATACCTTGCAAAAAGCTTCACGGCCTCACTTTTTTGTAATATTACAACCATGTATTTTATTGAGATTTTGTGTGGTAGACCAACGCAATGTAGCATGTAAATGAGAAGTGGAAGAAAAACAATACATGGTGTTCAATTTTTATTTTTTATTAAAATCTGAAAAGCATGTTGAGCATTTGTTGTCTGTCCTCTTCGATAGGTTACTTCTAAATAAAATCCAGTCCAACTCTCTTTGGCAACAGTCAATATATTCCATATATGTGAAATTCAGCTGTTTCAAGAAGGCCTCAGATATTTGTTAGAAAACATCTGTGAACAAACTGCATCATGAACACCAATGAAAATAGCAGCCAGGTAGCAACTAGAGGAATGGGGCAGTTTGAAGCAGGTTTTCGTTGTGAAACATTTTCCAAAGCTTTAAAGATCCCACAGAACATTGCACTTCTGCAGAACCTGGAAAATTGCTGAAAGAAAACCTAGAGAAGTTCTGTTTGCAGTTTGATGCAAGCAATATAGCACATAGAACAAACACGTGGAAGAAGATGCACTGTGTTTCAAAAACTCAAAAACCATGAACATGATGAAATATGGCGATTGCAAAATTATGCAGTTACAATGCTTTTTTCAGCATGGATGAGGAAGTTGGTTACAGTTGATTGGAAGATATTGAGGAAAACCTGTGTTTTGCTTAGTTGTTCCCTTCGTCTGTGAGAGACTTTCAGCTAAAGCGCTAAATATATTTTCAGAGCTACAATGGCGAGGATCAAAGAATTTATATTATGTTCAAATGGCAAAGTCAAAGTCCAATTGATAATCCCTAAAAGACTTGAAAACTGATCTTTGCAGACATCATCCGATCTGAATGAGCTGAAGATATTTTACAAAGGAAAAGGGTAATAAATTTTAGTATCGTGATACAAATCACAAAGGCCTCCTGGTGTAACTGAAATTAAAGTATTTATAGAGACACTAATTTCTAGTTACAAATGCGCAGCACATTTTTTGGGCATTGTATTTGTAAAATCATTTCAAAACCAATAAATCCTTTTCCTTAATCTTTGAGATTATTGGTTACTTTCCATTGGTCAATCACATTAAATCTCAATGAAATACAATGAAGTTTCTGGTTACAATACAACAAATAGGAACAAGTTCAATGAGCAAGGGTACATTTTGAAAGGTCTAAACAGTGGTTACACAAAAAGTAATTAGGCAAGGAGTGAGAGTGATTTATGTTTAAACTCTGCAGCTTGAGCAAAAATAAATGCAGTCAACACTTTATCTCCACTTCCTCCTATGCCCCACATAGATCCTAAACAGATCCTTGGTTTTTTCAAAACTGTGCCAATGCCTGGGTCAGATTCACTCTAGATACCCATGACCAGCCTTGTTACACATTTCTCAGATAACCTACTATTTGGGCCAAGCAGGTGGGGAAAAAAATGGAGGAAAAATTCACCAAACACACACACGTGCACGTACGCAGAGTTAATATGAGGTTGCGGGGGTCATCAAGTGCACATAGCGAATGGATACTGCACTTGCCTGGCCTCTTCCCAGCTGGTTTTGGGCCACAATGCAGGTGTCACACGTCCCCCCTTACATATCATTCTCCAGCTACAGTGAGCTTCCACAACAGGTGCAGTAGGTTAGATTGCAAGCCCATACATGCAGGGAAATAGACTATTGTGGCGCTTCCATGCGTCATCTCTCACTTTATTCATATATGTTTTTTTAACTTTACATCTTTCCACATCTTCTACCCCGCAGCCCCAGGGAGCAATCGAGAGGTCCAACCTGAGCGTGTAACCTGACCACATCTCTTCGGTATTGTGCAAGGTTGCTACAAAAGGGAGGGGAAGGAGTGGAGGATATGTTGGACAGCTTGGCAGTGTGCTTTTGTGCAACTGAGTGTGTATGTGTAAGTAAGTGGTGTATTTTGGAAGCAGTAAATAAGACCACAAAATGATGGATTTCTGACTTCCTGGAACAAGTACGGTTATATCTGTTTGTTGACATTTAAATGGTAATTGATCAATTTTAATGTCCATTTGCAAAACCATTATAAAAATACACAAATGTGAAAAAGGGCTTTCTCCCTGCACTGCTGTATGCATGCACATGTGCAAGAAGTTTCTAAAAATTGAGCTTATGCCAATGAGTGACATCCAGTGATTATGCATTATTCGTGCACGCACATACACACATGCACACACACACACACAAAAAAAAAACTGCAGCCTGCTGCATTTCATTATGTGAAATCCAGATGTTCTTTTTGGCTGCTGGTGAACGTTTTCAGCTGTGCATGACACTGTTGTTGGCCTCTCTACACTGAGTGCAGACAGGGAAACAACGCCTCAGGGCAAGACTTTCTGTTCTTTCTCTCTGCCATCGCTTGATCCACCTCCTTCTTTGTCTCTTTCAGTCAGCTCTTGTCCACTTACTCACACTTTTTGCACCCTCTTCCACGTCTCACCTCTCATATCTCCATCACCATCTCCTCTTCTTTTTTCCGTGTCTTTGTCCCTCTTATCACAGCAGTCTGCTTTTGGAGACGAGGCTCTCAATAGTCACAGGTAGTCAGAGGGCATAGAGGAGCTGGCTCCAGAAAGTCTGCCCTATACCTACTTTGACATCGGTTCTCCCTCATTTGCACACACATCCACATGCACACACACGCACATTCACACTAATTTGCAGCCAGCATGGTGCAGCAGTCAAGTCAAATGTCAGATAACAAATTACTCAAGCGAGTCTTCAGAGTTCAAAGAGAGCAATGTGTTGCTCATATCTGTCAAGCCTCACACTCCTTGAACTAAGTCACTGTTTTGAATGAATAACACTCATCACTGCTTCATTGTTGACATTTGCTCTTAGTGAATGATATGAGAAAGTCTTAGATAAGTGATTCTTTAAAATTTTGCTGTGACACACACCAAATATTCTGGCCTGGATAAGTTCGAAGGAAATCTCAGATTGCAATTCCATTACTATTTTTGTTTCAATCCTGAAAATACATGTCTGATGATTTGTGCACAATTTTTGCCTTGCTTAAGTGCTTACATCCTTTTTCATACTTTGTTATTTTACAGCCACAAACTTTGACATGTTTTGCTATAGGTTTAAGTGAATGATGAGCATAAACTAGTGCATGGTTGTAAAAGAAGTTTGTTGTTTGTTATAATTCCCTTCACAATTATGTGCCACCACTCCAAGGAGTCTGTACATTGCAGAACCATTGATTGCTGCAGTTTTATAGCTGTATGTATTTTAGGGTTTTGCATATTTTGAGGGTGAAATAGTTTCCCGTCTTCTTTGTAAAATATGTCAAGCTCAGTCAGATTGGATGCTGATAATCTATGAACATACATTTTAAAATTTTGATCATAATTTGGCTGAGTCCACTATATGATCTTCACTTTTTATGCCTGTTTCACCAGTTTATCAATATTATCTTACTTCCACAAACGCTAGATTAATGGGCTCAGTAGCTCATGATTCTCCTGTTAACAGATTCTCCCACCTGGGGTGGGAATCTCAAAGATTCAAGAGCTGTGAATACTTTAGGAAGAAACTCTTCTGGTGGTCTAACACCTTTTTTTTTCTTTATTTTTTTTTTGGGAGGAATGAAGGGGGTTGATTATGTGTTGTGTCTTAATTGCTGTACTAGTAACTGATTTATCTTTGACACTTGCTTCTCATTCATTCATGGTGCTGTGCATTTTGAGCTGTTTCTGGATTGTTAGGTAATTTTGCCCTCTACTGATGAAAATGAGAAATTGCACAAATAATTTAATTTTAAAAGATATTTGCCCTCCTAAAGTAAAGTAATTTCTTTGTAGGCCGTGAAAAACTCAAGAACTTAAGTTATATTATGAAAGTAATGGTTTCTCTCACTGGAGGAGTATGTTGCTATAGCACAAATCCCAAAAAATTAGAGATGTACTAAACTACACTTCTTCACATTAACAGACTCATTAACCTCAGTTAATTGTCAAAGCGTCTGTTCGAGGCTGCTTGGAGGTGGCAGACAGCTGTCTAGACACATAGCAGACCTCTTCCTACTATTGTTTGTTGGTGGTCAGTGGTGGCAGAAAAACAGGAAGAGTGTGTGAATGCGCCAGTAAAAGCCTTGGACCAGGAAGAGTAAAAGCTTCCTGTTTATGGAAGGTTTATGGAATCAGATGCTGATGTGCCTGATGAAATCTTGTGGGATGAAGCAGAAAACTGCACTTCCAGCCTTCCGCCTCTCAGTGGAGGCACTGCATCAAAAAGCTAGGCTGTTACATCCCTGATGTCTGCAAATCAGCTTTTTGCTCTCTAATTGAGTCATGAGTCACAATTAATTAGAGCTCTAAAGCTGAAAACAAACATTTATGCTATATTTTACAGTGCACTTGTTTGATATTGGAATGCCTTATAAAATATTTAAAAGCTGTGAAATCATTATTTTGTCTCAACATGTGAACTAATGAATCTGTTCATTGAGCTAATTCTTTAAATTGTTAAACTGGAAATTAAATAAAGGACTTCTAAAGAATCGATGGCTTCGAACACATCAACCAAAAAAATATTGTAAGTTAATCTGTTGTTCAAAATCTTAATTTAAAGATAAAATAGTTGGGAAAACAGGCTACCTTGCTCTAATCTGCCTTTTCAATAATCTTCACACTGACTAAATAAAGACAAAACTTGAAAAAACAATTGACCCTTATCTAGGTCTAACAACATTTTGAGAATTTTCAAAATGTAAAAACCTCAAAAGTCTGTAGTGCATTTTGTAGTGCAAGTCTTCTTGTATCTGCAATTGCAAAGACATGTGGAAAGTCTAAAATAAATTGATCTTTTTTTAAAATTCTAGCCACAGATTATTTGTTAGATTTACTTCTGGACTTTTATCGGGGCTCTTTTAATACATGATTTTTAGCATTCCATTGTAGTTTGGGTTGCATGTTTAGGAATTGTTGTTTTTCTGTATGTAAACTGCCTCCCTGTTCAAAATTTCTTTGAAATTGTCTAACAGGTTTTCTTCCAATATTGCACTGTCTGTCGGGGAGGGGAAGTTGAGCCCATCTAATACTGCTGCCAATGCCATGTACTACTTTGGGAATAGTGTGTTCAGGGTATTGCTAGTTTTCCCCCCAACATTTTGCATATAGGGTATAAAGGTAAACTTCTGTCTTATCTGACTAGAGCATGCATGTACTCTTTGAGATGTTCAGGACTTGGGATGTTATTTAACAACTACCTATCTGCTCTATTTCTAGGTTTTCATTGTTCTGTTTGTTCACTGATGTTAACCAGCACAGATATGAGGCCTTCACAAAACTATTTATATACCAAGAATAAATCACTGACTGACTTTGGAATGCCTAAGCGATAACAGAGTAAAGTGAGCATAATAAAGTTTGTGAAAAAAAAAACAAAAACAAAAAAAAAACTTGGGAATATTTTGGGAACTTGAATACTTTTGTAAAGCAATATTTTTGGTAAGAATCATAAAACAACAGGTACCTTTCTTTAAAAGTTGGAATAGCAAATGTTATTTTTCTCTTTTTTAAGTTGAAATTCTTCTTTTGTTTTATATGTCAAACAAACAAGGTCTATGAACAAATGTAAGCAATTCATACAGCAGGTCCCTGCCCCTTCATTCGACCTCCTTCAGCTATCCTTTGACCCATGTGACTTCAAGTATGCACATGCCACCCCGTGCTAATGATGTCAACCCTCTGCTTCACCTTCCTAGAGGTCACAGAACTAATACATTTCTCACATTCTTGCTCCTGCTGCCAGCCCAGCCTCAAAGGACAGGAGTAAATCTGTGTCCCAGACATAATATTAGGCGCTGATCATTTTCCCCCACTCAAGGTGGTTGTTTCTCCTCGAAGTTCGAGTCAGTGGCACTGTAATTATGAGAATTTACAGCTGAAACATAGGCTGCAAAATTCCTCAGACAGCTGGAGGTCTGCCTGTAAACCTGGCGCCTTTACCTGAGGATCCTCCCATCACTGAGAATTGGCATAAACTGTTTGTACACCATGAGAGGTCATCAGTGTATACCTTCATTTTTTTTTTCTTGCAAGACATCTTAATGTTACACTTCACACTTAAATTCACTTGAAAGTGAATTTCCTCAACATAAAGTGGCAAAAATTTGCCTCATGATTATTAAATGTAGCTCAAGTTCCAGCATACAAAGGTAATATCAAAAGAAGAAAAGAGCTCTTTTCTTTTACAATTATAAAATACATCACTTTGATATTAAATCTGGGCTTCAGGGAAAAATCATCTTGCAAAAACAATCACAGCCCAGCCTCTCACCTAATTGCTCTAAGATTGATATTTAGTGGCTAAACATTAATGATCTTAAAATGAAAGATTACTGGACAGGTGTTGTGGGAACGAGACACAAGGCTCCCTTCAAGCTCCAATCCAGTGAGGAATTCAGCATCATCACAAAGGTTTTTCAGATTAAAACTCACAAGAGGGCCACTTGAGGTTCGACTGGAGTTGAGTAAGTACAGCCAACTTTCAGCTGTCAAATATGCTGGTGGCAGTTTGCTCCAAGGTCAAAGGATCGCTCGATAAGAAGGTGCAACAATGAAAGTGAGAGTGAGGCAGGATTTGAGCTCAGTCTGAGAGTCAGAGGTTGTGAGCCATGGTTGGAGGAAGGGTCCGGCGGCTGCGTCACAGGGCTAAGTTTGCCAGTCAAACCCAGAAACCTTATGCTGTCATCACGGCTCTTTCAGGAAGTCTTGAGGTAATTAGTTCATGTGTGCTGCAGAAACAAGAAAGTCGGTAATATACTACTGACCTATATGTGAAAGAGTATTTGCCTACTCAGATTTCTGTTGTTTCAGATATTTTTATTTACATATTTTAGATCATTATGCTAATTAAACAAACCATTTTAAACTAATAAAAGACAAAGACAACTGGAGTAAATGCAAAATATATATATTTTTAAATTTGGGTTTCATTTATTAAGAGAAAAAAAAAACTCATCCAAACCAATCTATCCATTAGGAGGAAAGTACTGGCTAAATTACTGTTGAATTACTGTTGAGAAATTACTTTCCACCCACATTTAAGCAATCTTTACAGCAGGAATAGTTTAAGACCATACTGCAGTATTTTAATCAGATTTAAGACTGTCCTTAAACTAGGTCACATTTAAATATTCACCTTTCCTAACTCTAGTTCACTTATGTCAGGATCCTGGGTTGTTGAGTCATTTTGGTAGTTTTGATTTTATTCTAGTTTCATGAAAATTTTGTGTTCCTATTTTGTTAGATTTGCCTTGTTCCTGTTTTCCTTTAGGCCAGTTCTACTTTGTTTTTCTAGTCATGTTTAATTCTTGTTTATAGTTACTCTTTGTTACTCTAGTTTTATGAGGTTTCTTTCATGTAGTTTTTTAGTGTTAGAATTATTTCCTTTTTTGTTCCCCTGTATACGCTCTTTTGCTTCCTGTGCCACTTTCTCCTGCTCCGTCCACTCACATTTGAAATCCAACAGCTCATCAGCCCAGGTTTTATTTAAGTCTCTCATTCTTAGTCCCTCCTTGCCAGATCCTTTCATCTACTCCCATCACTTCCTGTGTTCTCCTTGTGGTTAGTTTCCTTTTATGGATTTTTTGGCTATGTGTTTTTGCCTCTGCATTTTTAAAGTACAAAACAGTTGTAGTAGTCAAAAAATATCACACATTTATCTGTACAATTTAACAATACTTAAAGACCACTTAATACACCATGACAACTTGAATTTGAGGTCCTGGCAAGGCTCACAATTGTTCTGTCTTTTCCCATTATTTGTGAATAATGGCTCTTGCACACGTGCTGCCATCTGGACAATAGAAGCACCACCTTTAGAAGGGATTAGCTGAAATTGGATGTTTCAGCTTGAAATTTAACAAACGAGACGTTACCTATGAGCTCAATCAGGCAGTCAACTCAAACTGTGCTGCTGGAAGTCACTTTTGGGCATTATATGAATAGATATGACTCATTCCATGGTGATCCATTCAACTTTCACACAAAGTATACAGAAATTCTCTTGACGAATGATGGTTAAAAAATGCTGAACTTAACACCAAAACTCACTAAAGTATCTTTTATGGAAGCCAAATACATGTGCTAGTCCCATTAGGGTTAAAAAAACATGGTCCTACATACGCTTTTAAAGATTGAGGTTTTCAAAAAGATGAAAGACAAGACGGTCCTCTTCCAACATAGTTTCACATGTAGACATTCATGATGTAACGGCTCTAAATTTATGTTCTCTTAACTGAAAGCAGCCATTTCACGGAGTACAAAGCTAAAGGTGCATAGTGAACCCTCAGGGGTATCTGACCTCACTGAACCCTTTCAGGCAGCACCATTCAAAAAGCAAAATGAGAAGATTGTGTAGCTCCTTAGTGCAACTTTGCTGTTTTGATGACACTAGGGGTGGGGGAACACCACAGGAAACCTCATAGTGTCAAAACTAGTTATTATAGGACTTGCAAGAAAAACAGCAACAGAAAAAGACCTCACAGAGAGGGAAAGGAAACACAGAGCTAAAGAAAAATCCAATAGTCAGACAACAGATGCAGTGGACAAACAGGTTACAGTAATTAGTAAATCTACTTATTAATTTAGTCAACTCGCTGTCAACCAGATCTCGATTCTCACAACAAAGAAGATTGTTGTGAGCTTCCTGCAGGCTGCTTTAGTTAAATTAAGACATTGGTAATTCATGGATGAATGGCGCTCTGGGCAAGCCCCTTCTTCTGTCACTACACTTAGATAGATGCTCACTTCCCCTACAAAGTTAGGTATAGGCTAAAGCAGTTAAGATAAAATTGTAAGATTTCCTATTAAAGATGGTTAAATACCATCTGGAGTGATTAAAAAAAACACACACACACAAAAAAAATAGTCATTTAAACTTGCATTGAAAACTCTTATCCCTTATCTGAAAAGTCTCCCCTGAACTCTAACTTAAAATATAATGATAATTTAGGAATGGCTTTATGAACAGAAACAATTTT
Source organism: Poeciliopsis prolifica (assembly GCF_027474105.1). Taxonomy (NCBI): domain Eukaryota; kingdom Metazoa; phylum Chordata; class Actinopteri; order Cyprinodontiformes; family Poeciliidae; genus Poeciliopsis; species Poeciliopsis prolifica. The sequence continues at coordinate 10,412,236 of NW_026562388.1, forward strand.
TAAAAATCTAATTAAAATTAATTACAACGTGCTATAAATTTGTCTGCCAAGAAATCTTACCACGACATGTTAATTTTGTTTTGACTGTTTTTTTTGACATGTTTTTACATCTTTTTATTGGTTCTTTTATTTGTTTTCTTTGTATGGTCATTGCTTTTATAAAGACCAGATGATCTCCTCAGCACAGACTTTCAAACAGGCCATTCATTAGTGAATGTGTTGCATAGTGTCCGTAGCAAATGTTCCATATTTCCCCTATTTAGCT